>NC_064909.1:16200000-16511250 GCF_929443795.1 Astur gentilis
TTTGCCTTCAATCTTTGGCAAATTTTGCACCTCTTTTCAGAGCTCCATCCCAGCCACTAAATAAAACCCCAGGCACGCCTGCCTGGGAGATGACGCTTAAGAGAAGCTTCAGTTCTGAGTCTGGTGGATGCAAAGCATCCAACTGAGTTTGAAATGGTGAATTCTTCACCCAAGCTTTGGCCTGTTGTGTTTGGTCCTTGGAGTAATGGGGAGGAGGAGTACCTTCTCTAGTAGCGAGGGGTGGGCTGGCTCAAAGGTGGCTTTGGTGAAGCCAAAGACCAAGTTTAGGATGGGAGGACAGCGGGATGGATTAGTCGATGCATTTTAGAAAATGTCATCTTGGAAGCTTCTTTGGTTTCACCTGTCTTCCGTCGCCTCCTTCAGAAACACCAAGCGCACAGCGGAGGTGTGGATGGACGAATTCAAGCAGTACTACTACGCAGCTCGTCCCGCAGCCCAAGGGAGGCCTTATGGAAAGTAAGTGTCTTTCTCTGCTGCCTGTGCCCTGCCTGTGCCCTGCCTGCTGCAGTGGGTGTTCACGGTGACATCGCCCTGCTGCAGAAACCCACCTGCGTTGTTTCTGTAGTAACGTTCAATTAAATGCTAATGGTAGGCAGATGCTATGAGCACAGCAATGAAACATATAAGCAGCTAGTTTATATGCTGTGCTAGTTTACCCCAGTGAGTGAACTGAATCCAGGTGGGGGAACACTCCCTCTCCTGATGTCCTGCCCTTGGCATTAGGTACGAGTACTTCTGGTCTCAGAGCGGAGTTTGGCAGGGAGAGTCCAGAGGTCTCGCTGGCAGCTGAGGGGCAGGAAAATCATCAAATTTTGGGTCTGCTGAGGCTTTATTGGAAAGGAGCAAGTGCTTTGTATGCAGGGAGTTTGCCACTCATTCTGTGAACAGTCGGAAACACCTCCCTGTCAGGAGGACTGTATTTGTGTTAATTTCTCATTTTCATATGCTCTTCCTTCCCTTAGAAAGTTTCCTTTGGACCACAGGGGGTTCCAAATAAAACTCAAATTCCTTGTGGCTACTCTTCAATCTCCAGGATAAATAAATTGAAGTCCTGGTGACTAACCTATTTCCACTGAATTCATATCCTCTTCTTGTCCATCAGCACTGAATGAAGTAACAGCTCTGTCTTGCTAAATATATGAGGGTGTAGAGAAGATAGCCCATGCGAAGGGAAGGTACTGGAGGCTTCCTACTGCTCTGTAAATGCCAGCTCCTAACAGCTCCATGGGTAGAGGCTGGCCCAGGGAGGAGCTGGAGTTTGGAAAATGTCACTATACAGCATGATCCCTCAGCAGAAATTTTGCCCTGGTTAATGAAAGAAAGAAGTATTTCACTGTGTGATTAACTTCTGCTGACTTAAAGGCACATTTAGTTGCTCTTGAAAATCAAGCCCTTCTGTAGTCCTGTAAACTAAGAGTAACTGGTAATAGTATATATTAATTTCCTAGCACATTAATATATTAAATTAATGCTTATTGCAAATGGTAGATAGCATACATTATTTTAATAACCGTTTTTAAATGACTGTACTTTTCCATGAACAATTTCATCCACCAAACTCCAGGCTTCTTGTTAAAATGGCAATATGTCATCACGCCATTTTACCAAGTGAGACTTCCAAAGAGACAGAGATCCAAACGACCACCCAAGCTTGTGCTGAAGAGAGCAGAAAATAGAACTGCTGGTTCTCTTGTGTTTGCTGTCTGTGCATATCTGTTAGGTTTCTCTGAGGTTCCCTTTTTGGTGCATTGGGTCTCACCTTCATGATTTCCATTGTATCTCTACGATATTTTCTTCCCACAGCATCCAGAGCAGAGTGGAGCTGCGGAAGAGGTTGAAATGCCACAGCTTCAAGTGGTACCTCGAAAACGTTTATCCTGAACTTCGGTATGGATGAACGATCTTCACCTGTCCCTAGCAGGCCAGCGGGATGCCCCGTCCCTCCTGCCCCACAGAGCTTTCCTCCGCACCTCCAGTCCCCACACTTCCCCCTGCCCCAGCAACACGGGCATCCCCTCCCTTGGGCTTCACAGAAGGGTATAGTGAATTTTGTGCTGGCTTTAAACACAGCTTGCTCACAGTGTGGCATGGTTCATTTGTGATCCTGCTTTCTCTAAGCAGTCTTATAGACTCTGTGGCTCTTTGCTGCAGGGCTGGTGAGGGGCAAAGTACCAGTTATTTCTCTTAGGGCTTTCTCAGGTATCCTCCTGCCCATGCTGTGGGACAGGTGGTATAGGGAAATAGCCAGTTTTCCTGACAAAAGTATGGTGAAAAATCCACTGTAGCCTCTGGTGGGTTGTTTCAGTACTTAATGACTCTTGCTTAAAAGGCAAGCACCTCATTTCCAGTCTGTGAAAAGACTGTTCTGTGATACTTAAGACTTCTTTGTTGTGAAACCATCTACTCTAGGTGTTTATGACCTGTGTTCAGGTGGCTCTACCTTACTCCTAGCCTAATGCTTTGCTTAATATGCACTTCCAGAGTTGCTTTTATACAGATACCTTTTAGTCACCAAAATTACTCCAGAAACCATTGCATCTATTCCCTTGGTCACTATCAGGAGCCATCCTCAGAAAGGATGCAGAAGTTTTGAAGATACCTCCAGGGACCTGCTGGTGCAATGGCTGAGTGCAGAATCACAGGGTGAAAATGATTTATAGCTGTTTTCTTGCTTTTTTGCCATGTGTGGCATTGCACAGCAGCATTCACAGGGAATGCCGGGGCTCTGTGGAGGTTTGTTATAAAGTTCCCCACTCCTGTAAGCTGAAGGCTGACCTTCAGCCTGCTCACAGTCTATTCTTTGCTCCTCTGTTTGCCTTGTGCAGCGTTATTTATTTTTTCCTCTTATAAAGGCCAGCAATCCATCTCTGAGTGCTGCTTCTGCAGCGTCCCTGTCCATGTACTGCTCTCAGTGATTCAGTATTGTGTAATAGATCTTGCCACTCTCATCTTCTGAAGGTGAAATGGTGCGACTGCACCCTCCTTACCCCACTAAGCCTCCCTCTGAGTGCTCTGTGTGCCTGCAGGAGTAGGGATGTTGGTTTTCATGCTGTTCCCACAGGATTCCTGAGGAATTGCTCTATCAGACGGGGATGATCAGGCAAAGGCAGAGCTGCCTGGAGTCGCACAAGTCTGAAGCCCAAGAGTTCCCCATCCTGAGCTTAAGTCCCTGCATCAGCAGCAAAGGCACAGCAGCAACAGCACAGGTAAGATATGTTGCCTATATCCCCATGATGCCAGCTGAAGAGCCGGCTCCGGGGAAGCTTCAAGGTGATTTCCTAAGTTTGCTAAAGCTCTGTTGGAGGATTACCCGTTCTGCCAGCCCCTTTCCTAAGGCAGCATGTAGTTAAACCCTGGTAAGTCCTCCTTACCCCCGGGGAGGCCCTGGGCAGCAGCAGGGACTGGTGCAGGAGCCACAGTACAGGGCAGAGCGCTTCTCTCTGTGCTAGCCTGCGCTGAGCACTTACTGCTGCTCAGGAACGCCACGCACCGTTCATCTGCAGAGATCAGAGAAAGACAGAGAGCTATAATTTCCTCTCGTCTTCCAGCCTTATTTCTTTAAAAATGCACTGAATCGCAATGGTATTTGTAACTTCATAGTCTGCATTCTCTCAGTATTAGATTCCCCATTAAACTAGTGAGAATTTAATGAGGATGATCTCGTTTTTTGCAATCTCACTGAGACGAGAAAAAGCCATATGAATCAGTGTTCTCAAAAGCATATTCTGTGAAATGTTAGAGCCAAGAGCAGCCACGTGTGCCTTGCAGTGGAGTCACTGGAGCAAGACCCTGAAGACACGGCTTCAAAACCTGCCTTTGCTTCAGGCTCCCTTTGTGATTTTGGGCATGTCAGGAAGTTCTGTCACTATTCCTATCTATGAAACAGGGAGGATAACAATCGCTCGCTGCTTTGGGGTGCCGTGAAATAATTTAATAGGCAATGGCGTGCTTGCTTCCACTTGACTGTACATCCCTAACCCTCATGGTTACACATTCAAACCAGGTAGCTATGCATATAAAAGGCCCAGCCCGGAGATGCTGCTGAAAACATCCCTCGTTTGTATGTGCAAATGAAGCATGTCATTATGTGCATCTCTTTCGCATGCAGTTGCATGCCTGCCTTTAGTCAGGAAAATAATATCTGCTTCACGGTCTGGTAAAATCAGCAATGACTACTTGAATTCTAGTCAGTTCAGAAAATACAGTGAATATAACTGCAAGTACCACATAGTTACAGTTCTTATGGTTTAACTGGTTTCCAGGTTTTAGAGTTCTTTTTCTTTCTTCCACTGCTACATGGACTTTTTACACAAACAGCAAGAGAAGTGAGATGATGAGAGCAGATCATAATGTTTTGCAGGGTCAACTCTGCTGAAGGAAAAAAAATGCTTTAGTGGCAATTGCAATTTTCAATTAATTGGATGTTTTTAAAAAAATCTGGGAAAATCAGAATGGAAAATGCTGCTGCAAGCTAGCATTTCAAAATGAAATGGCATCGGTCTTTCTGAAATATCAATTTGATGTGATATTTTAAAATGAGAAATGTCATGCCAACAAGTTGGATTGTTTCATTCCCATCAAACACATTTTGTTTTGACATTTCTGTGGAGTAAATTTGGGGAATTTTTCATGCCACAAACTTTTCATCTTCCTATTCTGATTCTGCAGCAGTTTGCAATGGGTCAGCACTTCCCACTGGATGGCAACTCCATTTCTTGTGCACATCCAGGACTAACTCTGCAGGGGAACAGAAAAATGCACTACAAACAGATTGCTGAACAGCTACACTCAATACACAGGCAGGAATAGAGAAAAACCTTTTCCTTTTATCTTTATCTGTCTTTCTAGGATAGTTCTCTGTTACTTGTACCCATGGAGAATATTTCAGATGAAAGCAGGCTATTTAAATTTTCATTGTGAATAGAAACTTGTATTTTAATTACACAATTGTTACAAGACCACCTGAACTTGTGGATGATGTGGGGGTTATAGTCACCAGGCTGTGTAGGATAGATTATGCAGCAGTCCTGAATGCTATGTAGCTTCGTATTTAGTATACCAGAATAGAGCAATAATCTTCACTTTTAATGTACTGAAGTCACATCTTGTTTACCCTAAGCTTCATTATTTGAAAAACAGGCTTAGCTAAATCAAAGCTGTGCTTTTCTGGCATTCAATAAGTACTATGGAAATATCCTGACTATCCAGATCCTTTATGATCCACTGTTAGTAGCATTAATTTGGTTGCTTGATTGCCCTTCTGTAGCTGTCTGGAGCTGTAGGCCTCCCAAACCCAACATTACATGCATGAAGTCCTGGGACCAAGTGTGAGAAGATCTGAGCTGTCATACATCACCATGGTTTGAAGGAGAGAGGAACAGGAGCTGTCAGGTGGCAATCAATTGCTCTTTAGTTTTTTTTATCTGTAGTGCAGGGGAAGGCTATCGTGAGCTCTCTGGCCACATCCATAGTTTGGGTAAATAGAGAAGAATACTCTGACTGCGGCGAAATCAGATTTACACCCCTAGCACATCTCACAAACCCTCCTTGGTGGTGTCTGGTGTTAGTCCTGAATTACTAATAGGGGCACTGAGGCACAAGATGACCCCTCATCTTTGTGTAGGAGAGCTCTGTCTTCTCATCCCTGGGATCCACTTGCCCCTTCCCTCTCCAAAAGGTCTGGTAGCAGTCAGAACAGGCTCTGTCCCATGGGGTGGCTTTCAGAGGGACCTGCTCTTGAGATAGTGACTGGCAGAGATCTTTATGCAGTGCTACCCATCCCCAGGGCACAGTGGGCTCTGCCCACTGGAGCCTTGGTACTCTAGGTCTTGTTGTGTCTCATTTGCTGAATGAACTGATTGATTTAATTTTTCACAAGGGAAATGCATCTGAGAGAAGATAATTGATCATAATTTTGCCCTGGTCTATCTGATGAAGATGTGAGTGATTGCTTTTCTTTTCAAACTAAGTGTCAGTTGATATTAGTACATACATCTTTGGAATAGACATCTGACTCTGGGATTTATTTAATAAACCATTAATCATTAGCAGTTCCATGAAACCTGACATATTCAGATAAAAAAGCAGAAGGCGCTTTGGCCCAGTATTCACATATGTAAGCAGTAGCTGCAAGACGAGTGCAAAGTTAGTCATCTCCTAGACAGGTGAGGAAATAGTGGGAAAGTTGCAGCATCCGTTTCCCTGGCCTGCACCCCAAAATATCTGGGCTTTGGAGCTGAATGGCTGCCATTGCATTTGGGTGGCGTGTCCTTGACTCTCGTTGTGAAGGAAATGCAATGTGATAATCTGCCTGATGTGACATTGAAGCTTACCCCAGTTGGCTCAAGGACCTCTGTGGGCTGACTAGGTCTGCACTTTCTTTGGAGAACACTTAGCATCTATCCAAACTAACCCGACAGTGTCCCTCCTGAGATACCTCAACCACAAAAATTCACTTCTGACCTTCCTCCCCTCCAACGTCTTCGTTCTCCTCCTCCATGGGCACATCCTGCCCCAGCTGGAGCCCAGCTGGAGCTGCAGGAGCTGGGCTGAGCTGGCAGAGAAGAGGAGCTGGCTGGCAGCAGTGTCACCTCTGCACCTGGGCTGCCATGGGCATCTTCTGTACTTTGCTTTCCCTCTCCCGAGATGTATGTAAGTGCTAGCTGCATCCCAGGGCCTTTTGATGAGTGAAGCACTTTGGTAGCCTTAGGTGACCCATGCAGTCGCATGCCTTGGGAAATCCTTCCCTGTGATTTTAAAAAGATAATTGAGGGCTGAGGTTGTTCCCGGCTTCTTCAGAAATATTTTTCTCTAGCTGCTACCCCAGCTTTAGGGTATGGTGGACCTCTTGATCGGCAGCAGAGCATGTACAGCTCTGTCATGTAACGCTGGGCTCCCATGGGGCTGCTCCTTGCTAGGCTGAGGGGCTCCTTTCTCCTTCTGCCAGCCAGGCTATGCCAAGCCAAAGGTCACATTTTAAAATAATTTCCTCAATTCACAATGATGCTGAGTAACAGTGACAGGTGCCTGCTCAAATGATGTTAAAGCCTTGAAAAATAGTTGTAAGCCTCAGATGGGGGTTAGTGTTATCCGAGGCTTTGGAAGCAGGGGATTGCTGGTTGTGGTGTGCAACTGGTAGCTCTGGTCTCCCAGTCCACCCACTTCGGCCTTGCTCCACCACCACTCCATCTTTGTCTTTGGAAAGGCAGGAAGTCTTGATCTCGGTTTCACCTCATATGTCTGTTTTTCCTTGGTGCCAGGGTCACCTCTAAACTGCCAGTCTGCAGCCCTGAAGCCATGTGTAGCTTCTTGAAGGTCTCTCTTTTTAGGAGTACCCTGGGCTGCCCCGTCCACCACAACCTCTGGGGTGCGAAGCTCTGCTGTCATTACTGCCGTGCTGGCCACGTGAGTGCTCAGTGTGCCAGGGCTTAGAAGATAAAGTAGTTTCTCATGGGAAAAAAAGCAGGAATTTTCATCCCACCTGATACAAATAAGGGAAGAGGTGGGGTAAGATAAAAATTTGCATGGCCATTTGCCTGTATTTTAACTCAAAGCTTTTCATGGATTCTGTGGTGTTCAAGTGACTTTCCCACCCCCCAGAATTTCTTCATTTTCTGCGTCATTTTCTCTGGCTTTCATCTGGGGCTGAGAAGAGACAAGACATGATTAGAACTGGATAAAACATTTCAACAGGACTAGCTTCCATAAAAAGCCATTTTGCCAAAATAGAAGAGCCATGTGAAAATCTGTCAGTTTAGATAAAGACAGCAGCAGGACAGCCTGGGGGCAGGAGGGGAGGATTCAATGACAACTATCAAACTGACGCATATATCTAGCTCTGAAGGCCTCACTTCTTATGATGAACAACAGCTTAGCAGAGATGCTTACCACCATCCAGTCTATCCAATGGCACTTTGCTGAATGCGAGGATGGTCCTGCCTTGAGAGGATGTGAATATTGGGAAGGCTTGAACAGAGCCTGGCCTGGAAGAAAAGCATGGATAACCTCTGGGAGGAGCAGCCCTCCATGAGGTGCCTCAGTGAAGCAAGGAGGTTAAGAGGTCAAAGCAAAAAAAACCCCCAAGTCCCACGGCCTGAGTTAGTTGGGGGATTCAACATACACACGAGTTACAGGATTAACTTGCTGCTGCTGAGGAGCCTCATAGGTGCAGCTCCAGCACCCTGTCCTGAGCTAAAACGATGAACAATTGGTTAAAAATGTAAAGCAGGTTTTCAAAGCAGCTTGTAGCAGCGTGGGCACCAAGAACAGGTGTTGGAGCTTGCCCCGTAGGGCTTGATTCTTCACAGATGCAGGACTAATTTGGCACCTGATTTCCCAGGCTGGTGGTTTACACGGCAGCTGACAGCGTGCATGGTTCGGATGTCTGGAACGTGTTCACTGTAGGATCAGGTAAACTCTGCTCCATCTGACAAAGAAGAAGTAGTTGCCAGAAGGGCCTTTGGGTGCAGACTACAGCTTTGAAAATGAATGCTTGTTATGTGCCGAAATACTGGGCAGCTCTCGCTGAGAAGCCTGTGGGCAGGCTGTTCAGAAAGCCAGGTTTGCTTTCCATTAGCTGGTGGGGAGTAATAAGCTAAGAAGCACGGGGTGTGAGGATCACAGTGTGAAGTCCTTGTGGATCTGGGTCTGCTGTGCAAAAGCCTGTTTTCCCTTCCAGGTGGCTAAGAACCTGAGTGAAGTGGGATTTATATTCCCAGGAACTAAATGCCTGTAGCTGTCTGTTTTGAAGCCGGGGAGAGGAGTTAGAGCTGCTGATGGTGACAAATACCAAAGGGGGGAAAGCGTTTCCCTGCTCTAATAACTCATGCTAATGCAACCCAAAGCCTCCACCGTTCAAAGTCAGGGGGAGCTGCAGGCATCCCAGCTCTGAGATCAGGGCAGCCATTCTTCACTTCCCCCTCTGGCACTCAGAAAGGGTTGCAGTCTCCCACGAGCACCTTTTACTCTTCATTTTTCCAGACCCAGCTTTACTGCTGTATGTTTGAGCACTGCCTTCCCCTCCACTGCCAACACTCCTGCTCTCTTCACTCCTCCCGGAGCTCTGACTCCTCCACATCTGAGCTCTCAACTGTTTTGCTTTCTCTCTGCACCTTTTCTTTCACAGCAGCTTTCCCAGTTCTTATAGCCTGTACCCTGTCAAAGCATTTGCCTTCACCTTTGGGCCCTATTGCGGAAAGCCTCTTGCTCCCTGGCCATGCTCTCTCCAGCGTGCTTATCACCCTCTGCTAGTGAAACCAGCCTGCTGTTTGTCATCCAGTCCCGCTGACCTGCCCTGCCATGGCTCAGCAACCTGCTTTCCATTTGCTCCCATTGCTGCTCAGAGCGATCAGACTGCTATCTCAGAGCGATTTACACAGCAGGAGCTGATCCTGCTTTGCTCCCTGGCTAGAGGGCCTCAGAAACCCCCTCCAGCCCTAATTTTAAAGTTAATACTTGCACAAAGTTATCAGCAAAAAACTTGTTCCAGAAGTCACCTTCTGGAGTTATGTAAAAGCGTGGTTTGCGGTTTCCCGTAAGCCAAAGCACCTCTTGTCTGCTTGTGTACACACACAAATGGCAGAAGACATCCCTGCCTGGACAATCTCAGACCCACAGGAGGTGCTCTTGGGTAACATGAGCACAGGTGAATGATAGAATATGTTCAACTGGAAGAAACATTGGAGTAAACTTCTGTGAAATACTCCTGGGCTAAGCAGTGTATCTGACACGCATGATGCTTTGTCTAGCACAGTCTGAAATCCTGGTTAAACTATCAGCTACTTCTCTTTTTTCCCCAAGAGAAACATCCATGGGTGACAAAGAGGATGATCCCAGAGAGCCCCTGTTTTATGGTAAGCTTTACACAGGACAAAGAGTCTCTGCTCCCCCAAAGATTATTTCTGGGGCTGAGGAGCTGATAAAAAGCAGGTGAACATTAAAAGCAGCATGAGAAAAATCCTTCCAAGCCCAGGGGAGCAGGAATGGCAGTGGTCATAGCAAGCCAGTACAGCAAATGTTTGGAGTTTGATTCCACTCCTTTGATATAAAGGGGAGCTTTATCCCTGATTTTTGTTGTATTTGGGGACAGAATCCTGGGAATTGCAAACATTTGCTATATACCACCTTCTCTCTCCCGCTGCCAGCTGAAAGCATTTCTGCTGCTCTTCATCTCAAAAAGAGGATTGCACATTGTATGTAGTATTTCTGCCTCTCTTTTGCCATATTTCCATCCCCCTGTTCCCCAACCACGGCCCAGTTCAGGCTAGGAAATCCTTTGCCTCGTGAACCATTTTCTTCCAGCAGCTTTTGTAGATGTTTTCTTTGGTACATGCAGTCCCCCAATGACAGCTGCAGTTTTGGGAAGGCTTGAAACATCCTAGTGACCTGTCCTGGTGCCTCTTGAAGTCAGTGAGGTTTGTGCTTGGTTTCAGAGGGGGCAGGATCCAAGCCAAAGTGTTTGCTTTCCAGGTGAAATACCAAGAATCAACCCTGATCTCTCACCTCCCTTGTTTTTCTTCCTCTTTGCAGGAATGGACATACACATACAACCACCAAGTCCGCCAGCAGCAGCTGTGCTTGTCTGTGTACACCCTCTTTCCCGGTTCCCAGGTGCTGCTGTCACCTTGCAAAGAAGGTGATAACAAGCAGGTGAGCCCTGTGATTGATCCCCTGTTTTCTTTGAAGTTCTCATTCTTTCAGCATAGTATTACTGCACATCAAATCACCCATGTGCTCTGACTTCCTCCGGGAAGCACAGTCTATCTGGGAGTACAGACTCTGGCCTGTTCAGCCCTTTGCCTCTTAAATGAGTGTGTTGATAAGGATGTCTATTAGTGCGGGTGGTGATCTGGATACTTATCTGCAGAAGTCAAACCAAAACTGGCAATTTAGTTCACACGGGCTG
This sequence comes from Astur gentilis, assembly GCF_929443795.1. Taxonomy (NCBI): domain Eukaryota; kingdom Metazoa; phylum Chordata; class Aves; order Accipitriformes; family Accipitridae; genus Astur; species Astur gentilis. Next base: position 16,210,925 of record NC_064909.1, read on the forward strand.
CCAGTCAGCCAGCAGATGTTAACATTTCTCTGCAGTTAATCATCGAGCTGGCATTTGAACCAGTGACCTGGGGAAAAAGCTGTTAGTAATATATTATCTTCCTGAAGCCAGTGAGCTTAAATGAGTGTGCTTCTGATGGGAGAAATGCTCAGCGTGTGCTCCGCTTGGAGTGGGTTTGGGGACCCTGTACTTCCCAGCATCAGGCCACAAAGGCTTAGTGACCGCTGTCCTCTTGATGCTGGAATAGTATAGTAAAAGCATAATGAGGAGGAAGCTTGTTCACCCATGTTTCTTCTCTTGTGTTTGTCTCTCCTCAGCGATGGGGTAAAGTTGGGTCACACATTGAACACATAGCTTCACGCTTCTGTTTGGACACTGAGACGATTGGGGACACGAATGAAAGTACCAAAGAGCTTGTCATCAACCCTTGTGAGAGCACAGCCATGAGCCAGCGCTGGGACATGGTGATGTCTTGACCTGCTGGAGGACTTACACAGCGGGGATGGGCACTGAGACCTTGCTACATGCAGCCAAGATGCACCAGATGGAGCTCAAATGCAAAACCTTTGGGGGTCCTTGTGTACTGTGGGAAAGAAAAAGAAGAATCATTCAAATAAAAATAAGGACATGGCGCTCCAGGTTGAACAATGGGTGTTGTCTGCAACACATACAGCTGGTATTAGCCTGTTGGCACTCATACATTCAAAGAGAAGGGATGGCAAAACACCAAACTTGAAATGTTTTAGAGGGATAATGGAGTTCCTGTGATGGGCCCTACAGAAGTTCAGTGTGCACAGTATTGATTAATCTCTCTGGAAACACAGGTGGAAGAGCCTTGGAGACCAAAAAGAGACTTGGACTCAGCAAAACAAACATCTCAATAGCTTCTGGGGGGTGAGGAAGGTGCGCAAGGAGGGATGTGCCAAGGAAGGGATGCTAAGAAACATAGCCTGGGATCAAGTGGAAAACACTGAATTATCTTTGCACTTTTCATTGCTGTGGATGAATTTGTCTTCTGCAGACAGCATGGGTAGAGCTGTGTTGCACGTTCGACTTTGTATCTGATCCACGTACATGTTGTGTATACAGAGGCAGGGCAGTCATTTCTGGAAGTGGCCAGGATCAAACCAGCAAGTAATGGGGGAATCCTGCTCTGTGCTAACTGCACACGGGGATTGTTGAATCCCCAAAGCCCAAGCAAACAGAGGATTCAGTGTGTGAGATTAAGGGATATAAAGTGCTGTGAAGCTGGGAGGAAAGGCAGTAACATGATCATTTTTCCTCTCTGAAGGTCATGGGTGAGCCTTGGTGACTGAAAACTCCCCTATAATCTCACTGTGTGTCTCTCACTGCTTCAGATCTGGAATAAGTCAAATTTTCACTTTTCTTCCATAAAAGTAATATTTTTGGTAATTGAAGTTAATTGTGTCATATTTCTGTTTCCCAATTTCCCAATTACAGAAGAGGGGACTCCCATGAAGTGCTGCTACTGAAGGAACGGAGGAGGTAATTAAAACTAGAGACTGCTATGAGAAAGGAAAAGGGATATTACCTGGGTTTGATTCCCAGGCATCTTGTAGCCCAAGATGCAGAGTACTGAAGAAAAGGTTTGGGATTCCCCCAGTCACACCTGTGAGCAGGGAACCCTGGGTCACAAAGTACCTCTCTCCCAAAGTCATTTAGCATAGACAGACTTGACAGAAATGATTTCTTCAGCTTTTGGAGATAAGTCATTAATGAGAGATCATGTCAGGTGCTATCACTATGTGGGAGTGAGGTGACTGCCAAAGGAGAATAGGACAGAAGACCTCAGAAGGGATCTTAGGAAGAGAAGACTGGAAGGTCCTTCCCAGACTGTCCTTCAGAGCAGCTCCCACTACAGCAGCAGGTAACAGGCAGTGAATCACTCAGAGCTGTGCACACAGCTCTTGTGTAGTAACAACTCTTAGAGAGAACTTTTGCAGGACTGTCAATGTGACTCGGAAAAAAAATACAGTTTGTGTCTCTAAAAATGCTAGGGTTTAATGAAAATCCTATCCTTTGTTTCCTGTGCTGCAAACTATAGGTAAAATACCATAAGCTTTGAGGCTTCAAGTGCTCTCAGCATCCCTTCTTGAATAAATTGCTGGCTTTCAGGATTTTACTGCCTCAGTTTCTCCTCCCTCAGTGCTGGGAGAAAGCCATACGTGTAAATCTCCCTTGGCTTTAGAGGCAGGACCAGTATAACTCTTTATGTACAAAAGATCACAGGGTATAAATGCTTTCTGTGTGCTACAGTGATTACTAACCTCATCAAGCTCCCTTGGTGCAAACCTCAAGGGCTTCTGTTATGAAAGGGCTGGAGCAAGCTGTCATTTCGTGGTGGGAGATGGCATTGTTTCCATGTCACCCCTTTGCAAAGGAAACAAAGGGAACCACTTAAAATGGAATGAACCCATTTCACAAAGAAGGGTAGTGACCTTGGGCTCCTTCTATCACACCTACTTTTCACACCAGTGATGACAGGCAAGTGGTAGTAATTCCCTGTCTAGTGCTTACAAGGGAAAGCAGCTCCCAAGAGCTTGAAGCTTAACGTGTTCACAACTGTACTGTGCCTACAGGCCGGGACTGCCCAGCTGCTGGCACTTCAATTCTGAAAAATCAGAGAGACAAACAACTTGGCATCCATTTTGGAGTCCAGCACCTGGCAGGTACACTCTGAGCAGGACCTCAGACCTATCTAGCTGTATTATTTTCCACCAAAGCTGAAAATATCCATTCTGCTATCAGCCAAAACTCTCTAAACAGGTAATGTTCTTCTTTGCCTTAGCAGAAACAGCTACCTCACTATACGTGTGTGTGCTTGAGCATGTGGACCCATGGGACCTGCAGGGATGTATTCCAGGAAGAAGTTGTTTGACCAGCTTTTCAGCTCTCTTGCCTTTTGTGAAAACCAAATGCTGTATCAAGCCCCTCGGTTCAAAGCAAGGGCTAAGATGATCACTGTAAATTTTCTGGGGGTGGTGGAAGGCAGGCAGTGGGGAAGGTGACATCAGGCATGGTGTCCCCTACCAGAGAGTAGCATCGTTCAGCTAAGTCTCTTGCAGGCCCAAAAGCCACCAAGTACCTAACAGACCTGGGGAGCAGCAGCCACTTGGCAAACTGGTGGTTGTGTCTCACGCATCCATTGGCTGTAACCCCGAGACTACAGCTTGTTTCATGGTCCAAGAAATGAGATTAGACCTATGGATCAGCAATGTTTTCAGAGAAGCCTGAAGTTATCAGCCTGACTCCTTGGAAGCTTCATATAAGCAGGCAATGGACTGGCTCTCTAGAATTAGCCCCAATATGGCATTTAGCAAATCTTCTGCTTACTGTCCCTGCAAAGACACCTTGCATTGTGTCAGGGGAAAGGTTAACTGCTGCTGAAATCCAGCTCATACCTTTAGATTTATTTCACTTATTAAAATACACTGGAGACAGATGAACCTTTTTTGCTTTGTATTTGTTACTTACCTAGACTTTTTTTATCATGCTGTGAACAGAGATACGCGTGACATTGGTAGGTGTATCTAGATGGGCTCCTATGCGTATACCTCTTAAGCTCCTAATGTCACTTGGTAGTAATGCTTTTTGGTAACATTTTGCACTGACTTGAAAGAACAGAAGATAAAGTAGAAAATATGGTTCTAATACTGGCTGTTGAGCTTTGTGATAGCCTGTATGGTCTCCAGGTAAGTCACTTTGTGCCTTGGGAAAATTAGATTCAGAGCAGGAAACTCAGGGCTAGAACTACTACTGCCTTTTAAAGAGCCAACAAGGCTATACAAAAAAAAAACCCAAACAAACCCAAAAGCACCTTAGTCTTCCCCTTCCCTCCCAAAGGAGAGCAGTGTTCCAGTGAGAACAAATCTATCTGGTTTTAGTTGGGCTGGGGAAGCCTTACAGTCCCTATCTTGCTGCTTACATGATTTCCAGGTTATTTTGTGCTCCTCCTCTCTCTGTACCAGCACAGTACCATAAGATAACACAAAGCATCAATGCTCGGAACCTCAGTTTACAATACGCCAATGTAGTAATTTAGTAGTAAAGAGGTGGAAACTGAATTCAAAGATCTTTGATTATCCAGTGATGCAATAGGAAAATGGGGCTGGTGGATGAAGACTTGGAGGACTGTGGTTCAACACAGGCACCAGCCCTGAGTGCTAATCCCTTCTGCTTCTAGGAGTGACTACTTGTATCAGGTGTTGCTCAGAGGCTGGCTGGGCATCAGTCTGCAGGTGGTAACTGACTGCCTTTGCACCACTTTGTGGGATTTTTTTTTTTCCTTTCCTTTTCCTTCACTTATTAAACTGTCTTTCTCTTGACCCACAAGTTTTTCTCACTTTTGCCCTTCTGATTCTTTCCCCCATCCCATTTGGTGGGGAGCGAATGAGTGACTGGGTAGGGGCTTAGCTGCCAGCCAGGGTCAACCCACCACACTGCCCTAAGCAAACCAGGGTCCGTAGTGTAACAGGCTGGTATTTTTCATGGCTTGGACTCTGATCACAACTGTGCAATAGGATCTGTGCTGCTCATATTTCAGATCTTAAAAGCTTTAGTGAAAGGCTATGGGCTAGAATTGTTTGTAGAAATTGTAAAGGAAGCAAAATCAAGCAGATCACACACAAGCAGCAGAAGAAACTAGCTTGTTAATGTTCTGGCTAAATTAATTTTGAATGATCAGTCCAGCTCCAGCTTTAATATTATGCAACTGCTTTAGATGTCTGAAGAGTTTAAGGAAGCCTGGTATGGCTGTCCAGCTTACATTGAGACAAAGGCTGAAATCCAGTGGAATTATTCCGGATTTATAGATGTTTTCCATATGTCCACTGTTCTGTTACTCACTGGAAGTGCCTTCAGAACCCTGTAAGAATAAAAACCTGTTACAAGCCACTACCTCTCCAATGAGTCTAATTAAGTTTTGAGTTGAGCTGCATTTTAGCTTAGAGCTGACGAAAAGCAACATATAAATTTGCAGGTAAGAATGCTGCTTTTGTGGTGTAGGGGGCTGTTTTGTTTTCTCTGGTATTACTTGGGCACTAAGGAAATTCAAGCTGATTGTGTGTGATGTACAAAAGAAAACATGACTGAGTTTCAAGGTTGGATTTTGTATAAGCGCTTGTCTAATAACTATCTATCAGCTGTCCATCACAACGAGTGATCTCTCTCATTTTCCTGTGATTTATGTGAAAGAATTGTCCAGACAAGACATTGCTACTGCACAGGGTTAAATTCAGTTGTAAACCCAACCAACCAACCAAGGAGGAAAGAAAGGAAAAGGAGCATTGAAAGCTTGTATGTAACCTGATAAATGGAATAAAAGAAAGATATTGCAAATCAGGACTGTTCCCAGGCTGAAAGGTTCTGGAGTCTGCAAGTCAGTAGGAATGTGTTTAGGGCTATTTTTAGGAGAAGGGTGGAAAAAAGAGATCTTAAGTGTGAACAAATTTACTGATTGTAAACCTACTTTTTCCTGCAGTCCCTGTGATCCAAGCTTTCTTACCTTGGGCTGTGAGCTGATTGCAGACAGAAGTGTCCTGGCTAGCCTCTTCCCACCACTCAAGCTGAGAGAGAAGTGGGAAGAAGCAAACTCCCATCTAAAGGTCAAGTTGATACAAGTCTTCTAGTTTTAAAATTTCTTAGTTTTACCCTGTGTGAGGGAGAGCTGATTTCCTTGTAGGATAGCAGCTGTCTCTGCTGCAGCAGGGAGTCCTTTGCCAGGAAGCTCAGAGCACACGAGGCATCTTAATGCTGCAGCAGGACCTTCTGCAAACAGGCACTGTGACCTCCTGGCCATGGGCTGGAGTGGCTGTGCTTTGTCTGAGTGAGCTGTAAATTCAGCCCCAGCGACTCAGAGCTACACCATGGGGTCTGGTTTGTGACACAGCACCAGAGCAAAGTCCCCCCGATCCTCGGTTTTCTTACCGAAAAGAGCATGCAAGTCTGCAGTGGTCCTTCACAGCAGCTGTGTTTGTATCGGGTATTAAATATGCACGACATGGTCCCAACTTACTCAGACTATGGAGACACATAATGATCCACACATGTGTTTGTGTGTCTCTGCAGCAGACAGATCCAATGCCATGCGTCCTCCTCTCAGCTTTGGAGAAGTTGCCTGAGCCTATTTTAGTGGAGGTTGGCATCCTGGTACTGTAATGCTGTTCTTGCATTTTGAATGTTTTTAGATGAATCAGTGTTAGAAGCACTTTGAGCAGTTTTCATGAATTCTGCTCCTGATGACAAGTCCTGGATCACCCCCATGGACACCCAGCCTGTTTCCTCTAGCAGAGATTATTGTTTTCTCTAAACGCAGAGTGACACCCAAAGTCTACATGCAGTCACAACCGGATCCAAGGGTATTACTAACATTAGCTCTGACGCTCTTGGGCTAAGCCAACACAGTTTAGATAGCTATTACAAGTTTTACTGGACTTTAGCTCCCCAAGGCCACTGACAACAAGGACACGCGCAGCAATGATCATTTCACAAGAAGCAAAAGAGCATACGGTGTTGGGAGAAAGTGCCCCTGATCCTCATCCTGAGTGTTGCTTTCACCCCCTTACTAATCCTTGGGAAGTTGACCTGGGGAGGTTTGTGCACAAGCTAAGGTGAAAGGGAGTTTTCCTGGAGGTTTGGCAGTGGTGGGAAGCACTGGCAGGTAGTCTGACGCAAGACCTAACGGAGGGCAAGGCAGATGGGTTCACAAGATGCCCAGTAAGTTGTGGAGGTGTGAGGCTGCTGCTGCTGCAGCAGGTTGAGACTGGGGAGTAACCAAGGATGTTATAAATCATCTGAGCATGAAAATGCCTGCTCCCAGGGTTGCAGAGCCTGGGTGGATCTCAGGTCAGCACCCCGCACTTCCAGGGTTTTTTATTTTGACTGGTAACTGATCCAGTGGCTTGAAATTGCTGCCCCAGAATGCTGTAGGGGTTAAAAGTAATTTGCTTATCTGGTCACAACATATTTTTGCTTCTGTTAGTGAAACTCTGTTGTTAGAGTGGCAATGGATTATTCAGTGCCTTGGAAATGAAGCCTTGATTTGAACACGGCACATATGTTGATAATGTGCATTACTTGTCCTGTCCCTCCAGCTTTGCGTTACCAAACACATAGTATGTTTGCAATGGATCCTTAGCTTGAAAGATCACAGCCATTACATCTTGAAATTGATTTTCTTCTGTGGAGAGATGTTTGAAGCAAAAACCAATTTGGTATGTATAAACTACATTAGATATAAGAAGATATCCCTCAGAGTGCACAGGATCACCTTTGAAGCCATTTTTACCCTACCATGAATAACAAGTTGCACAAAAAGGAATTTCTTACAGCTGATCTGATCTCTACCCATCCGTGAGTTGGCTGTGAAATGAGATAAACCTATCTACTCTAATTCAGGACAGGTGTAACGTATTTCCCAATCATATTACAGAGGCTCATGAGGCCTGGTGGTGTAATCAGAGCATATTACCAGGGCAAGTGAGGTAGCTCTATCTGCTTTGAAGGACTTGCCTTGCAAATAAGATGCTAGGCTGCTGCCACTGCCTTCAGGAGGTAACAAGCTGGGCTGTGGGGTTCTACCTGGGCTGCCAGTAAGTAAGCGGTGGCTCTGGAGGGTCATGCGTGCAGCTGCTTTTGTCTTTGGATAGATTGTCTTGAATCTTTCTTCTCCCCTCCTCTGGCTGATTCTGTCCTTACAGTCTGGTCCTCAGCTGGTGCCTGTCTGTTTAGGCACTCTGGCAGCCAACCTACAGAAAACAGCAAAACATGAGAGCATGCTTTAAAGGGAAAAGCAGTGAGGGGGGAAAAAACCCCCACAACAAAACTACCGTGTTTCCCTCCCTTGCTCCTCCCCATCTCTCTTGGCCTTCTGTAATAAGTTTTTCCTGATGTGTGCTAACATCTAGCTTCTAGGGTATCTAAGAGGTATCAGGGCTTGGGACACTACTTTGATACTGTAGATATAGATGCATTTGCAGTGCCACTGCTGTCTGGAGCCATCCCCTCTTTTCCCTCAGCACAAGGCTGCCAGCTCCAGTTGTGCCAAGACTGGGTATGTTTTGTGGGTTCTGCATTGCTGTTTTCCCTTGGCAGGAGTGCCAAGTTGGCTCATGAACACTGAGAAGTTATCCCCAAACAGCAGCAGATGGATTCCTAGCAATAGATGCCAACTCACGTTGTCCCTGAGACAACGGGAAAAAGACCCTGGCTGACCAGACCTGGGGTGGGCACTGATCGTTCTGCAGGGGACAGGGTGACATTCACGGCTGAGCTTGTTGCCTTTGGTGGCAGAAAGCAAATCTTCTGTTGGTTTGCCTGTATGCAGCTGTGGAAATGAAAGGTCTCATATTCATGTATCACGATAATTGATGGTAGCTGTCAAAAGGTGCCTGAGAGCATAACCATCCAGAAGGGGAAGGAAAAATCCATGGTGCCTCCACTGATTTTGTAAAAAAGTAACTAGATTGGGGGAAGAAAAAGAACATGTCCTTAACCTGATTTCAACTTTTTGTGGCAGCTGTGAGTGGGAGGATAAGTGTGAAGGGACTGCGTGCTATCCAGTCTGTGATTTAAAAGGTCAGCCCTGAGCTGTTTTAATGTGAGGCAATGGGGAGTTAAAAGCTCTGCTTTCTAAATCATGTGTCCTGTGTGATCAAGTGTGCAGGGCTGTGCTGGGGCCTGGGGAGCCCTGTCTCACCTGGCTTGCAGTGATATCTTGTGTCGGATGCCCTTGGTGTGCTATACCTTCCTAGTATGACATGCCTGCTCCCGGAGGGGACCAATGCCAACCTCAGCAGAGCCAGTGGGAGCCCGTTTACCTTTGGTGAGACCCCGATGGAGCGAGAAGCCAGGTCTGTTCAGGCCATTGCAAGTTGTTCTTGGAGGGTGCTCTTGCTAGGGTACTTGGCTGTCTGGTGCATCCTGCGGCCTACTTGTCGGCATATTATCAGCTAATTTAAAATGACTCAAACAAGCCCTTATCAGTGCATGAGACCAAAGGGTATTAGTGGGCATGATGACAAGAAAGGCTTTTATGAGCCACTTCATAAAGCCAAATCCTCAGGAGCTATTGAGGCCATAATTAGATTTGAGGATAATATGATTTTTTTTTCCCTTCTCTTTTTTCCCCCTTTTTCTTTCTTTCTGGTAGCAAATCAAGGAAAAAATTGGAGTGCCTGGTTCATTCTTGTGGAGTCAGAGTGTGGCTGCAGGCTCTTTACTCAGTAACACAAAGGGATTACAACTTGATAGCAAGTAGCCTGGGAGAAATGTGAGCATGAAAGTATAGTGGTCTTTTGCTGTAGACAGTGTGGATCCATTATGTACGTGCCTTGAAAAGGCTTCCCAAGCCTTAGGAGTGATTAATAATGAAATCAACTAATAACAAGATCCGCAATGCGAAGAGAAAACTAGCCAGTATTTTGTTATGGGGAGAAAATGAGCAAACCAGCAGGGGACATGCTGATCGTGTCTGATTCATGTTGTCTCTATAATCCCAGCTAAAGTTTTAACAGCCCAGGAAGATGAATTACCCACTCTAACCAACACCCGGATCAGCATGGGGTTTATTAGAAGCAGGCTATCATTTAACAATGTCAGGAGTGTATTTATTATTAAGCAGTAGACTCCACAGTCTAAATGGAAAACGATTACTCCTCCTTAGACGCCAAACAAGGTATGTTCATAAAGCCAAATGGCCAATATATTGTATGCTTGCATGAACACAAATACTAGGTCCACTTTACTGGAGACCTCAGGGCTTTCTATGTTTAGCTAAAGACAAATAAACCAAAATATTTTAAGCTACTGGAGGACAAAGCTGTACACTAATTTTGACTCTCAAAACTCCCTAGTGACTTCGTCCCAGTGACTTGGTAAGAAACCAGAGAGAGGATTCTGGGTTCAGCACAGAGGGATTGGTTAAAAGTGATTGCTTGTGGGCCATGGTACAAAAAGCACGCAAGAAAACTGTGTGCTAGCAACTAGACTGCTTTCTAATATGCACTGTGTATTTTCAGCCTAGAGATTGCTCAGAGTCCTTCCCTTTTCCTGGAGACTTCTATCCTTGTCCATAGGGAGACCAATCAGTAAAACGTATGGTAACACACAGCAAACATTTTGGTTTTATTTATCACTATGTTAAGGTACCCAATATGGAAGCATAAATAATATAGTTCCAGTAAGCTACCACTTAATGTAGTAATATTTCAGGCTGGATTTGTGGGAAAGGTTTGGGACTGGCCACATTTTCAGTCCAGCTTTGCAAATCTAAAGCATTTCTGTAGGACCAACAAAAGTACAATATTCTCGACCTGTAGCACTGCCAACCAACTCTAAGCATTTTGCAGTTCTGCTATTGCTGCACAATCAAATGGCAATCGCAGCAATAGTCTTTTGGTCTAAATGTGGGAAAGAGTTACTGGGCACCGCCATCTGACTGATGTGACTGTCTACATTTGTGGGCTGCCACAATTGGCTTTGAACATCACAAAAAATCTTTTCTTTGCAATCTACGAGGCCTTCTCAGCCATATTTTTAATACGTCCTCCTAATGGCCATGATGGGAGATACCTTGAAATATGACATGGTGGATTTTCAAAATTTAGAAGCCAAGCTGCAGAATGAACTGAGAGCTGGGGCAGGCATGGAACAAACAAGACAGACTACTTTTAACGTATACCCTTTTTTATCAGCTATCTGGGAATACCTGATTTCTGAAGTTTAAGCAGTATTATAAAAATTTCTTAAAATTTCATAATGTCACTTTCAATTAATTTCCTTCATTTCTCAAATTTGGGATTTGTGAATATACTAGACTGGAAATGCAGGATGTGGATTATGCAGTCAATGCTGGTCTTTAAACCTGCTCTTCACCAAAGGTTGCTTTGTAAAAAGTAAAATGAACCAGTTGACTTTTCTGGTCCTGTTTCTTATCATGCATTTGGAAGGGGACATACCAAATGTCCATTTGAATGTATTGGCAACTGAAGCCAGTCTTTGCATCTGGCTATGTGGGGCATAATATCTGCTGTTGGTCTGGGGCACGGATCTGAAGGGCCTTGCTATAGCAAGACTTTTTCAGTTCTTCTCACCTTCAGTGCTCGATTTGTCCAATCAAATTTAAAGTCCTTTTGTGTTTCATTGCCATTCCCATCAGCTAGTTCTACTGCTGAACATAGTCTGTTGCTGTTCCCTGAATTCTCCATAACTATTATCCATGATCAAGTCATAAAAGCAGATTTGGTATCATCTCAACAGGAATGATTTTCATCTAGGCGTGATGAATACCTCTTGCACTCCAATAGCTTGGATTTGAGCCATACATAATTTTTGCATTAATTATATCATTACTGTTTAATTGCTGCAATTAGCAGCATCACTTTCTCTAAGCCATCACTGTCATCATATGGCCTCCACATTATAGCAGCCTCTCACTTCTGCAGATTGCCACCTGTTGGGGCAACCTATGCTGATTCTTATGTATGGGATGTCCACATAGAAAATAAATACATGATCCCCAAACGATAAGTTGGATTGTCTGCTGCAATATAACTGTAAGCAGGAAGACTTTCTTCTGAGGATATAAAAGAACTGTGCTCAATTGACCAAAAAGGAAGAGAGTACCTGAGCTGCTACCCTGTCTTTGTGAAGGCACCTAAAACCCTGCAAGGTGTGTGCAAAATGGTGCCTCTCTGAAATGGTCATTTTTAATGTCCTCTTTGTGTAGCTTCAGATGGCTACACAAAGTACAGGAAAAGCTGGAATCAGGTCTCAACCTGAATTTTAAGGAGCTTCATAAACTCAATTTGTATGTCACCATGACAGTAAGTGCCACCTGGAAGTGATATGCATGTTGTTTAGGCTAGGAAGTGAAGACCAGGCTGGGAGTGTGTATCAGGAGGCAGACTGATGCTTAGTTAAGAGTGTGACCACACTCTTCAAAAGCACTATATATAGCTGGTCACATAATGCAGAAAGAGGTTCAGTTCACAGCTATTAGGATGATGCTTCGGGAAGACCTAAGTGCTTCCTACTGTCTGGTGAAAAGGTTAAATAGTGGAGTAGTGAAAGGAGTGTCATCTGATAAGTAGCTAGCAACGCTTCTGGTGTCATCTGTGAGTGCTTTAGGAATCTAACCTCATTTAACCCACTGCTGCATCTGCAGTGGGGAGGCTCTATGCAGAGCCAGTTATGGGTTTGCAAGATGTGGGGGAACCCTATCACGATGAGCTGAATGGAAGCAGGTCATGGGCAGGCACAAGACCCTCTGCTTTCATCTTGCAGCAGGGCTGGGTGAAGCCCAAACTGTTACAGCTGCAGGCTACATCTTCACTGTTTCTGACTTTTTGAGCTAAAATTTTCAGCATTACCTCTTGTCAGTCTTCTGCACTAAATTAAAATCCATTTTAGATAATGTCAGAAGGATGCCAGTACAACAGGTTATTAATCCTACATCTATAACTTCTTGAGAAAGCTACTGGGACTAGAGTACGTTCATTATATCAGCCAAGTACCAAAGTACATGCTTCCATTCTGTAGAGGAAAGGGCTTGTTCCTCTGAAGTAATCGGTCTTCCAGTAATCTGACTAGCCCTCAAGAGATTATACAAATTAAAACTACACTGTGTTATTCAGAAACAAGCTTAGCTCTTTAAAGAGAGTCATACTTTTTACTGTGGTTGTTGGGCTCAGGAGTCTTCTGACTGTCTGAATCTGGAGTCTCCCACTAGCATTAAGCTATCTGCTAACAGCACCATCAGCCATCATTACTTTACTGCACAATATCCATCAAGCAACAAACCCTGGTATTCATTTAGCAGCAGGAGATCATTATCCAGGGGAAGTGCTTTTCGTGCCTTTAGACGCTCTGCCTTAAATAAGGGTCAGCCATCCTGCCAGCTGCATAAAACTCACTTCACCCTGACTATGAACTCGCAATTTGAGTAAAACAGAAAGGATTGCAACTTCATGAACTGCTTTTAATTCTCAGTGATTTTTTTTTTTTTTTGGGGGGGGGGTGGGAGTGGGGGGTGTGTGCGTGATGAGAAGGCTCTCTGTGCTTCAGGAGACTTTCCGTGATGGCAATGGCTCTGCTGGGAGTTCTTATTATTGTTGCATTCATGTGAGTTTGCTTACACAGACAAAAATCACTCAAGCAAAATCACTGCTGATCACTCTGCAAGTGGGAATGATGTTGAGGTGACAGTTATATGGGCTCAGTTGCATGGACAGAAACCATCTTCATTGGTTGGAAAAGCCGCCTTAGGAGGAGCTCAATATTTTCATGTTTGCTTTCAAATGCTTAGGAAGAAAGGCAGCAATTACAGAATGCGGCTGTGGGTCACTTTAAGTCACCCAGTGATGAAAATTTATGCCACATATTACCAGCTTTTTAAAAGGCACTGTTCTGTGCCAGTGGTTACCTGCTGTATAGATAATTGTAAAACAAACTCCATATTCCAGTTGACACCCTTTCTAATTACATCTCACCTTCATTAGGCTATTAAAGTGATAAATACTAGCAATTACATTGAACTCCAGTGAAAACCCTCTGTCTGTGGCATGCACGGACTGCAGTGTGAGTGATTTGCCCAGGAGCCTGGCAGAACTCTGCCAGTGCAGCGAAGCTCTGAACAAGACAACCACAAAAAGGGGGGGGGGGGGGGGGAAGTCCTGTAAAACAGCTCAGGTGATTAGAGAGAATCTGACAGTAAAGTCTATACCCGGCATCGAACCGCACGGCTGGCTCGAGCTGATCCGCCAGCTGCGAGTGGCAGCTTCTTTTCATTTTAATTAGATCTGTGCAGGAGGGGAAATTGTGAGCGGATCTGGCACGTGCTTTGCCATGGAATAAGGTGTTCGGACCCAGCACTGGTGGCTGTGCCGTGGCCCCTGTGCACTCGCGAGTTTTGGCTCTCCCGTGTTCTTGCACGTGCAATGTCCCTCGCGCGAAGAGGCAGGTTTCCCCGGACACGTCTTTGCTCCGTGCGCCTGTAGGATTTAAACATGCGCAGTTACCTGTACTCTGGCTCGTGTGTGGTCTCTCACGGGTGATGCGGACACGGGTGCTGCTTTCTGTCACCAGAAAGGGATACGGTGCGTGGCGGTTTGGAAGGGCTGTCAGGAGCGCTGCCCAGGGCGGGGGGGATTCCGCCCAGGAATCCTCCATGAGGAGGATTCCCAGGTGTTGAGCTGCCCCATGGCAAGGATGCCCTGTCCTCCCTTCCTCCCAGGCAATCCTTTCTGGAGAGCCAGGGAAAGGGCTGGTGAGATTTGGATTTTGGCTGATACAAGACTTTCTCCCTGTTGAGTGATTTGGGGGAGCAGGGGAGGCGGGGAAGGGAAAGGCCATCTTTGCCCCAGTGCCTGCAGCTCCTCCTCCCCTCCTCCCTTCTCTGATCATCTTCTGCAGGGCCGTTTCTCTCACTTTTTTTTTCCTCGCTCTGTGGCATTTCATCCTTCCTTAAGCACGTTTTCCCTGGGGTGCCACAATCTTGTCCGAGGGGCTGGGCTGGGCCCTGCCGCGGGGCTGCTGCGGGCCTGGCCCTGACTGGCACGGGGCAGCCCCGGCCTCTCTCCTCACGGCTCATGGCCGCCAGCCACCAGCGCCTTGCCCCGGGTACACACTACATGGGCTACATGGGGGCAGAGAGTGATCTTCCCCAAGCCAGAGGAAGCTGAGAGCTGTAACTCATCTCTCAGCTGCCCATGGGCCTCCCGGGGAAGTGGGCAGACGAGCTGGAGTGTTTGGAGCGGTGTTATTCAGCACGCGTGCGGCTGGTGTCCATCAGAGCTGCGCTGTCATCCCAAAGGTGAAATCCTCTAGCTGATCCCCTGAGCCTGGGTGCCTTGGGATGGCTACTGCCCTGAACCTGGCCCCCAGCCTGGTCTAGGGGAAGATTGGAGGGGAGACCCAAAGGGGGGCTCTCCTGAAGCCAGGGAACGGGCCTGAGGCGTTGGAGTCAGCTTGCGGTGCCAGTGCTGTGGCTGCCCAACGGCCGGCTGTTAATTGGGCGTATGTGGCTTTACAGCAACTACTGCAGAACTGCCTGATTTGAATCTCATAGCAAATTTAATTTTAAAACCTCACAGTGCTTTGTTATTGCCATGCGTGCGGTTCAGCGGAGAGATCAGCCAGCCACTGCAGGAGCAGATGTTTCTTTTCCTGATAGATTGAGCCAACACAGAAGATGGAGTGATAGAGTTGGTTTGTTGGGGTTTTTTTAAATAAACATGGTAGCTTCTGCAAACATTTTCCTGAGGACTTCTGTAGGGCAACTGCTATTACTGCCAATAGCATGCCCTGAGCTGGACCCAGGCTTGCCCAGCTCCTCAGGGCCATTGTCCTGGGAGCCAAACAACCGGGGTTTCCTATGAGTAAATCACTTCCCAGAGAAGGACAGCCAAAGTCACCTCTTCTTATCGTTTCTGATCTTCCTATGGACAGATTGAGGGCTTCTCAAATTCATTGGCTGTCTGAAATTATTTGCTGAATACAGCCATTAGTCATTTCTGATTTATGAATTTTTCTGACTGTGAGCAGCTCAAAGTAAGGTATTGGAGATTCAAAATCCTGGCTGTGCTGATGTGTTGATTAGCTGGTCTGAATGCACTAAGGTAGTTGATGTGTTTCTATTTTCTGTCTAAAATGAGTGTGACCTTTAAGTGTTTTGTATTACTAAAAATAATAAGTCATTAAAATCCTTAGTGGTTGGCCTATGCCTTAAAAATATGATCCAGAGTTAGGAAGAAACAGCTGTGGGCTGCTTATTGGCAAATGATAGCAGCGGACTTCCCTCAAGCTTCTTTCAACAGGGATAGCTTTTTGATCCGTGCATTGCCTTGCCATATCTGAGTATCTTGCAGGAGCACCCTGAGCAAAGTTATCAGCCTCTGTCACATTATTTCTTCCCTTTTACCAGAAAAAGAACCATGTGGAAGGGGATGATTTGTTTTGGTATGAATGCCTTCTCTAATAAGGCCTGTTCCTAGCAAAGCTCTCTGCATCTCATTAGCTACAGACTAGACACTATACTAGTCTGTTGATGTAGAAATTCTGTGCTGTGTGTTTTCACCCAAATGATAGAAACTCAGTCTATTTTCAGTGATTCGGTCAACACAATGGTCAATCTATTTTCTGTGACTGAAAGTTTTGCTTAGAATACTATTTTTGAATATATTCTTGCCAGTAAAATTACATAGAAGCACATTTGTAGAAAAGTAACATGAAAGTAGCAGGAACCTGGGAAAAAACAAAGCCTTTGAAAAAGAGGAAAGATAATTCCTCAGAAAAACAACAGGGGGATTATAAACCACTTTCACTGAATGCCAGCCCATTGACCTACCTTTCAAATGGGGATGTCCACAGCCTTGCTGAACTACCTTGCTGTTGCCATTATGAAAGGCACTCTCAGACTGCCACGACACAGTCATCTTCTGGCAATATGTCATCTTGGTCACCGGGGGAAGAGATAGTGAAATCAGTGGGAGATGCCTGGTTATGTGCAAGGGTGGAGTTTAGACCTGGTGTAACTTTCTGTGAAATCAAAGGTGCTGGTGTGACTTTGGGGCAGAACACCCTGTGGCCTGGCCCTGCCCTGCTTTACTGTCTAGGCTATAGGGCTGGTTGGAGGTGTTTGTAAGTGGTTTATTCAGTCAAGAGTAAACAGATCGATGTGTGAGTCAAATCCAAGCTCTGGCTGAAGCCCGGTGTTTGGTTTGGTGCTAATGAGGCTTTCTGGGTGTTGCATTAGCTATAATTCTTCTTTGGGCACCACAGTTCAGGCTCTAATACCTACTGCAGATGCTGACAGCAACACAAGTCAACTTTCCTATGCTTTGGTGACACCCAATTTGCTGTCCATGAGGAACGCAACCCTAGGTAATAGTCAGCAGGTAGACTCAGTGGACCCAGTCCTTGCAAATATTTATATTTCGAGCACTCTTGACACAAGCTTTAATAAATGGCTTTGCACAGATGTAGGTGTGAGGGCAGGCATTAGGCAAGGCCTGGAGAGGAATGGTGAAAATAAAGAGCAAGGTCAGGCTGGCAGGGGGATGCAGCATTTTGTGTTAGAGCTATTGATATAGATGCAGATGAAAGGAAATGGGGAAACGTTCAGGCATATCGGCTTTTCTTCAGGACCGAAACTAACCCCAAAAGGTTGTTTTTGCTGGCTAGCAAAGAAGCACTATTATTTACCAGATGGCAGTTTGCATATGCCGATCCCCTGCCAGCCTGGATCAGATTGCTGCCTTTGGGGAGAAAGTAAGTTTGTGGTATGGACACATACCACTTGACCTTAGGGCCAAACTCAGGCCATTGATGTCTTCCGTTGTATTTAACAGTAGGGATGAAGCCTTGGTGTCCATGGCTCATTCGTGATGTGGCCAATTGACCCCAGGCAGGGCTAGGGTGCTGCTGCCTTGTCCCAAAAGGTGCGCTCCAAGGTATGCTGAAGTTGTAGAATCGCTCTGTCAGTCAGTGACCTTTGGGTTAGATTCTGAAGCCAGCTGGCAGTTGTGCGTGACTTTATTTGGAAACCCAGGCAGTCCCAGCCACTGACTTTAGGGTTGTCCATTGTGAGTAGTGATGAGGAGCTGTTGAACTCTGCTCCTCACTTATTGCTCATTGTTGAATGAGATAACAGGGTCCAACCTGCCTCTAAACTGCCACCAGTGGTAGTGGCAAAAAGGGCAAAGGGAGCGTACTTGAAAGGTGGGTGAGTTTAAAAAGTGACTGTATATCCACACTGTAGCTCTGTGGCCTGTGTTGCAGGCCTGGTAACACAGCAAGTAAAACAAAGGCATAGAAATCTTCATAAAACATAATTTTTATGATAATCACTTGGCTTTTCCATAGCACATAACTGTGCTCATTAACGAAATGCCCAGAGATTTATTAAGCCGGTTTGGTTAATAAAAAAAAAAACAATTAAAGATTAACTGTTCTGAAACTTCCCTGTGCTTTTTATATACCCAATTGTTAAAACACAATAAAATGTTTTTAATCATTCATCATTCTGACATGGAGTAATTGTTTGTTATTACTGTTTGGATTACAGAGGTCCTAGAAGCTCCAGTCAGGGATCAAAGTCTTATTGTATGAGACTGTACACACATAATAAATCGCAGCCTGCAGCCCCAAAGAAGCTGCAGGATGGGGTATCTCTACTATATAATTTTCAGGTTTTTATCTGCCAGCAATGCATTGTCCTCTTCTCTCTGTCTCTCTCTGACAGTCCAGTTATTTAGTATGAAACCTGTCTTTGTGACTTCCTTGCAAGATGCTGCAATACTCTCTGTAGCCCATAGTTAATAGGACCATCCCTGGTGCTCTGGCAGGAGGATATAAAGGGGGTGGAGAAGAGGAAGGTAATTCTTTGTTCCAGGAATCTGATCCATCACAGCCCTCAGTATTTCCTCCTCAATACCATTCTCTGTCACTCACTAGGACATATATTGGGTCAAACACATTATAGTTTTATTCTCCAGCTAATGGCTACCGAGGCCTGGTCTCAGTACGCTGCAACAAGCGCAGTAATTGAAATTCAGACTGCAGGAGAGAAATAGCTTAGTCTTCATTTCAGCACATCACACACATGCTTATACAGAGTTTTCTCTTGGATGCAGTAAACACAGGGCTTGATTCAGTATTGCCTCAGAGTCTTATCTGACATTAGTGAACAAAATGTGACAGTACAGAGAGGTCCCAGCATCCATTGTTTTTAAGTTCAAAGTGTCTCATCTTCTTGCTCCAGAGAACAAACTTTTGATGGTTGCCTGTGGCAGAGTCAAGGTCCCTGATTTGTTCTTGGATGCTGCTAGGATGGTGTTGCCTTTTCTTTTCCATTAGTGAGTCAGGAGAGCTGCTTTGCTGAGCTCTGCTCCATACTCACTCTCTTTCTGCATCTCCATGGCTTACCAGCATCAGAGTAGCTGAGGAAATTAGATGACTGGGAGAAGGACCTTTCTCATCGGGGGAAGGGGATGTGACAGCTTCTCATCCACCTCTTGCTCCATCTTAAACCCTCTTTTATATTAGTGCTGGTATAGTGATATTAGTGATTTGGTCTGAGAGTTTCTAATAAGCTCACCAAATTTAAAATTAACATGTTCTTTTCCAGAAAATGTGGAAACTAAAAATGCAGTAGGAATTGAGGCACTATTGTGTTGCTTTCCAGTCTATTTTCAGACTCTCCTGGGTGCTTCCCAGCATGGTATTGTACCAGTTTTACTCACCTCAATGGGGAGCAACCATTTCCAAGACTGTCTCACCCTGGGGCCAGTCTGCTGAGCCTTGTCCACTCCAGCAGTGTCCTTCTTCCCTTTAAGACACTGCTTTGCATTTTACACTTTTTTACTGGATGGAATAATTTTCACAGAAGTGATCCTCTGTAAAATACCTGAGATTCTGCCCTACTATTTACATTCTTGTTTTGTATTTTGGCCCTGTTTCTATCCTGGTTTGTGACCGTTACCCATAGCCTCCTGTGTTTGAGCACAGAAGTTTTCTAGGGTTTAGTCCTCCCCTTCCTCCTCCCCCAAGAAGCAGGTGTTTAGAAATATAGTGCAGTTTGGCTGGAAAAGTTAAATGCAATCTATGATACACTTCCTTAACACGTTGTAGAATACAGGTAACCAGGGAAGAACATTAGTTGAAATGTTAATGAAAAGTGTCAGAGTTGTTCACTAGGGACCATATGCTGTTCTCTGTACTGGTATCTTGCTCTCCCTGTGTGCACTGAGCCCTAGCTAAATGCCTTATCTATCTATTTAAGGTATTTAATTAATACCTCAGATATAGTACCAATCCTCATTGCTCTGTGTACTGATAGAGCAGAGCCAAGAGAGCAGTCCTGCGTTATCAAAGCATGTTGTGCAGCTCTGAGAGGAGACTTTCATCCTGACAAAAGAGCTCAGGGCCGGAGCTGCTCTGAAGCTGCTCATGCACGTAATGGGAGCCTGCTGCCAGCACAGCACGGGGAAAGAGGTTACAGTAAAGGGCCAGCGTGGAAAATGACGTGCCAGCCCTGATGCACCACAGGCATGTGGCAACAGTCTGGAAGATGAAAGCAAACGCATAAACTCTTTCTTTTTGAGGATGCTGCGGTGGCATGTGCCGATATATTTGTTCATGCAGGTCACAGCTGGCCCCTCACGGTTCTTGGAAAGCAGAATTTGGGGTGGACAGTTTTCTCCATCATGCATTTAGCCATTTGTATGTCTGAACCCAGGTTGAGCCCTGATGCCATGCTGCTCAGGATGACTGCCCCAGGAAAGGCACCACTGGGCTCTGTGCCTTAAATTCTCCACTTGGTCTCTAGACCTTCACCACATGGTCTTTGCTTCTTTTTCGGCTTGGATGGGCTTCAGTCTTTTCATGTGTTCTAGGCGCTAGAGCACCCACCAGAGCCATACTGCAAAAGAACAAATACTCTTTCCTCCCAAGTCTCTACTGGTATTAAAAGTTCCTCTAGGTAAATCCCTGAAGTCTTTCTATACAAAATCTTGTTGCTTTTTTCACTTCTTCCCTTGACAGTAACCTTCAGCAGCAAAACTGCCTTGGTTACTGGTGGAGTCCACTTCTGTCTGGAGCTTTTCTTCATGGCTTTGCCGCCCTTCCTATGCCTTTCAAATAAAGGGTCATATTCTCCTTTGGTTTGAGCTGAAGCAATGTTGCTGAACAGTGTTGCACAGGTATAGCCTCAAGAATAAGCTGAGCTGCTTTCCTTATGGGTGGTGTTTTGTTTTTTTACTTGCTGTCAGTCAGATGAGCAAGCTCAGAGGCATCTGGCTATAAAGTCATCAGGATCAGAAAATATGACTGTACTCAGGCTGGTAATATTTTAGTGTGTTGTGTTGTTTTGTTTTTTTTAACTACCTGGCCCTGTGATACTGGCAAGTGCTGATGCTGTTACGAAAGCTGTGAGATGACTCTTTTGGCCAAAACTGTTCTTAGAGACCAAATGGGTCTCTAGTTATCGAGAGCAATGGATGGTAACTCCTAGCTGCAGTGGGGCACATTCAGAATTTATCCAAATGCTACAAATACCTGTTTTAGGAACCCTGTGTATTCCAGGGAAACAGCATGATCCTGGGACCCTTGTGCCTTTGCTCACTGGGGCTGCAAGGAGAACTGCCTGCTGCTCTGTTCCAGAGGCAAAGACCTGTCCCTGTCTTACCTAACATGGGAACTGAGATAAACGTGCTTTTTCCAGACATTACCAGCAAGTTTCTGTGTCTTGGCTTGCTCTCCATCCTCTTTCAAGACAGTCTTGCTTTTTAAACTGCTAGGTACCTTGCAGCTATGTATTTTTGGGTATTATCTCTTTGGATGAGGTCACTTCTTTTTGGATCAAGAGAAGATGAAGCCAGAGTCCTCAAAAACATCTGCCTGCTGTTTTTTTAACTTTTAAATTTCCAGGAATTTGCTGATGGGAATGTCAGTCTGAGAAATTAATTCAGTTTCTCCTTCTCATTTGTATTTCACAGAACCAATATATTTGAACAATAACCAACACTGTCATCATACAACATGCTTACTGTGTGATGGAGAAGCTCCACAAGGGCTTCTTACAGGACATGGCTAGGTTGCTATGTCTGTGTCTTCCAGCCACCTCAGGTTTGCCATAATTAGCTTCAGATGCCTCTTCTCCCCCTGCCCTGATTTGGATAGTAACCCCATTTTCAGGTTTTGAGTATATGCTGAAGAACATGGAATACTAGAGCAGCTATCTGGCTTGTTTCAAATTGCAGCCTTTACTGTTTCTAGGTGTTGGATGTCTTGTGGGAACAAGGAGGAAAAGTGGACAGCAAATTGCCTATCTGACTGGAATACCGTCAGCGCATCC
This sequence comes from Astur gentilis, assembly GCF_929443795.1. Classification (NCBI taxonomy): domain Eukaryota; kingdom Metazoa; phylum Chordata; class Aves; order Accipitriformes; family Accipitridae; genus Astur; species Astur gentilis. Next base: position 16,232,796 of record NC_064909.1, read on the forward strand.
TTGTTGGCACCTTACAAATGACAGGATGTCAAGGAAGAAGAAGCTGTGCTGTGCAATATATGCCACTAGTCAGCAAAGACTGAGGCGAGAACTGTGCACTGCAAATGTTTCTAGTAAACTGTCTATGAATGATCTGCAGGCCAAGGATTCTTCATTAGAGGATGGCAGGAATGTTTCTGAAAAACAAACAAATGTGAGACTGTTGCAATCTGTTCACACCAAGACAAAAACAAAACAAAAAAGCGTGAAAAAAATTATCTCCTGCCTACCGGGCTTTAACAAGGGCTGGATGCAGAAATGCCAAACAAGGGCTAATATGCTGATGAAAACAAGAACTTCATTTTGACATGCCCGCCACAAAGGTCTGGCTCTAATGGAGTCCCTGCTGTTTCATGAAACCAAATACTCATTTATGAAGAGATAGATGAGGGACACCATGGTGAGAAGGGCAAAAGTGTTCCTTTACTTACTCAGTGCACTTACTTAACCTTACTAAGCAGTTACTAGCAAAGTTTGGTAAAGCAAAACAGCAGTGGTATGACCAGATGAAAGGGTATCCATGTCACTCGCAAGGGTAATGTCATGACAGCTCTGTTTAAAAAAAATCCTTTGATATTACTCACGATGATGGGACGGGCTCATTCTCATGGAGAGTTTCAGTGCTAGCTGCTGAGGGGCCAAACTGGGCTTTCAGTTTTGTAGAGGTTTAGGACTTTCAAAGTGGTTTCATATTCTGTTCCTTATTCAAATGAAAAAAAAAAAGTCTGAAATTTCCTGGGAAACCACGTTTGGAAAAATAATGTCAGACTGAATGTAGTGAGCTATTGCAATAACACTTGGAATCTTTTTTACATTGCAATGTTAAACCTTTTGGATTATACAGAGAGGATCCTGAAGTGATGGGTTTTTCATAAGCAAAAAATGAGACTATTCCAAAGTCAAAATGGAGCCTAGTGGCATTATTGAAATGTATTGTGTCTTTCTCATGGTGAAAATTCATTGCTAGTGGCTTTCATGTTTGACAGATTGGCATTTCTCTGAAGGAGAAATATTCCGCTGGGAAATTCTAGTGCTAATATGGGTGTCGGTAGCAGGCTGCTTGGGTTTTTTTATTCTTTTTATTTTTATTCTTGAAGAATTGCCACTGTAGTTCTGAAGCCGGTGGATATTTCTTCTGAAAATAGGGCTCCAGAGAGATATATTTTTCACACCAAATCCCCCCTCCCTCAAGTGGCAGTAGGATCTAGCTGTGCGGATTCATTATGTACTGTTAAGCAGCTGCCACATTTCACTCCAGCAGCAGTTGTACTTCATTTATGAGCAAAATGATTCATATGTGAATATGGCAAAGTGCTGCAGCTCATAGTGAATTTGCACTGAGGGGCAGCTTGTGGGTGAAGAGTGGGTAAAACCAGATGTTGAAGTAGGACTTTGCTATTTGCCTGATAGTTTATACAGTCATAAAAGTTTGTGCTTTAGAAGGGCAGGTCCTGCCAGAAATATGAGTGCATAAACACACAGCAAAGGAGATTGTCTGTGAATAATATTATTCATAGCCTCCCTGCATCTTGTCTAAGAGAAGCAAATAAATGGTAACACTTGACCTATATACAAAATTATGAATGAGGAAATGAAATGGATTGATAGCGTTCTTCCATTAGCCCTGTATTGCAAATGCAGTGGGACACCCAATCTCTGCAGCACATGTAAAGGTGACTGAAGGAAGATTCCTGCTTTGCACAAAACGTAGTTGAGTTCACCACCCTGGAAAAATTATAAGCCTGTTAATTCTACTTACCATGGTGTAAATTAGGAGTATTTCTGCTAAAAAGAGTGTGATCTTCATAGGGGTAAAAGCAGCGGAAGTAAGAAATAAAGACATATGTCTGGAATGTTGCAAAAGATAGCAGTCTTAATACTTCAGCACATAAGCTCTGTGGGTGGAGTGAGGAGTGTTGCCTTTCTTAATGCCAAAACCTCCACCAGTACTTGGGCAAAATTGTGCTGTTCCCCCCCACCCCGCTGAAAGATGATACAAAACTCTGTGCTTCAGAGAGGCTGCTGGCTATGCAGAGCAGCAGTCTGCCCTCAGGAAAGCTGGGCAACGGCAGGGAGAAGATAAATATATTTAGTTTAAAATCTCCTTTAAAAGAAGCCCTGGGTTTGTGCATTTTTTTATCCCAGGGCAGAGAGGAATAAAGATTTGTTAAATCCCCAAATACGTGAAATTCTGTGGTGCCAGCTGAGACCTCACAAGCTATGCCAACGTCACAGAAAACGTGGGTTCAACACCACTTCTGGTATTTGGTCTTTGGTGCCTGTGCCTGCTGGACCAGAGGAAGGCATGCACGGCAGCTGTTGGTCCTAAGCGTAGGGGCCTTCCTTTATTTGTGCTTTTAACAGCTCTGAGGTGGTAACTGACAGCATAGAAGCAGTTTTGAGTTTCCAGTGATCCCTCAGCATCTTTTGCTCATGAGTGGATTAAACTGCGCGGCTACCCTGAGGTGGATTAATGTCCCTGCTCTGCAAAAGCAAACCTCAAGTCAGGGCAATGTTGCATCTGTCACAATCTTACAGGGTGCCACTAGCAGAAAGCACCCCTGATCTCCCAATGGACAGCCCTGTGCTTTTCACTCAAATGTCTCACTTTTTTTTTTTTTTTGGTTTTCTTTTTCCCCCCTTGCAGGATTCCACAAACATTTAGGAGAGCAAATAATCCAAAGGCTCATTACTGCACATAAATCCCTCAGCCTTCTGGGTTTCCTTCTCTGGAGCCACTGTGAAAATGGACACATCAATAGAGCCTTCTGCAGAAAAGCTGACAATCTCAAAATGGTGTCATGCTGCAATAACTGAAATCTCCTGCCAGGTTGGTGATGGTGCTTTCTAATCAACTTTGCAATGAATATTTCTTAAATCATGTTAATCCACCATTTAAGCAGAGATATCAGTTCCAGACAATGAATCACCATACCTGGAGGGGAATATACCTGTCGTTTCCCCAGAGAGGAGGCGATTAACAGCACGTGTGCTGTCATATGAGCTAGCAGCACTGGCATTTATCACCCCAGAGCTCCTTTCCTGCAATGAGGAAATCTTTGCTCCCTGCTTCTGGTGCAATCAGCTTTTATTTATGTAGCGGTTGTGGAAAACATCTCTTAAAGGAAAACTGCACCTGTTTTGCTCTCTGGGCCAGGTTTTGCTCTAATTTACACTGATGCATTTCCTATTAGAGTTTGCTAAATGTTGAGATCTTACGAGGAAATGAAAGCCCTAAAATGTGAGCAGGCAGGATGCAGTACACAGCTTTTAGACCCACAGAACTAAACTAACTATTGATGAAGAAGCTGAACTGTCTTTTTCATGAGCACTTCGATGTTCTCATCTCTTTTAGCTCCTAGGGAGCAGCTGCTATGGGAGCTGCTAGCATCCCACTGCAGTCCAAGTAGAAAGTCTTGTTCTGAAGAAATTTCTGAGCCCAGGTGATTCTGTTACTTTAGGTAAAGAAAGAGCTATGCATTGGTAAGTTTTTCTGTTAATCCCCAAGCTAAATTTTGTGAACATTCACTGCAGAGTAACTTTTCTTTTGATGAATAAGCTGGGTAGCTTGAAAAAGAGAGGGTGATTTCTTGGGCTAAGTACCTAACCTGCTGTGTACGTGCAGCCATAACCTGAGCTTGTTTTCCTTTTGTATTGGCAGCAGTGAGGCCTTAGCACAGTGCTTGAAGTGCACTAAGCAGGCAGGTCTTCAGCTGACCTTTGCAACCACTGTGGATTTCTGTGCTGCCACTGCTGCGTCCCACCTGCACGTGGCTCAGCTGGCCTGAAACCAGCCTGGATGCTGCCCCATGAGCTGCAGCTCCAGAAACAGTGAAGCATAGAGATAGTTTTCTGAGAAGGGACCTCAGAAGGTCTTTGAGTCCTGCTCCAGCTCAAAGCACGGTTGACTTCCAAGTTAGGTGGTATTGCTTATGGCCTCGTCCAGCTGAATGTCTCCAAGGGTGGAGATGCTCCAGTCTCTTCAGGCATCTGTTCCTGGGCTGAACCATCCTAAAGAATTTTTTTTCTCTCCAACCATGTGCAATTTTCCTTGCTGCTACTTGTGCCTATTGCCTCTGCCTGTGTGCTGTGCATCTTCAAGAAGAGTCTGGCTCCAGCTTCTCTGTAACTGCCTTTTGGATAGTGGGAGACTGCAGTTAGGTCTCTTTCTCCTGGCTGAGCAGGCAAGCTCTCTCAGCCTCTTCTCTCACGCTGTGTACTCCAGCCTCCTGACCATCCTGTTGGGTTTCTGCTTGACTTGCTGCACTTTCAGTGCCCCTCTTACAGTGGGCAGCCCAAAACTGGATACAGTACTGCAGACACGGTCTCAAATGCACTGTGCAAAGGGGAAGCATCCCCTGCCTTGACCCGCTGGCTATGCTGCAGCTCATGCAGCCCAGGATGCTGTTGGTTTGCTTCATTGCAAGGGTGCCTTGTTGGCTCTTGTTCAGCTTGCTGTCTACCAGGACAACAAGGGCCTTTTCTTCAAAAACATGTTTGTAGGCTGTAGGAATACACTTAGGATTGCTGCTAGGGAATGTGTCCCTGAGAATGTGCTGCACCCATTCTCTTGAGTTTTGGGCTGCTTTAGGCTATCTCAGTTTGGCTTCCCCAGAATGAAATAACCTCCTCCTTCCCATATTTTTGCTAGACACTCTTTAATCCTTTGGCTTTGGGCTTTAGGATAACAGAGGACAGTCCCCTAGGTCTCCTAACTATATGGATAACTGTTACTTCCTTAGGCAGTCCCAGAGGAAATGAACTGCCCAAGTGATTGAACTGATGTGGAATTCTAAGTAAAAGCCCAGTGTAAATGCTAACAGGCATTGGCCTAAAAGTATCCGCTGCTTTTACTGCTGCAGAAAGAATGACAAACAGCACCGATAACTTCTCTTGTGGTGAGTCCTGCCAGGCCAGCATGATTGCTGCATTTCCTGGTGGTGTGAGGAGGAAAACAGATAATGTGAAAGTGTGGGAGGTGCAAACTAATCCTGTTTTCTTATAAGAATAATGGCGACTGAAGCCACAGTTAGCCACAGGAAACTATCAACTGACATAGGTTGATAGACAATTCATTGTTGATGGCTAATAGAAGTGTGTGTATATATATATATCTATCTCCACGGTATGGTATCTGTATGAAACTGTTACACCTGAGTCAGATTGCTTGCTTTTGGCCTTGAACTTGACTTCAACTTGGTTACGTTTACTTAAGGCGTGGCAAAAGCTGCCCTATAAAGGAGAATGGGGATAGTGCCAGCCTGTCTGTCTTTCTGTTGGTCTTGGCTGGAGAGTTACACCGGAGGCATTGCAGGTAAAACATGACTTTGCTGTTCTACTTAGTGCAAGATCAAGCAGGTGAAATACAAGTAGTAGTGCTGGAAAAGCACCACAGACACACTGAGAGGGATTTTTCTGGGAGAGACAGAATAAATTAGAGTCCCTGTCCTTAATGTTACCTGGAGGGAAAGAAAAGATGAGTTTGCCATCCTAGAAAGAGCCTCATAGTAAAACGGTAAGTTGTCAGAAGTAATTGGATCAAGTGGGAGTGGAGATTCTAAGATGAGGAGGACTCTATAGTTACTGTATGCTGCTGTTAAATGAGGTAGAAAAAAGGTATCTGGAACTGTCCTATGCTATGTATGCAAAATGATGAGAAAATTGACTTAATAAATAGCCAAAAGGGAGTACTTCACTGACTGACTGGAGCAGAAGGTCATGCAAGATGCCACTAGGAAAGTAATCTCCTAGAGGGTTGCCAGAGTGCTGGCTTTGGTTTTGATTTTCTGAGATACTCAAGGCTTTCACTCATTGTATGTACAAGGAGCTGTTGTCCATCTGGGGTTTGGGATGCCCAAGTTCAGGTCCCTCCGCTGCATCTGCAGTTTGCTGTTACTGTGGGCAAGCTGCTGAAAAGCAGTACGCTCTCATCTGTTTTTTCTCTGAATGCAAGGAGAACTAATAAACTCACTCTTTCCTTCATTATAAGACAATTCTGGAACTGACTCCCTGAAGTTTTTACAGTGCTCCAAATATGTGAATGACAGGTTCTTAGAAGGAAGGAGTGCTGTGTTACTGTAGCATATATTGAATGTTATGGGTGAGATGACATGTACCTTGATAGTTTGGAGTGTTTGAGAGGAAACAGGGGAAGAAGGGCTGCTGGCTTTTTGGCTTTTCTGGTATTCTTTGTAGTGTTTGAGAAAATTCAGCTGCTCTTCCTAAAGTACAGAAACCCAGCTGAGCCAACATGTAATGGAAATGTTTTGAGAAAATGGGTGGAGAGGAGAAGGTGGATAGTTCAGCTATGAAGTAGACAAGGTTCTAATTGCCTATTTCCACTTTCTACTCAGTGAAAAATATCAGAAGCCATTGAAAGAAATTATGTCTGTACTCTGACATAAATCTTTATGCAAAGTGTAATTAGCTGTCAGTAGCATTTGCCACCATTGAGTACCTGATTATAATAGTTGCTTGACAGCTTTCGTGAATGAGTGCTGGAGGGAGATGAGACACACCCTTTGCTGCTGACTTTTAAGCTGTTTAATGCAGGATATGGTGGGTGCTTGGGGTTCCCAGGTTTGTTTCTGCAGGGGTCACCACATTTTTGCTCTAATATCCTCAGAGACTCCCCTTTCCTTCCCATCCCTTCCAACTGTCACACCCAATCTCTTTTTCTCCTTGTCTGTGTAGCTTTTCCACTGTTCCCCTTCCCTCCCTCACACTTTGTCACTTGACCCTCCCTCTGAGACAGAGAGCAGGAAGGATCTCTCTCTGCTGAGAAGGAAGAGGGTCCAAAAAAGAGCAGTAGATGCAAAGTTGGGCGTGATTCCTTTCTCCATTTCAGATAAGTAATTGTGTTGGAGGAGATCCCAGGACTAAGTAAATGTATGTTTAACCCCTTCTGAATAATAATTTCCTTCCTTACTTGAGAGTCAGTCTCTTGTTTTTCTCCAGTGTTTCACAATATGTCTGAACCAGCTTTTGTGAGTGTTTGAAATCCCTCCTCTTTCCCCACATCACACGGCAGGGAGCAGTCCGAGGGCAATGCCTCTGAGACCCATTGCATTATAACTTTGTCCCTTTAAAATCTTTCTGCCTCAGAGTTCAGTAACGGTAAGAAGCTCCCCCAGTCAGGCAGGCAATATTCTGCTTTAAAAGCTGTTGTCGTCTTTGCTGATGCATCCGTGAGAGCCAACCTGTGGCCAGCCCTCAGGACCCTGCTCTGAAAGAGGTGGCCGGCAGAGCGTGCCGGTGTGGACAGGACGGTGCTAGCCGGGTGCGTGTCACCCCATGGGCTGCCTGCACAGTGGCGTGGATGGATGTAGAGCTCGTGTATCTGTGCGTGTGTGCCACCAGAGCCAATGCTGGTGAAGTTATTCCTGCAAGGGAAAAGTAGTTAAGTGTATTATTTTCTTCAGTCTCGTTTCTAATTTATTCCGGATATGTTAAACAACATAATTAAACACACACACACATGCTAAAAACTCTTGTTCTCTGTCAGAAGAGAGGGAACGCGTGTCAGACCCAGCCTTCAAGCTCTGTTAGTTTTAATTTGAGTTTTGGAATTAGTAATCAGTTTTGCTGGAACACTGTTGCAAGAAATAGATCTTAGCATGCATGGGGCCTGGGCACATTTTCAAATGAGTATTTGTTAAGAAGAAGCCATTCCCTTGTCCTGTTATGGTACATTACATGAGATTTATTTCCATTGTATTAAAAAATGCAAGCCCAAGGGGAATGTTCTCTCTTCTTGTTGGCTGAGGGTGATTTCTGAATTCCATCTGATTTTTTTTTTTTTTAATTTTGGCGGGGCTTTTAATTAAAACAACGAGATGTAAAACTCCTTATTTTTCCAGGCTGTTGTTACAATGCCAGAAGGCCAAGTGACTTGAAGCACTGAGAAAGGTGATGACACTAAGTAAAAAGTGTGTGTGTGTGGGGAGGGGGCTGTATCACACCCTCAGTGTGACTGGTCTGTGTTTTTTCACATGTGTGAGTGATTCACAATAAAAATCTGAGGCTTTTCTCTTACTGGAACCATCTGCTCTCTTTGTACCGAACCAGGAACGTATCAGATCTACAGATAAGTTTGGGAGGAAAAAGCACTTTCATCTACTTAAAAAAAAAAATTTTTTTTTTTAAAAAAAGCTATGGCATCCGGTGGCTTGAAAGTGAAACGAAGTGACTCCAGGCTAGAAATTAGCACAGCAAAGTTAATTAACTGTAGGAGTGGCTTGCCCAGGCTTGTGGTGGGTTTTTCTAGTGCTAATTTATGAGATGGTACATCTTAAGTGGAGGTACATCTTAAGTGGAAGACAGGAGCTAGGGGAAGGAATCGCTGGATCCAGTGCAGTGGCCTCTGTCATGCAAAAAGCCAGAGGAGGTGATCACAGTGATCCTTCTTGCCCTTAGAAGTCTGCTAATGCAGGGCCTCACCAGGGGCTTCTTGTTTCATAAGGAAAGGAACAAAAGGGGAATTATAGCTTAGGAAAGTTAAAAATTTGTTTTTGTGAAGGCAAGTGTGAACGAAGGGTGAAAACTGGCATGGACCTTGAGTTATATTTCGATCCAGCAATATGTAATTTTGCACAACAAAAGCTGCTGGAGGAGCCAGGAGGCAAGGCAGGCTCCACAAACGTCCTGCTGTCTCTGAACTCTGAAATCCACAACAGAGCTTTCAAGCTGAAGGAAGATCCCCAGGGGATGGTGCACACGTGTGTGTCTGTGTACATCCACGTGGCTCTGGGGAGCGCACCTGAAAGCCCCTACTCCGGTTAGACAGAACAAATTGCTCTTTTAAAGCTCTGGTGCCACTACCTGTCCAAACATGCAAGTTTTCCACCTTCCGGTGCCCTTCTCCCACTCATGTCCCAAAAGTCCACCCCACAATCCAGCGTCTCCATGGATGATGCACTGCCTCCCTTTGGAGAAAAAGTAGATTTTTGGTGGCAAGAGTCCTGCTGTGCACTTTGATGACTGTAAAGCAGACAGAGTCCACAATGGGAGATTTTCTCTCCTGCATCCTTCCCTAGCTGTGCTAGCAGATGTATTAGTAGGTCTGTCCATTCTACGGTTTCACTGCATGTGTGAAATGTTCATTTTTCCTAAGTGAATTACTCCTTTCCTTTAAACACATTAACAAAGATGGGTTCAAACATGCTCCAGACTGGAATAAGTACAGATGGCACACAGTGACTGCCCGGTTTAAATATGAATCTACTGTTCAGATCTGCTTAAACACTGGCCTCCAAATGAACGACTGAGTCCAAAAACCCCAGACTTTGGTGCACACTCATGTAAGCAAGTACTGCAGGTAGGATCCAGGTCTGGATGTTGCAGCTTGGTCCCATCTCAGCATTGTAGCTTTAGGGAGTCTGGTGGAGCGTCTGTGTAAGCTGGTAGGAAGCCACCCCTAATCTGTCTGGGGTCTTTGGAGCAGGTCCCAAGGAAAGGCAAGCCTCTGCCTTCTTTAGGTCTCGCAGGGAGTGACTGTCAAGCGCTCACTTGTGGAAATGAAATAACTTGAGAAATGCCCTGGGCACAGTTGCGACCCAGGACTCTTCTGGCCATGGATATCCCGAGCAGTCTCCCTGCTCACACCACCTCCCTCCTCCCCATGGTCTGCTGCTCCTCCTCCATCCCCTGCGCTCACTTATGTTGCAGATGTACCTCAATGCTAACACAGCGGCTTGCTAACAGCTTTGCTCTCTGTCCTCAGGGAAGACTCAAAATTGAATCTGTAGCAGTGACAGCACTGGTTTAAGATAAACCAGTTGGGATTTGACGACTACCCTTTCCCCAGGCATTTCCAGCTAATAAGGATTTTGTCACTGTGACTGCCCTCAGCTTTGCAAGCTGCTGCTCCACAGTCCTCTTGGGGCAGGGGAGAGGTGTTTGCTTTCCCACACGCTCCTAAGGCACCACTTCGGATTGAGAAACTAATGGCAGTCCGTGTCTCTCCTTGACAGGAAAGGGACACAATGCTCGCCCCCAGCTCTGCTCTGATGTTGGAGAAGGGCTGGCAAACAACAGGGGCAAGAGGAAGCCTCCAGAACCTGAAGAATTTTAATAACCAGGACTTCAACCAGCTGCGAGCCTTGTGCCTGAGCCAAGGACTGCTTTTTGAGGATGCCACCTTCCCCGCTCACGTCAGTTCCATTGGTCCCAACCTGCTCCCAGCGGATAAACTGTGGCAAATACAATGGAAGAGGCCAACTGTGAGTTACTCCAGCCGGGGTGTTTTGTAGTCCTGCTGCTGAATGGGAGTGCGGATGGCCAGGGGCTAAAGGCCTTCACCTTGGGGAAGGCAATCTGTGCTAAGCAGGGAAGTAGACCCCAAGGGGAACACTGGGAGCGCAACACTGTAAGGAGGGATCCTTGCTGTGGGATGTGTGGAGGGGAGATAACCTCTATAACATCAATGATTTCACTGGGTACATTTTTGTAGGAAGTTTGTTTCCACCTGTGAACCTGACTAGAACTAGTGTTCCCACTTTGATCTGCTTCTAGAGGTCTTTGTGCAAACCTGAAAAGCTGCCAAATTCTATTAAAGATCTCCGATTTCTGTAATCTAAGCTACTGACTCAGCAATACCTATTTTAAAGTAATTGGGACAAGGCATTACATGAAATACGTTTGTCTGCTGATTCCCAGTTGCAGTTTAATAGGCAGTTGTCATCATCTGGTATATGGATGTTTAAATTGGGAGGTGGAATCACATACTCAGCTCTTTTATCCTAGGACCTAATTTAGGTAATCTTTCCATGGTCCGACTGTGCTGAATAGCACTGTGTACCATTTGCTGCTGGTGCAGCTACTGGATTAGCCACGTGCTGCCCTTTTGCTGGGTTTTGCTGAGGGTACCACTAAGTGCCTGGGGCCTTTGGCTTCCCTGGGCTGGAGCAAACCAGTTCATCTCCCTGCAGGCAACACCGCGGAGTGTAGAGACAGTAACTGTGACACTGTACAAACAGGACAAGACAACTAGAAAAGATTTATTTGGACAGCAGATGCAAGCAGGGCAGTGAGGGTATGCTGGAGCTTGGCAGTGTGGTGGCCTTGGCATAGCAACGGCAGCGGCTGCTGCCAGCATGGACGTTGAAAGCCATGGGTCCCAGAAGGGAAGCAGGCTAGCCCAGGGAGCCTGCATAGCTGCTGAATAGGGATGCCCAAATGGAAAGGTGGGAAGCCCCAGCCCTGGTGTAAAAGGACTGTGATGTGGTGAGGTATCACATGGAGCAGAGAAGCTGCAGCCTGGACACCAACAGGGCGGTGGGTGCAGTGTTGTGGTGATAGGGATAGAGCCTGAGGCTTCAACTTTTCACTACCCACTGCTGCAGCAGGGCCTGAAAGCATCCAAATAATTGTGTATGCAGAGGTACAGGCACTTCCAATCTGGGTCGATGCTTTATCACATGATTTGGTAGGTGGGCTGGGTGCAGATGTCTGGGTGTCCTCTGTGGAGCTGCTACGAAGGGATCATTCTCTGCAGAAGCAGCTCGTACTGCTGGCTGAACATCTGGGCTTCTCAGGCAGCCTTTCTTCAAATCCGGGTCCAGTGAGAATGCAGCTGGTGCTGTGTTTTTTACACCAGCACTCTGCTTACAGGTTTGTAGCAGGTGGGGATAATCTCTCTTGAAACAGGGGTTATAGTAGAATAGCAACTAAAAAATGCAAAGGAGATGAGTTAGTTGCCACCATTTCCAGACTGAGAAAGACAAATATATGATAACTAAGCATTAGACTTACAAAAGACAAACATGGATATTAGAAAGGACTCTCAGGGGCATTTTAAAGATTAATAAACTGGAATAAAATGTTATGATACAGTTCTGTTAAGTACTAACCACCCTGGTGTTTTTGCCATTTGGGAGCAGCAGAGAAGCGTAGGATTTCAAAAGTATACAAACAGACTTAGAAACCCAAATGCCACCAATTTTGAGGCACCACAGTGTGGGAAGAACATCTATCCTACTCTAATATCCTGAGAGTTATTTCATGTGCAAAGGGACTGACGTACCTTGCCAAAAGCAGAACCTGCTGCTAGTGCTTGAAGTTTGCCAGGTGAGGCAGGTGTTGGAGAATCCCCTTCCATTTTGCTGAATCCATGAAAGTTCTTGCAGAATCAGTTTCAAAAATTTGCAGAATCAGTTTCAAAAATTTGCAGAAGTCCTCTCCTTCCCAGCGCTTCCATTTTGTCAGCAATCACTACACAGTTTCCAGCATCACCCCATCAAATTGACTGAAACTAATTGCTTCAAAAAAATTTCAGTTTTTTTCAGGAAAGAGCGGGATGAAAAGTCATTGGCTTTGCCAGACCTTTCCTCTGAAAAATTAAACCATATGCTTATGGTCCAGGGTTCACGACGCAAACATTGAAAAGCCATTTCTTCTATTGTAGAGGTTAAGGCAGCATCACTAGCTGATCTTCTACGTTGTACTCAAGCGACAGAAGTTGAGACTGCTGACTCAACTGGCTCATCAGGAACAGAAACCTAGGATGCCAGTGCTGAAGAAGGCTCCATTCTAAATTTTTTTTTTCTCTCAGTTTGACCAAAATTTCCACCTGTAGCCATTTCCCTACTAGCCAGGCTTCATCCTGCTAAAGAAGATGCTAGATAAAGGGAAATGGCATCAACTGCCTGGGGACCCCAACCAGAAGTTCTCAAACGTCACCATAACACCCATGCTGTGTCACGGTGACATCAAAGTGTGGCCTCTGTCTCCTGGCAGAGCAAAGCAGGGGCAGAAGAAGTTGCTAAAGCAGTCATTGCTTTTCATTTATAGAGCTGCAGATGTTTTGAGCCAAGGGTCAGGAAGTAAATAAAATAGTATTTGCATTTCAAATGTCCTGAAAGTCCAGTGCTGCGTCCAGTTGCCTCTGTGAGTTGGTCCCCAGGGAGAAGAGGGAAGGCTGCAGTTTTAGGAGTCAAAGTGCCCCATTCCTGAAGTTTTTCAGTTGGGCACCTTTCACTCATGCAGAAATGTTCATTCTTTGTTCTTAGGTCATTGCAATGCTAACTTAAGGATACATGATCCCAGGTGTTTAAGCTACCTAAACTACTTGGCAGAGATACCTATAATTTCCCCAAGGGAGACTTTTTCCTACCTGAATACATCTCCCAGAGAGTGTAGTTGCATCCTGCCGACAGACCATAGCCAATTTAACCTATATCTATATTTTTCTTAGCCTCCACTGTTAGCTCCCTCTGACATTAAAAAAAATTTGGCTGGAAATGTACCTATGACAAGATTTGGCATCTTGGTCCTAATAATCTCTTAGCCTCCATTTTCTGAGTCATATAGTATCTGGTTATTTAAGTGGTAGATAGCAATTATAACTGCTGTCATTGTTCCAGATCCAAGCAGTTGAGCAACGTGCTGCTTCTATTTTACCTTGTACATTGTCAACAGAATTGCCAATTGTGTTCAGAGTTTGGGGTCTTCATATCTGAGGGTGATGTATAAAGTAGAGAGAAAACAGCCTGATTTTCAGACAGCAATAGTCAGTGGTGACAGTCAGAAACAACTTATTTAGACTTAAGTGAGCTGATTTAATATGGGAATCCCTCAGGGAGCAGCTGGATCAGGAGCACCAAGACAACATTTGAAATGTCACTTTCCCTAACTCTGCAGTAGTTGCAGTTTCCCATCAGATGGGGACTGCTCCAGGCTGTGTTTTCATCCCCAGGCCCTTAGTCTATGTCCGTTGAAATGGGTGCAATTTGTAACAGAGATTTTGCACGTGGAACTTCAAGCATTACTAGAGGTGGGGCTTGGAGGTACCAGACACAACAGGAGCTCTTCAATGAAATGGTCTTTTGCTTCACCCACACTTTGGAGAAATGGAAGAGAAGTTCTGTTTTGGACTGAACAAGGTATTTTCTGTAGCTGGGCTTTTTTAAAGAACAGTCAAAGGGAAATTCTCCTTGAAGAGTTATTGCAGATTTTAAAAACTGAGATGCTCCTTTAAAAAAATGTTCAGAACAAATTCTTTCCTTGTTTAGTGCTTTTCCTTCACACAAGCAATTGAGTGGAACAGAGGAAGTCACGAAATGAATTGCTGTTGTTGAATACGTGTTTTTCATCAATTAGTGTTCAGGCTAAAGATTTTACTCTGTTCTGATCATAATGCATGATACTATACAGATGCAAAAAGAAACTTCACTGTTGCTAACATTGGTTATATTTGCAACATGGTATATGTGAGGGGAGAGAGATTACCACGTGTGCAGCAGTGCCTTGGCCCTGCACCAGGGTTAGCCCACCATTGTGCTTCATATGGTCCCCGTTATAAATGTTAAGGATAGCCCCTGATCTTCAGTGCTTATGCTTTAAAAAAAGGCTAAAATGGGCAGAGGGTGAAGTTACTGAAAATTTTTCTGAATGTCTTCAGTGTCACAGACTGCTGTTCCTGTAGCTGCTCACCCTTCATCTCTTGGGGACCCTGGGGCTACCTTACGGAGTGAGGGATTGCTGCGCAAGAGCCTGTCCTAGGAGGGTCCATCCCCTGTTTAACATGGGCTATGACGTGCATGTGAGGCAACCAGAAGAGAGGGAAAAGCTGCAAGGTGGCCAGTGGACCTCAGAGTGTCATCATGAGAGAAATCCCTGAGCGCCTCTAATGCGACTAGTAGGAGGGTGCGTGGTGAAAGGACTGTCTGAAATAGCCGACATGGGTTTCCTCTGCATATTCACAGTCTGTCCATAGCATCAGGGCATGGACTCCTGGGTATTTGCCTCGTGTCCGGTGTCAGGGGAAGGGAAGAGTAGGGTCTAAAAGAAGTCCTTGCATAGAAGCCACAGAAAGCGGCTGCTTTAATGTAAACTTGAGCGAGAGAAATGCCTTGTTCCCTTAGCAGAGACTCAGGGAACCGTGCTATTGCACTTAGTATCTAAAAAGCATTGGCGAAAATGATAGAGTTTAAGTCAAGGCTTGTTTGCTGGGAAAAGTGATTCATCATTTGATTCAGTAATTTTGCAAAGGGGCTTGCTTGCATTTTTTCCTCTCTTCCTCTGTCCCTTCCCAAAGCAAATGTCACCTTCTTTCAGCAACAGAGTGCCTGTCATGATTCTGCACTGGTTTTGGTGATTATTTGTTTATTGGCGGTTTTTTTGATTTCCAGGAATTAAATCAATGTTAAGGAATTTTGGACCCAAGAACTGACTAAAACAAAATGAATCCTTTAAAAAAAAAGATTTTGAAATTAGGATCTTTCCAGACAAATAACCTGAGCTGGAGTTCCTGCTGCATCAGCCTTGCCCTGTCTGTAGCTTGAGGGGTGAAAAAGACAGATTTTATTCAGGCAAGAAATCAGACAACAGTTTGAAGTTAACCTAAAAACTTAGCTCTAACAGCACAGGGGAAAAATGAAGACAAACCTAAAAACCCCCAAAAACCAACACCACCCCCCAAAAAAAAAACCCAGGAAAAAGAAATGTGGATTGTCACATGAGCTGTTTTAATAAAGTAAGTTATGGGAAATGTGTGGCGATGAGGGATAGTGCTGTCCTGCACTACCTGCAGGTCTGTCGCCGTGGGGCTGTTCTCTGGCACGAGCCAAAGCTGCTCGCCAGCTGTTCGTGGCGAAGTTCACAGCTTCAGTATTTCCCAGGGGCCACAAGGCCCTTGGATCCTGTTCAGTATTTCTCCTTGATGAAAATCAAAATCAATTCACCTTATTTTCGAGTGTGCGCATGCAATCAGTGTAATTGAACGGGAGCAGCATTTCCAGGCTGCCATTGTCTCAGCCCTTGCCTACTCAGCTGATTGCATCTGACCTCAACTTCAGAGTTCATCTCTCCGGGCCGAGGAAGCTGCAGTGCGTCACCATTTATTACATCTGTCTTTCTGCACAGGCTGTAGATGAGGAGGGTTTATTTGCATACTATCTCTGGCCTCTGTTGCTTTTGGAAAGGGCTGATTGTTGTGGGGGTATGCCCACATCCCGGGTTAAGGGGAAAGCACTGCTCCTATGATGGTTTGCTGACTCACCTGCTTCCCTGTTTCTTAGCCTGGGGAGTCAGCTAGCAGGATTATATGGCTGTGGTGGTCACGGGGAAATAGTGGGTAATAGCGTGGCACTTTGAAAACTTCAGCTTGTGTTGTATGGTCCAAGCGGGAGGTTGCAAGACCTCCAAGGAAACTGCCTCTCAAAGGCTTGGGGTAGACAGGGCTACCGCCCTTGTTTACCTCCTTTGTATTTACCTCATTTGTTTGTAATTGTCACTGGTTTTTAGCACTGAGCCACACAAAGCAAGTAGGTTGCAGGTAAAATCTGAGCTGTTTTCTGTTCCTGCTGGTTGTTGGAGTCCATCCTCCAACAGGACTTTGCTCTCACGTTTATGGGCTCCCCACCCTGTGTGGAGTCTGAGGACCTCACTCCTTTGTGAGAACGCTGGAGCAGAACAGGGTTTTTTAAGCAACTAAGGCATTTATATTGAAAACAGGCAATTAGGAATTGAGCTATTCTGCTGTAAAGCAGGGAACTGAGTTCTGGTGGTGCAAGCAAACCCCTTGAGATTAGCCTGGTTTTTCCCATCCAAGAGAATGTCAAAGAAAAGCAGAATGAGAGTTTTTTAAAAAAAGTAAAAATTAGGCAGGTTGAAGGAAACAGATTCCCAGTTCCCTTGAGGTCTAATAAGCAGAAAACTGGATAGAGCCTCCAGCCTGGGAAATCCTTTAGCCCCCAAGTGATGGAGATTGGGACGATGTATGCGGAGGAGTGTTAGTTTCGGCTTGCTGGGTTATCCTCTCCCTCTCCAAGCTGTCGGAGACAAGTCGTTGCAACAGACAGACCTTTGGTGTGACCCAGCACAGCTTACTCTTTGTCCTGCCCTCCCTTGTTACTCCAACTGCCTTATTTCTGTGTTAGCTATTCTGTGGAGGCTTTCTGTGAGTTTGGGATGTATGACGGTGGCGTGCCTGACCCGTCCTCAGCGCACGGCTAGGCAGTGCCCAGGGAACTGCAATACCATGTTTGCTTCTTAATTCGGAAGGCACAGCAGTGATGCTGAATTAAGATTTGTCCAGCTGAGAACAGAGTTTGGTTTTCAATCAATAGCAGCCTTTTTATTTTTCTTAACTGGTGTCTGTTAAACAGGGAACACTGTGGCTCACGATGGCAGGACGTGTCAGGAAGGTGGAGCTGGAGCAGGGGAGAGCAACGCAAGTGCAGCCAAAGGGAAAGATGTGGTGCTGTGGCAGGAACAGGAGTGAGGCTGGGATTTTACTCTAGGGTTAAGGTGAACTGACTGGGAGCCAGCATTGCAAAGAGTCATCTCCTGCCTCTTAGCCCTCAGTGGCCTTGTACCTGCACTCAGGATCATGCTGGGCCAGTGGGGAAATCTGTGGGAAAGTGGCCACGGCCAGACCACTGTACTGAGAAGCAGCCTGCAATCAGACTGGCTTATGCTGCCTATGAAATCCCACCTCAGGCTTCCAATTTTCCACAGAAATGTCTGACTGTGTCCTTTGCATATGCCTGCACATGGCCTGCATCTACACTACTCACCTCCAGCTTCTTCTGGGGACTTGTTCTTCCTTAAAAATTTTGAGCAATTATAAAAAGAAACAGAGTCAGATGCGTGTACAGGGTGCTTTCCTTCCACCTCTCAAATTAATTCTCCATCTTGCCCTTTGGATAAGCAGTACTTCAGTGGTAAGACCATTCTCTAGAGGATTAACTGGTTTGACCTTGAACTTCTCTTTTATTTTGAATACATAATGAAGTCTTCAGCAGGCCAGGGAGAGCAAGTGATGATAGCTTTGTCCTGGGGGGATGAGTTCAGCCAGAGCGGTTGACTTGCAGCCCATATGCTTGCCTTCACTGCTGGACTCGTAGATACTCTGAGAAGAGACCATGTGCCTCCATATGCTCCCTCTTCTTTCCCCCTCCAGCTAAAGCTGAAAAGTCTCAGGGAAAATGCCACAAAGCCTCATCATAATTTCTCAGTGAAACAGGCTGGACAGACTTACAGTTAAATCTGTGGTTTCTCTATTTGTCATGCAATTTGAGCACTAGCGTATAGTGAGACTTGCACATTTTGTGTAGCGGTAACTGTGCATAGCTGTGTTTTGCAATAATAGATGATAGTTTCTGGTGTTTTATGACTGCTGTATTCTTGCCTTTGAAGGAATAGGAGCTAATTGGAGACTTCTTTTCCTTCCAGTTGAGATGGCCCAGATTTCCAAAGCACTGCACCCATCACAATTATGTCCTCTCTAAGCTCTGTGCTTAGTTCAGGCTGCACACAGCATCCTTCAAGGGAACAGCCATTCCACCACTGACTTCAGGGGTCACACTCTTCCAGAGCTCTTCAGAGTATCTGGTCTTGCAATTCCTTGCCACTGCCCCCTCCCACCTTTGCTTCAGCTTCTGCTTGTCCCCTGACTTTCCTTGGCTCACACCCAAGGCTCTGAAAAGCCTTGTGCTCTGTGCAGTGCATCCCTTTGAAGTGTGCCTATGCTGCCTCTTCTTCTCAAGTCTACAGAGAGGTGGCTACACTCAAAAGCACAAACCTGACATTAAAACCTGCCCCGCTATTTCTGACCGCAGTGCACACAGCAAGGAGGACTGCTGCCATTTCAGGCAGCGGCACTGGTGTCAGCTCAATCGGAATTCACCTTCTATTTGTTGTGTGGTTTCTGCAGAGGGACAGCTGCTGAGCAGCCCCTTTTCCATGGCTAGTCACATGCTCTGTGTTGCTTTCCAGTTATTGCCCCCTAAGTCTGTGGCGAGTATACCCCACTGGAAGCAGAGCTTAGTGTGTTGTGGGTGGGAATTATAGTGAGAGTGTTTGACTTCAGCTTTTGTTCTCTCTGATAGCCACAAAATTGTCTGTATGCACAATCAAGGCATGTTGGCTGGGGCTGACTTCAGATCATGTCTTTTCTGTTAGTTTAGTTTAGTTTCTGTTAATTTAGACAAAATTACTGGTTTCTCTTAGCAAGAAACCTGCTTAATGACTCAGCTCATCCCCGTTTGCTTACTGAGGAGTTGAACATGTTGGTGGGCAATAGGGTATCTGCTGAGGCATCTAATGGGCTGGTCTCTGTAACAGGCTAGCGGGATCCACAGTGCACTTAAGAGCTTTATCATCCCAGCACAGAGCAGAGCATCAGCCCCTTCCTCAGAAATCCCATAAGAGACACAGCCGCCTTCCCATTAGTTTCAGACTCTTGTTTCTGTATGGTGGTTACTCCCATGGCAGTTTGGCACTGTGGCACGTCCATCAGAGCCCAGACAACCTGCCTGGGGCAACTAAGATTTCAACAGTCTCAGAAATAATGGGGAGCGGGGGGTGGGGGGTGGGGGGAATAAAATAGGCATTCCTTTATGCTGTTAGTTTTCTGGGATGACTATTGGCAAGTCAGACACACACAAAGGCATAAGCCAAGGTCAAAGCCTTGTCATGCAAATTTTTCTTTCCTGCTTGTGGGAGGTTTTGAATTCACCCAGGTGAGGGGAGGCAAACTGCTGTCAGGGAAATAGAGGCAGGGAGAAGATAAAGCTGGGACACATGTAGAGGAGAAGGGAGAAGGGCTGATCGCTGCTGCTTCCCTGTACGATGACCAACTGCTGCTGGTGGTGGTGACCACCACTTCTTAGGCCTCCTCCCATACTATGAGTAAATCTCTTATCACAAATCCCTGAAGTCCTGCGATAGGTGTGGATGGCTGCGCGAAAGCATCTGTCAAGGAAGATACCTGCCCAGGCTGCTTTCCCCAGTGTCAGCAGTGCTGTGGGAGCACGATCTGTCTGCCAGCCTGGAGCAGTAACGTTGTGTTGCGTCTTCTACTGACAGGGAAACTTCTTAGAGGGGTTTGATCACCGTGAAGCCATTTCAGAGAACTGACAGCATTTGCTAATGCTGAGCTCACACAACTGTGTGAGTCACGAGTCGCATTGTGCACTGGTCTCATTTTTGTGCAGCATGTCAAATCAATTGGGGAGAAGAAATGCCAGGGCCTGCTTAAGGAAGAGCTGCTGTATTATTTTTCTTACTCAGATGTTTTTTCTCCCTTTTATCTCTTCATTTTCTTAGGTGCATGGTGACTTTCCTATTTAAGGCTGATTGCTCTTTCAAAACAGAGCCTTATCCAGTTGGGGTGTGCCAAGGGTTACTCGCAGGGATTCCTCAGGCCATTCCTACCTGAGCACTCAGATATCCCAGACCAATAGCTGATGAAGGTGGGAGAATGGTTCACATTTCTGTGTGCAAATCCAAGCTCTGAAGTGTTTCCCTCTTCACTGCCCAAGCAAGACTCCCAAGGAATGCAAGAAAAATTCTTCCTGAATTAAAAATAAGTCAGCCAGGCATATGGGATTTTGCAGTGAGAGATTAAGCTCTCTTTCTATAGCTTCCTCACTAGAGTGATGAAAAGCAGCCCAGGCTGATCTGTATTAGTCCTGCATGGAAACACAAAAGGCTCAGAGAGTAAAACATACCCAGACCCAGTGGTGAGCTGAAGTACAGACCCTGATCCTCTTTGCTTGGAAACCTCTGTGTCTCTGCCCTACTGTCCCCCGGGAAACTCCATGATTTTGCAGCCAGGCTCAGAGGCCTTTCTGAAAGGTGTTCGTAGCATTAGAGAAACCCAAATGAAAACTCAGTGAGCGCCCAGCCACAAGTCCCCATCCCTAGGAATAGAGCAGACTAAAGAAGAGATGCCTGAGTAGCTCCCAATGTTTTGTTGCCTGCCACCAACAAAACCAGAGAGCTCAGGAGAAACACTTTTCAACTGTGGAAAAGGTAGGGAAGCAAGGGTCTTCAAGGGGCAGGAGCACACTGCTGGCAAAGGCTGGGTACTCACAATGATCTTTGCATTTTCTTTCCTCCAGGAATTTCAGAGAAATCCTTATTTGATCACAGATGGAGTTAGCAGATTTGATATCAAGCAAGGAGAAATAGGTAAGGTCATATTCCTGTTTTGGAAAAGATTGGCACAAAGCAATAACCTGTGATTGCTTTGCTATGTTCTGGGTGCTTGGTGGGAAGACATGGACTACGGCAGCTGCCGTGAATAATCAGTGCAAGTTAATCCAGACTCACACAAGTCACACACAATTCATTGCAGTTATTTAACAGGATTCCCAAATGCAGCAGCTCTAATCCCTGTTACTTATGTATGGCACCTGCCCTCTACATATATAAGGATAAGCATAGAAAGGGAGGTCCAACTGAGATCAGGCAGATGCTTCAAGTACAATGATCACAGTTCAGGGGTAAGTAGGCACAGCTCCAACATGTGTAGGACTGAATTTTCTTTTCATCCTAATGTCTTCCTCTGACTCTCAGTGTTTTCTTCCCTGTGGATATTTCTTTCCATCTTCTCTCATCCTTACCCAGACACATGTCTGCACCCTGTATAGGTTCCATCTTTTTCTCCTGGCCCGTAACCATGTTTGTCTTTGGGAGCAGCTCTGCTCCGATATAGAAAGAACTATCTTCATATTTCTCACCCCACTGAGAGGTCTGAAGATTTTCTAAAGAATGTTCTAGACTGCAAGTCTCAACATGACCACAAAAGATAGGAGGAGCATGAAAGTAGAAAAGGATGGCTGGGTAGCATCACGGTTTCCAAAGTTCATTGCTGGTGAATACTGCATAGTGGTTCAGCATTTTTCAGGAGGAACGGGAGACAGAATAATGTTCGTTTCTCTTAACAAGCTGGTTCTTAGATGTTGAAGTGTACTCACCTAAAGAGTTAGTTATGGTCCACGACAGTGAGTAACTGACTGAATGCACTGGATTTTTCCCTCCCTTGAGGTGACTGCTGGATGCTGGCTGCCCTGGGCTCCCTGACACTGCAGAAGCAATTTTTGGAAAATGTTTTACCAAAGGACCAAGGATTCCAGGTTGATTATGCTGGGATTTTTCATTTCAGGGTATGTATTCTCTGCTGTATTGGTACTGCTTGGGCTTGGCTGGTTGGATTAGATAGGGGTCCAAACTGCAGTCCCAGATCTCGACGTCCTTGAATGCTTTGGTTCTTCAGTACTGACTCCCAGTTCAGAATTTTGCAGAAAATCCCAGATTTTCTAATGATTCCTTGAGCTCCAGGTGGTGCAATCATACTTCAGGGAATTTGAAACCCTTTTCTGAAAGTTATGACTCCAGAGGTACAGATACCAGCTGTTCAGATAGATTTGTGTACATATATGTTTTAGACAGCATTTTGGTGTCTGCTTTGATTTGGACAGTTTGTTATGGCTGTCAGCACAACTGTGCTCTTTATCTGTTTGGACTCATTTTCTGTTTCCCCATATACTTCACCTTGCCTTTCTAGCTTGTGGAAATGGCTTGAAATTACAAATCCTTGGAGACAGATCAGAGGAACAGGCTTTTGATGTTTTGAAAAGAAGTTTCTTTCAGAGACAAGAGCAAGGCTTTTTAGTAAATCTCACTTTCTACCAACTCTTGAAATTCTCTGAATCTCCCAGGAGGGTGACTGGGTTAGTAACTGGCAGGCCCTGCTTGCTTGTATCTGAATCTACCAAATAACTTGTGGGATTAGAAGCACTTGCAGTACCATTAAGCTCCAGAAACTAAACTGGTTGTAGAAAGAATCAGTATATACTCGGCCATTCATCATTCCCTTTTTTTCACAACTTTGTTTTGTTATATGCAGTTCAGTACCAAACAAAGAGCTCTGGCAGTGGGACTTCTTTCACCCCCTGGAGCTCTCATGGAGCAGCACCAGGAGGATTATCTTGTGGGCAACCTAAATTTTGCTCCATGCCTTTGCCCCTTGGAATACCAGATGTTTCTGTCTTGGCCCATTTCCAGCATGCAGAGGTGCACTGTATAAGATAAACCAGCTGAATGGACACCACTCCGCTTAAAACACATTAAAAGGATGCAAGCTAGATTGTCTTTCATGAGAGCTTTGAAAAGATTAGTTAGGAGCAATCCTTAAATCTTAAGCAGTATAAATACCTTACAGTATTTGAAAATGTTTTCCCTGTCATCTCATCTGCAAATCAATGCAACTGTTTCTGGCTTTCCTTGAGCAATAAACCCCTGAGAAAGCTACTCTGAATGGAAATGCTTCTCGGCAATGCCTTTCAATTATTCCATCAAAGATATTTTACTGCCATCCACAGGCTAAGCCATCAGCCCTCAGTTCAGTGAAAAATCACAAACAAGGCATATCATACGCTAATATAAAAATTTTAGCTTATAACTTTTTTTCACCCTTTTGGATCTGGAGCACATTGCATCTCAGGAATACAAAGGGCTGCTCCAGTCTTCCTGCACAACACTAGCTGTTTGGCTGCAAGAATTAAGGGTGTTAAGCACTTCATCAGCTGTAGTTAAGAGGGGTAACGTTTTTATCTAGGCAATAATTACAATGATGTTATTCTACCAGGAATTAAGTTAGTCTTGTGTTTGTATAGGAATCACTTTCTCTGCCACAGAAGCTCTGATGCTTGTGAGGCAGGGTGTGCCACGCGTTGTGACAGTAAGCAGCAGCAGCTCAGCCTGGGAAAAACCCAGAAATATTCTGCAGGGACTACAGGGGGTTATGGCACAGTGCATCAACTCAAAACAGGGAGGATCCACCCTGAGCGTTAATGCTCCTGCTCTCAGGAGGAAACTGATGAAATCTTTAAAGGCCATAAGTGGTCAAGACCTCAGTTTCAGGATACATCCAAAAGGTGCCTTCTAATACCATGGAAAAGAGAGTGGTTGAAAGGCATGGGATTTCTCCTTGCTCAATTTCAGAGCTGGATTTCTCTAAGGTCCCTCGTGAGGAAGGGGAAAAAGGAAGCAAAATAACTACACAGTATTCCCCCTCCAACCAGCAGCACCCTAGGTGTGGTGTTGTCATCTTGCAACTGTCCATTTCTTTTTTCTCCTCTTCTAAGCCAAGGAAAACAAAGTCCTGATTTAAAAGGCTCACCACTAATGTGGAAATGAAGAGCTTCCCTCTTTGAAGCCTGCCTACATAGGGATTCTTTGTTTCACTTACTATCACGTTCCAATCTGCAGTACTTTAAATCCTGAGGGTATAAAGACATTTCATGAAGCCAAACTCTCAAGCCAGATAGTGAAGGCATTAGGGCATCTCTGAAGGCATATGGGGGAGAATGGCTTCTCCTGTACCATTCTTGCACTCCCAGAGCATCCTAGGACTTTTCCATGAGGTTTCTCATTCCTACTGTAGCTTTTCCTCTCCTTGTGAGCTCAGGTGAGACCATGATCTTTAAGTCTGTGGCAGTCAGGACAAAGCAGCTTTCTTTACCCAGCTGAAGAAAAATACAGTGCTGCATTCAGAAGGCCTCCAAGCTTGAGCTCCCTACCAAAGATGGCCAAGGAACTTGGCTTTTAGAAAAATGTCACTCAGTGTGTTTGGACTGCATTAATCCCCACAGCCAGTTCCGTGTTGTTATCCTTGTTTACCTGTTGTGTTTGCACATGAAGCACCGTGGGGAGGTGTGGCTGGACATCACACCTTTTCTCCATACAGACCTGCTGCCAGGTGTTGACTGGTGACAGGAGAGCATGTTAGGTGACTTAAAGGACACCTCCTTTTGGACTGTCCTTTTGCCTGTCTCTTTTTTGGGCAGAGGAGAGCCATCGGCAGGCTTTTCCTCAAAACCTCATCCTGCCAAAATCAAGCAGAAGGCTCAAACCACTCCTCGAGCTCAAGTTCAGGGAGTCCAACCCTGCCACCTCCTGCCACTGCTAATGTAGGGACTGAAAGGCTGGGGTGAGGCAGAACTTAAGTAGGATCAAACCTGCTTTCGGCTTAGCAGACTGTAAGCTGCTTTGCTGCTGGGGAGATCTGGTCTTGTGCTTTTCTAACAGAACAGCTCATTTCAGGGTTTTTCATTGACCAAAGCTGTTGAAATAAAATCATGCTAGACTAAATCTATTGCTGGCATACTTCCACTGGAGTCCTTAGCATTACTGCAAATAAGAGCTTGGCCTCTTATGATTGCGAATCATGCTAAGCTACATTAATCTGCTAATGACTCTGGAAATGGCTGCTTTAGTTCATCCCCACAGATCTCTTTCCCTATCTTCTCCCTTGAAAGGTTTCATCAGCTGGATCAGCTGGAGAAACACCTGCTCTGTCCACATGCTGGAGAGACCGCCTGCGTCCTCCTCATCTATCAAGGAGACGGATAACACCTCAAAACAGTCTTTAGTCACTACACGGTCCCTGTCCATGACAGCATGTCAGAGTCTTAATTGAAACACAGAGGAAAGAAAATCTAGAGACTGGATCATGACAGAGGCCCTCTGGCCAAGAGCTGTGCTGCAGGGGAAAATCCAAGTGCAGCTGAGGAGTGAGGTTCACTGAACCATCTGCATGATTGTTCTTTATCATCTTGAATGCTTGCTATCGCCCAAGAATATTAGCATATTTCCCATGTTGAATCTTTCTTCCCACTGATTGCAGGACTATTTATATTCCCAAATGACTTCCCCTGCCACTGGGAAATCCAGCCACTTGGTAGCTTGTTTAACAATGTGGACCATTAGCCTGAAGCAGTTCAGGAGACAACTTGCATATATCCATGCTTTAGATTAATTCCTGTGCTATTTCAGGAGGCTGTTGCTTGGCATGAATATTAGCTCTTAAAAAAGGCTCATTCTTTTCTCTCTCTTCTTTTCCTTTTTCTTTTTTTTTAAAATTTTATTTCCAGTTCTGGCAATATGGAGACTGGGTGGACGTAGTGATAGATGACCGACTGCCATTCCTAAATGGAAGATACCTGTCTGTACACCCTCGAACGTCAAATGAATTCTGGCCATCCTTGCTGGAAAAAGCATATGCCAAGTAAATATACCTGTTGTATTCTTTCACCCAGTGCCGAATGCTTTCCACAGGTAGTTTCACCCTCTGCTTTATGCAAAGCACACAGGGAGGAGTTCAGGCTAGCGGCGGTGTATGTTGTGCTGTGCTTATGCAAGGAACTGTGGCTGCATGCAAACACAGGGCCAACGTAACCTGGAGATGTTGGTCTCAGGCTGAAGACCTAAATGTACTCAGTCCAAGTCTGGGACGTTAACACCTGAGGAGTAAAATGAACGGGGCAATGGCTGGTGACACAAAAGGGGCTGGGCATCTCCTCCTTACTTTAAGCAGACTTCTTTTGCCTCTGTTTTCCTTTCTGTATTTTCCTCTGTTTAAAGGTGCAGACTCTAAGCATGGATTACCTCTGTTTACAATCACTAATCAGAGATCATGTAGATATTTGGAGCCAGCAATGAGAGGAAGCATGGCTGAAGAACATGCTCGGGCACAACACATGCACTCCTGTGAGTCTCTGGTCAGCTCTCACTTCACACAGAGAGCTCTGACTCTTGGCTGGGTCCCCAGAGTACTGAAGGGTTAATAAGGAGATAATAATTTAAAAAAAATCCTCTGAGGACTGAAGGGATCAGAGTGTGGTCCCTTAGCATCTGTAACATTGCCCATTATTAAATATGCTGAAGAGAAATTCCTGTGTGAGGGGTAGTATGAAGGGCTGGAACTTGGTACGCGTGCCCTACATCAAGCTGGTGTAACATTTGCAATGCAGTGAAGAGGAGCTGGAGAAAAGAGCTAATTATTTTGGCAGATTTGGTCAGGAATAAGCAAATGTTAAAGCAGCATCTGAATGACTCAGGAGTAGGATGCATTTTGCCCTGAGATATCTCAGAAAAGTTGACTCAGGATTCAGTATCAATTTGCTGCATAAGATTTTAATTACAAAGCAAACCAAACCTCTATTAAATTAAAGTTGCAAGCGATGCTGTTTATGAGATTCCCGTTTGAGAAGTTTTTCCCCGGTGCCCATGACAAATTCTTTTCATCAGTGTAGGACAAGGACAACCCTTCAAAATACAATTAGCCGCAGACTTCATTTGATTACATTCATTAAATACAGCGTGTATGGTACGGTTTAACAGCATGCTCTAC
Source organism: Astur gentilis (assembly GCF_929443795.1). NCBI lineage: Eukaryota > Metazoa > Chordata > Aves > Accipitriformes > Accipitridae > Astur > Astur gentilis. Next base: position 16,259,758 of record NC_064909.1, read on the forward strand.
CTGCTCTAAGTACGGCATGTTCCAGCTTATTTGCTGTCTCAATAAAAAGCACACGATAAAAGCAACAAGGACTGTGTTGGCAATATTAAATTATTATCCTATTATTGCACTCCAGCAGAGTGAATTGGGAACAGTGCTGAAAACTTATTTTTGTCTTGCCTTGGGAGCATGGGCAAATGCCTTCACCTCTCTCTCCTTCCTATTTCTCATTTGCAGAAGGGACACTGGCCTGTCTTTTGAAGAGCCATGACAAAATACGATGTAGAAACTAACAGTTCAGCTCCATTTGATCTGAAACATCCATTTGAACTAGTCACCCTTGGCCCCCTGTTCAGAAGAAGGAAACTGGATACTTCAAGATGAGATGCAGCTCATCTCCCTAAAACATCTGTGTTGACATGAGATGCACCTTATTATTTTTCACCGTCTGTAAATGACTCTAGATAGCTGCCTCAGATGTGGGTGAATACATAGGAAAAAGTCCCTCTTTGCCTCATTCATCCCACAGGGATTGTGTTGTGTCTGGCCACGTATTTCAATCACGTTTCCTTTCACTACGTGGCCCCATCATCTACACACCCCAGGCTCCTCCCATGCTCACTGTCTCGATCGATGCACATGTCCATTTTGGAAGCCATAGCTGTACGTTGCTGGTTAAAACACAGTGTAAGGACTAATTAACTTTTTTTTTCCTCCCCTCCCCCCAACAAGGTTTCGGGGCTCCTACCAGAACTTGCATGGAGGTTACCTTTCTGATGCTTTAGTAGACCTCACAGGAGGCATCCAAATGCGGTTTTCATTGAAGGATCCCCCTCCTGATCTGGAGGAGATACTGAAAGCAGCTGACAAATCTCAGTGTCTGATGGGGTGTAGCACCTCAGGCCAGGTGAGTCACAGGGCCAGTAGCATGCCTTTGTGGGTTTACCATGTTTATGTAAAGTTTGCTCATTTGAGTGAAAAAAGAAGTCCATCATCATTCCATGCAACAGTTTATGGATGCCTGAAGAGATGTTGGCAGAAAAAAGTAGGTAAGGTTATGCAGTAAGGAATGTAGATGGATTGGTCTGTCAGAAAGGGGTCTTGTGGCTTCTCTCCTGGCTAATTCCACTATGATAGAATGGTATCCTCTTGCAGCAGGGCTGATTTTGGCCTCATAGCTTTGTGATCGATTCTGGCAAGGCCAAAATGCAGGTCTCTTCTGCAAGAGGGTGCTATTATCGCATTGTGATTTGCAGGCTACCGGTATTAATGCTGGGAAGTTGCAAAAGGCTTTGTGATGCTCAGCAAGTATCTTGCTAAAAGGTTGCTAAGGCTGCCCTTACAACGTGTAAGGGAAGACTGCAAAGCGTGTGACATTGCTTCTGTAGTGCCTGGTTCAGTAGGACTCGAAGCTCGCCTGTTGCAAACAAGCCAGGGACTAGCCCCTCAGCTCAGGTGGCTGATACTGGGCTGTGCGTGGCAGGGAAATTCTTCCAGTGACACAGTCCAGATCATTCTGCAGTTGCAGCAGCTCTGGACCATTGAAGAACTTGCAAATATGCGAAGACCTGTAGTTTTGTTAAATTTACTGGCCTGCTTATGGCTGCAGTGGAAACAATAGTCACATTCCTCTGGAGCCAGTGTATTTGAGACACTGCTGTAGTCAAAACCAAGTTGCTTTTTCTGCCGTGCCAAATGACAGTTCTGATTGCTGATGGCCATACCTTTGTAGTGTGGCGGAGAGCTAAAAGCTGTGCTTTTTCCCTTCGGCAGCCGAGGAGGAACATAGACTTGAGGAATGGGATTGTACAGGGTCACGCCTACACTGTCACAGGAGCTGTGAAGGTAAGATCAAGGACTTGTTCCTGTCTAGTGGTTTTGCATGGGTGATCCACTACAGGGCAGTCATGCTGCTGTTCCATTCAGAGTAATTTTAATTAGCTTCACCCTTAGGAGGGATTGTTGAAAGCACATAGTTCAAATTCCAGGAGATGGAAGGATTCTGCCACAATGGGAAAAGGGAGGATATCTGAATCCTATAATTTTTTCTAACGGAAAAATGCAACTTAAATTCACTTTTGTGTTGGGACACTTCAACAGCAAATACAGCATTTCTGGGGATATTAATTCCATGCCGACTCTTAAAAAATTCATTTTTCTGTTTCAAATGGGAATAGAAGCACTGGCTGAAATTGTGGGATTTGTCATATGCAAATCTACATTTGTTCAGCTCAATCCCAAGCTGCCAAAAATCACTGTGTGAAAAGTAAATAACTCTCTGGTTCAAGAACAGTATTTCTCCATCTTTTAAAGCTGTTCTACTCATGCAGAACTTCTCCTAGCTAGATATTAATATTGCTGATCTGCAAACAGGACTAATTTATCACACAAATCAAAAGAAATGAAGGATTTTTTACAGCCAGAAGTCAGAACATGGCTTACCTCACTAAGCTGCAGTGCACACAGGGAGAGTTAACAGTGAGCAAGGCCAAGAAAGAAACCAAACAATGGCTATGCTGTCAAGCAAGATAGCTAGAACACATTTTAATCTCAGAACCTAAAGTACTTTGGAAAGGGGATGTGTTTTCCCTAAGCTATTTTCTTCCTTCTCCCCCTCTCTATAACGGTTTCGCGTATGAGCTTGGCTTTGGTTCATAGCCCCTCCTGCCATGGCATGCTTGGTGCCGTTATCATAGTCTGAGTGCTTCTTCTCGGAGGATACTTGCTCGTAGCCAAGAGGCTCCAAAATGGAAGGATGGGGTTGCCAGGCTCCAGAGAAGGCTCCAGCTGGCTCTCTCCAAGACAGGGGTGGAAGGATCCCGAATCCTATTGGAGAGAAAGCAGGCTGTTTCAGCTTGCTGCCACTTGCGATTAGTGCAGGGAGGCGAAACAGTCTTTGCCTCACCTTACAGGAGTGCCGAGGCATCCAGGGGGGTGTCCTGTGGGGAAATGATTTGAGGCTGGCCAGGAGCTGGGACTTTGCCTGGGAAGAGACTGCCATGGCCTTTGTTTCCAACACTGCCTGTGTGCATAAGGAGAGCCAGAAACAAAACATTTGCTTCTCCTTTCCACTTCCACCATTTTGGCTTCACTGGCGAAAGTGAGCTGCTTCTGGCTTAAACCAGTGACGGCAAGAGGAGAAAAGCACCAGAAACTCCAGCTGTTGGAAACCGCAGTACTGTAGATATAGAGCCACAGATTCTGTTTATCATCAACTCTCCGTGCTGACTGTCGACATTCACTCCGGGCAGTCTGGTGACCTCGTTCCTCAAAGTCTCTGCCTTTGCTGACTCACAGAATCAGATGTGCAGAGTTGGGCACTGGAGTTTCCCAAGGCTGTTGAAGTCATGCAGTGTGGCAGGAATGCTGCTGCTTCCCTCCGTGTGAGCTATTCGCTGTCCTCTGAAAAGCAAAATGGGCACAGTTTTCTCTCACACCTCATTCCTTTACGATGTAGCAAAAGACACTGATTTTTAGCTGCAGTCAAATGAGATCAGAAGTTAAACCAGGTCTCCAAGGTATAGAAGAAGATCCATTTTATTACCCATCTCTTCAGTGAGTATCACAATTGTAAAAAGCAGTGACTGAGTTTATTTTACTTTCCTCTTTACAGATACGCTACAAGAATGGTTGGAAACATATAATCAGGATCTGGAATCCATGGGGCCATGGGGAGTGGAAGGGGCCCTGGAGTGATGAGTATGGTCTTAAAGCTTTAATCTCATAAGGAGGATCACTCTTTTATAGGCTTATTGTAAAGGACCTCTGCCTTGCATCCATTATAATGAAGCAGACATTTCTAAATCAATTCATTATAAGCGTTATTTCCATCTGCAAAGCAACTGCCCGCAGAAATCCAATCCAGGGAAAAACTAATGCAGCATTGATTTTATATGTGCTCCTCACTAGGTCTAGCTCAGGCATCTTTTTGTCTATGTGTACATTTTTCCCAGTGGGTAATTCCAGACAAGTCATGGATGAAAGAGTTATTACCCGGAGTAAGCTCTGGCCATGCCCCTAGGTGCTGGCTGGCTGCTTCTATAGAATTCTGCAGCAATCGTGCATCCACCTTCCTGCTCCTTCTTCCCCTCCCATGAGTCCAAATCTGGGAAGAGGATGGTTAGCAGAGTCCATGAGACTAGGGCAGTATTTTTACGCAGTATTTAACACAGAGAGACAAAAAGGGTCCTTGGTTATTGCAAAGGTAAAGAGCCACTGGGTGACTTGAACTGATCTTTTGGATCCTGCACGCAGCTTTGGGATGCAAGGACCACTTTGCTGCTGTGTGTATAAGCTAACTTCTCTTTTCTGAGGAAAGGAATGATACAGAGGAAGACTGCAACAGTGTTTTGTAAATAAATAGATGTTAGTTTTCCTGGTGGAATTGCATCAGTGTTATCCTGACTAGAGAGATGTTCATGTGTCACTCGTACATGATTTAATAGCATCCCACCTCTCCCTGTTGCTAGGATCACTCACAACTTCACTGCTGAGAAAAGTCAGGCTAGTGTGTTGTGTCTGGATGGGCTGGCGGGTGGTGCAGACACGCTTAAGGCTGGGATAATAGCTATCTGCTCAGACAGCATCCTCCCATTTTTTGGAAGGGTGAACTATAATCCTAACTGTAATTGAAATGTCAGTAGAGCGCATTCACAGGTAAGCTGCATAAATCAATAAATTATAGATTCACGCTCTGTTTATTTATCTTAAACTCTGCAGAAAGTACAATTATCACTTAATTATAAACATGCTGCTTGGAAGCAACACATTTGACTGGCTAATGTGCCCTCTACATGTCAGTGTAATATCAGCACTATGCCTTGGTACCTCACTAACCTCTCCAGCATGGGGACAGGTGACTGGGGCTTGCAGGGCAGAGGCGGGATTCGCCATCCCAGGGTGGGCAACCTGGGCGCAGCAAAGGTGCAGAGCTCTGTTTGCTGGCCTTGGCTATGAAGGTATTGAGCACAGTCCTCTTCCCAACGTGCGGTTTACTCGCCCCTCCTGATCCCTCATAACTTAACGGGCTGGTTAGAGGAATGGGCTGGCCAGAGAGATGGAAAATTGTGCCTCACATCTGCTTGTTGCTTTGTTCTTGTTTACAGCTCTCCTCAGTGGGACCATGTTGAACCTAAATGGAGAGAAGCCCTCCTCAGAGACAAGGATGATGGAGAATTCTGGTATTTCCCTACCAATCCTCCTGTCTACCAGGTTTTCTGTTCATATTCATTATGAAAAAGAGTCATTTAGGCAGTTCTCTGCTCTTAGGAATGGCTCAAGGCACCGTGTGCTAGCTGTGTGCAAACAGCAAACTGGAGGTTGTCCTGATCCCATGGTTTCAGAGGAAACAAGACCTGGAGAAATGGAGCTGGCCAATATTAAGAAACAAGCTGGTGAAAGAAATGAAAAGCGAGAGGAGTAGAAATCCAGCTGGCTGAGGCCTAGTCATTTTGTCACACTGCCTCTCCCCTAAAAGTGCCTAGCTTGAGCCTTGGACTGGCTGGTGCTCGGAGGGGACCGGTGGCTGAGTGGGTCATAGAGCTTCTGCACTTGACCGCTCTGCGGGTGCTTGTGGTTTTTCACTGCCTCTGATTACTCTCGGATCCAGTTTAGCCGTGTATGAGCAGTCCTTTGGAAAAGGTATTATTATTGTTCACAAAGTGCACGCTTGCCCCACAAGGCTCTGAGGAATGCAAGGGAACAGCAGGCTGGTGTGAGATAGACACTGCAGGCTTCAGAAAAGCATGACTGTGGGGCAAGACACTGCAGAGGGACAAAGCAAGGTAGAGTGCCAGAGATGTGCTGGAGATAGCAGGGCTCCACCTAGGTACCATTGAACATGTCCTGTAATTTCCCTGGGGCTTTAGGTATAGTTAGGGCAGCCCAAATGCACTGAAAGCTGATGACTTCTGCACGGTATCAGCCAGCTCAGCTACAGCCTGCAGTGCTCCTTGTAATCCTCCTTTAAAGACGTGGGTGAGTACCTGGTTGGTGTCTCAAACTGAAAGGTGAGATTTTCTCCTTCTCTGCAGGATGTCCTGTGAAAACTTCCGGGAGCAGTTTTCCTGGCTGTATATATGTAACAGTACCCCAGCGTTTCTGGACTTTGGAGATCAGCACTGCACAACGTGGTCTGTGGAAAGGCACGTCAGCCTGTGGAGTCCAGCCCTTGCCACAGGCAGGAACAGCTATTCCCCAGGTAATGAACACTCATTGCAGTCACTGAATTCTCTCCTCCTCTCCACTGGTGCTTACAGTCAAACATTCACTCTGAGCACTGAAATGCAGAAATATTGATTGCCAGTTGTTAATGCCTGCCCTTTCCCATTACAACACCTATCAGCTGGAGAGGCAGAAACAAAGCACCAGCACTGGCTGCTGAGTTAAAGCAGGAGACTTATGATTTAGAAACCCTGAACTCTTTAAATCAAAATCTGCTTGCCTCTCTTCTTTCAGTCAGTTGCAGTAAGTGTTACTGGGGACCTCATCAGAAAGGCTGGTCTGGCAAATATGTAGCTGATTTTACAGAGTGAGAAATACTCACAAATTAAATGGATATGAAATGAAATAATTGAGCTACAGAGCTCTATTTTCAAAGGTAGAAATGCCTTTGAGCAGTTAAGACCGTTGGTTTTACTGCCTGTGCAAGGACTTTTCTAGCATTGCAAACTCTGATTATTAGTAGTATTTTTAAAAAAAAAAATTGTCTTTTTTACCTTTTCTTAATTTATCTTACTTTTTTACAAATGCAGGTTTTGTGTTTTTAACCTAAAATGGTAGCATGTGGTCAGTGAAGGAGCTTCTTTTTTTCTGCAACAATGACTTAGCAGCAAACACAGGTTTCAGCTTACAGGTTTCAGCCTCCTCCTCATAACCTTCATCACCGTGTCTCAATGGGTGATAACAAAGCAATGCCTGTGCTGCTGCACACCATGGGCACTGGGACCGAGCGAGGAGGTGCAGGGGCTGAACTGAGAGCGTGTGGGCAGAGCCAATTTCCTTGGAGCTGTGTTTTCTACCAGCCCTCTAGTAAAGTTCCTCTCCAAGTACAATTGGGCTAAATTGCAGCTTTCGAGAACACCCAACACAGCTACATAGCTTAAAGTCTAGACTGGTTTAAGCGGATTCTGCCATCTCAGTCCTTTTTCCCCAGTTTGGGCATTTTACTTCTCTCTTATCAGGGATGCTTCCTGTTAATCAAAACCTTGGCCAAGAAGAAACCTTTTCCCTCTTCTGCTCAACACTCTCTCTTGTCCACCACAAACATTAACAGGAAAGAAGGGGAGGATAGCTTTGGACTTTTTGTGCCTTTTTTTTTTTTTGTAATTTTCTTTTATGTGTTTGCGCTCTCCAAGCTACAATCCTTTTCAGCTCAGCCACTGGGTCAGGCGGCTGATTAAGAATCACTGTTTTCTGCCTCAGGGCAAGTGTGCCATGTAGGTGAAGCAGATGTAGAGGGGTTGGGAAATCTGCATGACTTTGCCAGAGATTTCTAGAATGTGCAATCGGTTTAACTCCAGATGCCTCAACTCCTACTGGCAATATAGAGACTACAGTGCTCTGTTGTATTGAAAGGATCTTGGAGCAGTAACTACCTATTCCTCTGGGTCCCTACAAGCAAGATCTTACACAATAGGCTACTGCTGGGACATCTATGTGGCTACTATTAATCTATTAACACTTTCTCAGCAGGTGCAGTTTCAACGAACCCTCAGTATTTTTTCAAAGTGCCGGATTATGACCCCAAAACTTATAATGTAGTCATTTCACTCATGCAAAAACATGCTAAGGATATGCAGGATGCAAAAAACCTGAAGATTGGCTTTTTTATCACCATGGTAAGCACAATCAGGTATCATGTTGGCACTGTTGTTTTCTGTGTGGCTTATTATATCTGTACATGGAAGTGAAAGACCAAATTGTCTTTTAGGCTGTAAAAAGAGAGCAGTCAGTATTTAGAGTGAATTTCTGGATGCCTTCTATTGTAGAATATCGCAGGAAAAGTAGAGTTAGGCAGGCTTAGTTTGCTTTATTCATGTCTTAAGAGATGAAAGGTTGAACTTTTAGCTCCGTAGCATCCCAAAATAGCCCTGGGAAACTCAGGGAGTCCCGAGGTTACAAGATGTGCCAGGAAAATATCCTCTGTGCCCAGCGGTACTTGTGACATGCCTTGCTGGCCTGGCACAAGGCATGACAGCCAGCCCTAGCCACAGCGCTTGAATGGTACTCCAGGTCTAGTAGGGAAGCGAATGGCCTCTTGTTCCCCCAAATGGGCTTGTCTTGCTCATCACCCATTTTCTACCACAGAAATGCCATGCAAAACACATTTACAAATACATGGAAGGCTTTGCTCAAGACCAGTGCAGAGGTAATCCCCTCAGATACCTGGGACCACTATTACAATTTCCCTGTTTTTGGGGTTTTTTGGTGACTGTCCAGGGAGCTGCCATTTCAAGGGCAGTTGTTGTCAGAGCATTACCAGACTTACTAAAAGCACAATTGCTAGTGCGGATGGATGCTAGCCTTTTCCAAAGTGTTTCTACTGTTGGCTGAGGAGGGTGGGAGGGGGTTGTTCTTAACCTGAAGAATAAAAGGAAGCAAAGATTGCTATGACCCTAACTTCACATTCTCCTGATCACTGGAGAGGCTTGCCCTAGTCCCAGACTTTGAATAATTGATAACGGCTCCTCATAAAGGAAGAGCATGGCTTTGTAGCTCATAAAAAAAACAGTGTCTGAAAAATAAAAGATGTAATAAAAAAAGCATCTCTCCAGAAAGAACTCACTATCCCTATGCAAGGAGATCCTCTGCCTGGTGCAGATATCAGGTCTGCAGGACTCCATGGGGCCAAGTGTGCCACTTGGAAAGATCTGCTGTTCCTGGAAAATGGGGAACTTGCTCCTTCCAGCACCCTCATGAGCTGTGCCCCAACAGTCATCACACATGGAGATCCCTGCGTGCTCTTCCATGATGCGTGTCCACCTTGATTGGTTACCCATTTTAACAGAAATGACCCTCACTGGGAGGTGATGCCATAGGTGTTGAACTTGAAAAGAGGTTGTTTAATCGGAAAGTAGACTAGGGGACAGATTTGCTCTATTCTTGCTTTATATTTAAAATTTCATTCTTCCCCTCCAGTTGATGCTCAGGTGCATTCATTTAGTTTTTCTCTCTCTTGGTATGTTCCCAGAGAACAGAGAAAATAGTTTTTCCTTTATTTCCCAGAGAAAATATTCTCCTATGGACACAGCTGGTATTTTAACATGAGAGCTGATCTACCAGCTCCTCACAGCCAGCCCAGTGTCCTGCCCTGGTAGGAGCAAAAACCAAGTCCAGGCTCTAAAAGCAGGGTAGGTGTACAGTGCTATTCCCTGGGTTTATTTCTCAGTGTCTAGCCTCAGTGCCTGAGGGCAGTCAGAGGTGGCATCTTTGCATAAAAGTTTATGAGGGGTATTCTCTGCACAAAGAGAGTGCAATTGTGAAGATTCATGTGGCTTAGGCTCTTCCTCCCTGAACTGCTTTCACTGCCATTAGTCATTAGCAGTGTCATTCATTGTTCAGTACCTTTTGAGATGCATCAAATTGTTGCTGTGAAGTAAAGAGTGTTCTGCCTTGGCGGGATGAGAGGGGAATGCAGTGCAGGCAAGGATGCAAACCACAATGGACATATCTGATAGCTCTAGGAAGCCTTTGATTAAATATAGACGTGGAACACTAATACGTGGCTGTGAGGGAAGTTTAATGTTGTGTGATAGAGCTGAGCAATGCATAGAGGCTGATTCTTATCTCACACCGGTTTTGACTCCATTGAGATATTAATCTGCTGCTGCTTTTTTACCAGAAGGAATGTGGAATGAGACCCCAAAGTAAAAAAAGGATTACACCATTTATTTCTTTGCAGCACTGCCCATTTCTATCTGCTCAAGATCCGACCCATAATACTTGGCAGTCTACATACCTCCCAGCTGTCTGTAACAGTAGTCATCTTTTTTTTTTTTTTTTTCTCCCCCAAAATAGCGGTTTTATGTTATTGTCTCCCAAAGGCATGGCTCTTAAATAACTCTGCCATGCTGTATAACCATTCTAAATGGAATTTATACATGCTGATGTATTTTGGGGAATATGTTTAGTAAGGGTTTTTTATTATGCTATCTTTACATGTCATCATAGTAATAGCTGTTGCATTATATTTGTTTCATCTCAGCAAAAATAATGGAAGAAAGATCAGAATATTCTGTTTTCTTGTGACACTTGCTGGAAGGTTTGGGTTGTGATTCCTGAAGCATTGTCATCTGGGTGAGATGCTTAGTGAGCTTTCTGACCTCTCTGAGTCACGCTAGATGTCAGGGAAGTTTTAGTAGGAGTATTCATCCTTGATTCCTTCATGAAGTCCAGTCTGCTTAATGTTAATTGAAGTTCTCTTCAAAGCCACTTACATTCATTTTGCCTTCTGTTTCTTTCAGTTTTTCCACCCTTGTGCATTTTTGATGTGTCCTTGAAGAAAGTCTGTCACCTGGATGGACTTTTCATGCCTTTGGGGAGGTTAAGGCATGTTAGATGCAGTGTATATTTAGAGAGCTGTGGGAATGTAAGGCTGCTGTGGGTGCACTTGCTGATTTACTTTGGTTCCTGACATGAAGGGGAGATAGCCGGCTATATTTTTCTTTCAGGAGAACTCTGAAGTTCTGAAACAAAATTTTTCCCTGACTCGAGATGTGACCAACTACTTTATCTTGAGCCCAGGAACATATGGTGTCGTTCCTGCTACAACAGAGGACCAAGAATTTGAATTTCTCTTACGAATTTTCACGAAGAATCAAGACCACAACAAGTAAGTTGATGAGTACTCCTTAAAGGCCCCAGACTCAGAGTGTGCCAGGATTTAACAATTTAATGTCAAGATAACTAATGTGGCAATTTGCTTTTGATGTACTCTAGAAGCGTGTTGGGAAGATGCAGATGAATGCTAAGCACCATGTTAAGGGGGATCAGACGTATAGTCAGATGCATAGGGATGGCCACTGCAGAACAGGGCAATAGCTCCTCTGCAGCCACCAAGGGTCTCAGCTTTGGTACAAAGAGCCACACAAGCGAGCAATAATTGTGAGATATGCCCCCTGCCCCGATTGTGGGGAAATCTCTCTTAACCAAAAGGAGGACTGAGAGCTTGTTTTTCTCAACAGCTCTTATGCAGTTTCTTAGGTTATGCCAGCTGGACACCAGATGGATCAGGTCCCACTCTGCTCAGAGCAGGACCTAGAAAAGCAAAGAGCAGTAAAAGGCCTTAATCCTTTTACCCAGCCATCTCATAAACAGGCTGGTAGGGCTCTCTGTAGGTATGAGAGGGGCCCTGAAGATAAGTTTAGTGGAAAAATGGTATCTTAGTTCATGCAAAGGCAGCTGTTACCACATTTGCACAAAAATACCTCGGTGTGCTTTACATAAAGAACAAGCCCCAGCATTCAGCCTTACCAAATGACCTTCAATTCCTTCAGCAAGCTTTATACTGGAGGTGATTGCAGCTCTTACCTCATAGGCCCATATCTTAATAATGAGATTGCTTTCTAGGCTTTGGCCTCTGGCAAAAATAGCCCAGAACCAACTAAGGCAACCCCTTAGTTATGGAAAGCACACACGAGGAGTCTGTGCTTTGGGTTGGACTGCCTTCGGCATGTTGAGTCCTGCACAAGATGGCTCAGCCTTGGGAGGCAGCACTTTCCAGGAGAGCCTCTGACCCTCACAGACCTTCCTGAGCTAGGTCAGGCTTGGGGATCCCCTTCCCATGGGTCTCTGCAGCACTCACCTATGTAATAGTGCAGATGCTATAAAAATAGCATCTGGCTTGCCTAATTTCTCTACCAAAAGCAAAACTCAAGTATTGAATGTTGCTACTAAGTGAGTCTCAGAAGGAGCGGTGACCCTGGCTCAATTTCAGGCAGTCTGCAGACATTTAAAAGATGTTGCCTTTTAATAGCCCAGATGCTATTTTTATTCCTGACTATTAAATTAGGCAAAGAGAAAGCAGGTGAAAATTTTATATGGCTCAAAGCAGGGCAGCCCTGTCTTTTGTGTGATGAGGTTAATCCTGCCATGCTCAGAGTGAGACAAGTTACCCTTCCTCTGCTGCTGGTGCCAGCAGGGCCAGCTTGGGGAAAGCAGTGGCCCCAGAGCAGCCAGAGACTCAGACCTGCTCATGCCTGGTTGCACAGAGGGACCCAGGACTGGGGCAACAGGCTTGACTGGACTGGGACAGGCTGGGCAGTATGGGTGCTGAGCATCTTGTGGGGCTGAGGGCTGGGTGAGCATTCCTGTTGGTGGCTGCCTTCTGCCACATCTCCAAATCAGTGCTCTGAAAAGGCCCGTTCTCTCCCAGTTTGACTCTTGTAACTCTTTTCTAGGAACCCAAACTCCCCGCCCAGCCCAGTGCTGCCGATGGTAAGAGTCTGTGAAAACTGATGTAGATACTGGTGGTGGTGAATGGTTTCCAGAGACCTGACCATTCGGTAGCCATCTCTACTGACTCCTCTTCTTCCTTCCCTACGTACCAGACACCGCTCTGCTCTTCTCTCCTTTCACCACCCACTACCCATCCTAGAGTTCGACTCTGGCACCCTGCGACCTTGCTGGGACAGCAGGTCACCAACCTGGGGTACCTCTCTGGAGAGATGGGAGTGACAACGAAGCCCTTCCTCTTCACATATGTCTCTTTCAGAGCCTGGTTTTTGAAGGAAACGTATCTTATACAGTCCCTCTGTCAGCCTGTCCATCTGTCCTTTTCACCTTTCTACCTTTAACACTTTGACCACCAAATATAGCAGGGGGGAGAGCATTTCAAAGATACTAAATTCTTGCAATGTCTGTAAAATGGCTATGTATCTAAGGAAGCGAGAGGGGGAAGCTTTGATGAAAAAGTCACAGCTTGAGTTTGACCTGTTTTGAAAAGACCTCACACCTGAGAGCAGGGTCATACTTGCCTTCCCCATGGGAATGGCTTCATTTAAGTGTTTGCACCCTATAAAGCACAGGAGTCTATAGAGGTGAGGCCCAAAGCGGAGGAGTTGTGATTTTCATCAGCATATCTTCACAGACGTAAGGGAAATTACACTTCAAAACTAGTTGCGCCTCTGGTTTAACCCACATTTCAGCCTGTCTAGCCCAGCTACCATCTGTTGCTGGACTTCCTCGCTGTGAAATGTGCAAATTGCCAGAGCTGGTCCAGTCCACGCTGCTGTCTCAATGGTTGCTGCAAAATCCTGCCACTGAGAGGCTGTTATTTATAGCAGTGCAAACTCAGTGCAGGTCTTTGAAGCAAAAGGTGTAAAGCTGCTTCAGGAGAACATGAAACAGAGTCCTTTCCTTGTGATTAATTTTCCAGCCCGCAATTAAGCCCCATTAGAGGGGTAGTGTAAATGGTGGCGTATTATCTCTTTCCACTGACAAGCTGTCAGTTTACTCAGCTGTTTTCGTTAGCCAATGTTTTGACTTTGATGAATTATGGCACCCACACTTTCTGCTCTTGTTCAGGTATTTGAGCTTCACTGGTGTGAATTATCTCACACAGAGCTGACACATTGGCACTTAGGCTTAGATTTTTTGGGGAAACTTTATAATGTTGAGGAGTAGTTCTCCTTAGTGCCTGGTAGATCTCCTCCTCGCCCAAGGGTTGAAAAAAATCACTTAACCATTGAATTGCAATTGCTTAGGTACAGTCAAGCCTGCCTTGGGGCTGAGAAGGTACACGAGAAATGAAAGGTCAACTCCTGCTCTATTTTCATGGTTCACATGACTTTTCACATGCCCTAAGCCAGTGATTTCAATCGGGGGCCATCAATAAGGATCAGGCTTTGTATCTCTATACTTATGTATCGACTTGCTGAAGTCCACCCTGGACGTGTTCTGTTGTCTTCCTCAGGCCCTGAGCTGCTCCTTCGTAGTTATACTAAGTGCTAACATCCAAACTATGCTGCTTCCTTCACTGCAGTAGCTGCACTCCTAGTCCACTTTAGTTTTGGGGTGTCAAAACTCCAGCCTGTTCTGTACATTCCCTGCCCTCTCTAATGTGCTGTTTGGATCTGCAGGCTTCTGCCTCCAGTTGTTTTGTAACTGAATTATTTATGTGCATACTTTGTCTTTGATTCAGGATGGATCAAGACAGAACCAGGACAGTTCCTATAAGGCTGTCTTCCTAAGATACACTAAGCAGGTATCCTATCTAAAACATCTTGCTGGGAAATAAAAATAAAAAAGGCATATGGATTTGCAAAAAGAAAAGCTGATCTATGATGTTGATACAAACCCATTTAGAAAAATGTTTTTTGGAAATATAGCTCCATCCTCAAGCGGATACCCTGAAAACAGTATTGATTGAACTGCCAAAACCCCCAGAAAAATGGGACATTCAGCTAGGATAGATTGGCTAGCCCCATATATCAGCAGAGGATTGGAGATTTATGGTTGTGCTGGTGATGGGCTTGCATGTGTACTTTTTTTTTTTTTTTTTTTTGGCTTTGGTTTGTTTATTTACTGAAAGCAATTAGAAAGACTTGGGTATTCCCCCCTCTCATCAGCATATTTTCCATTTCCCTTCACGGCATTTGGAAACCAGACATCAGTCAGCATTTGAGTAATTGATTCCTGCTCTTTCATAGCCAAACTCTGTGTGTTCACCGGAGATGCTGTTAATGGTTTAATAAACTCTTATAAAGAACTCCTCGACTTAGTCAAGAGCGAAAAAAAAAAAAATCACTGCCAATTATTTGCACAATGGACTTCTTGCAGTTGGTAGTTTTATTGATGCATGAAGGTGAAAATTAACATGGGCTGCCATGCTGAGTACCCTGAGGGTGTCTCGGGAGGGAGGCAGTCAGTCAGGTTCACCGATGGACAGTTCAGAGGGAAGTCCGTGGTGGCAGAAGTGCCTGTAACTCCCCTGCAAACTCTTGTGGGGAAGGACAAAGAGGGGCCCAGCAGCACGGAGGGCTTTGTTATGCTCCCGGGGGGGGTGCTGGTACTCCTCTGATATAAACAGAGGTTCTTCTTGGTTACCACCATGCATGAGTAAAGCAGTTTCGGGCAAAAGTGACACACGAGAAAACCTTATGCTCACAGACCTCTCTTTGCATTTTATTCTGCATTAGGGCTCAGCTATTGATGCCTCGCAGCTGCAACAACTCCTTAATGAAGTGATCCTGCAAGGTAAAGCTTTTACAACTCAGCTAATGTCATTGGTGCTTCTCTATCCTTAGTCTAGTGTAAATTAGACAGGATTTAGTGGTGTCCTGATGGTCCTCAAAAAATCCTCAGTGTGGCTTACTGCACTGTTGGATCTTGAAAAATGAGAAGTGCCTCCACCAGGGTGCCTTTACATGCACAACAGTTTGGCTTTATTTTTTAAAGAAAATCAAAGCAATATTCACATGAAAAAGGCAACGCAATCCAGACCAGGTGCTAACAGACTCTGCAAGGAATGGCTGTCAGCAAAGCTGTGCATCTGCTTGACAGCCAAATTTCACCCTCCTCTCCCCCTCCCAGTTCTGCCAAGGGATAGCCTCTGCTTTGCAGACCTACCCTACCCGCTGTTGCCCTTCTCCTGGATGTCCCTGCAGCCCCCATGAACACCCGTTCCCACTCCATGCCCCACCAATTGCAGGAGGAACCCAGTCCCTGGCTGGGCTGCCCCAGTAAGCACCCCAGGGAGCTGTGCCTCCCACTCTCCTCATTGTCACCCAGTTTCTCCCAGTTCAGCCCTGGCCTGCATCGCTCCTCTGCAGAGGCCTCAAGCTGGCTTTCAGCATTTCCCAGCCTTCCTAACCTGCCCACCTCGAAAACAGCATGAGACAGGGGCACAGCCAGAGGGCACGAACCAACTCAGTCACACACAAGCCTCAAAGCGCTCTTAGGACTTGTTAATTAAGCATAAATGGCCTTTCTTGTCACTGTCATTTCCCTTACCCTTATTTCAAGAGGGAAAAGTTTCCATCAGGGCAGGTAGGTGGGCAGAGACTGTGCAGAGTAGCTACCTGTGAGCCCAAACAGGGCACCTGTCCTCGGGGAAGGGAGCAGCAGAGATGTCTGAGACACATCCCACTCCCTCAGTGGACCTGAGCCTGGCATGTAGCCCTTGCTGCTGTTTGAGAACCTGAGCCAGAGCTGGGGCTTTTTAGCTACGTGAGCTTTCCAAGTTGGTGTCCTCCTTCCCTCCAAATGGTGACCTGATGCCTCTGTCACCCCCCTTGCTCTCACTAACTCCGTCTGTTTTGTCAATCCTTGCAGATGAAATGACCAGCCTGGGAGGAAGATTCAGCTTCGATTCATGCAGAGGCATTTTAGCTCTGATGGATGTATCCTTTCAGCAGAAGCAATAAACTTCCCTGGTGCTGCCCATCCTTGTCTTGAGTTACGGCTGAGCTGAGCATCCCAGTGTGAGAATCTGCAAGTAAATATTAGCCACGGTCCTCAATAAATAACTGTGCCAGAACCTGTGCAGGACTTTGCCGTGCATGCCCTGGCTGTGGTGTGTCTGTTGAAAGGTGAGGGTCAACCTTCTGCTACCAGCTAACTCTTGGCTCTCATTTTGCCCTCTGCAGGGCCCAGGGTTGGCTAAGCTTCACCCTTGGGTGCAGGTCCCACGCAGAACCTGAGGCAAGGAGGCAGCACAGAGCTGAGGCATAGCTCAGCATTTCCATCACAGCTGCAACCAGGCTGGCCTGTGATGGTAGCTCGAGCAGGCCGCTAGCACTGCCAGTAAAGCTGGCGTTAGGGGGAGAAGCACTGTCACCACCAAATCACAGGCGCTTGCCTGGCAGGCCATTCATCCTTTCCAGTGTACATTCCCCATTTAGATGTATCACGCAGTCTTTTTACTGTTAACAAGACAACACTGGAAATACATTGCTGGCCGTTGTAGAACAAGAAGGCTCCTTGATGAAAGCATAAATTCTGCATTGTGTGTTTTCTCCCCCTTGCTCACTCACAGTCTCTTTTCTTCCATGCCTTGAAATAACTTTGTGACATTTTTAGACATTTACAAACTGCCAGGGAATGAATAAAAATGACCAGAAGTCCCTCTCTCTTTCCAGCTTTCTGCATATAGCAAGTGAAAGAGACTTTTCCCCCTTTCCAAAGCCCCTCCTGGGCTAAGTGGGTGCTGTGAATGCATGGCACGTGCAAAGAACTGACAAAGCCACTGCTCTGCTTTAATTCAAGATGGATTTTTCATTCTCTGGGCTGCATAGAATCCATGCACAGAGTGACCTATCCTGGCCTGCAAAGACAGGATCAGCTTTTTTCACTCAGGTTTCATGGCAGTGGCACTTGTCTGCTTATATTTCACTGGCGATGAGTTTTGCTTTCAGGGAGGTTTTGCCATCCCAGCTGCCTTAGGTGAGGTGCTGCATGTCTGCCCAGGACTCCTAGATGATGTATGGAAGGGAGCAGGTCCACTGACACAGTCCTTCGAGCATCCCTGGGGGATGTCTGCTGACACCCCTGGGCTCCTGCAGCTAGCTCACGGTGGGGAAGTGTCTTCTCACATGCGGCATGTGTGTGGCTCAAAGGCCGCTGCTGCCTTCTGGCAGGAGGCATCGGGACTGGCTCCTCATGCTCTTGGCTCCTTCAGTGCCTGTTCCTCCAGGAGGATCCAGCCAGAGCTAATAGCGTGCTGCCGCACACGCAGAGGCACGGCAATGTGCAGATGCGACCTGGAGCACGGGGTCATGTTCATCCACGGGGGCCTCTGCTCGGAGGCTAAATGTCAACTGAAGCGATCGCTGCGGGTTCCGTTGTGGTTAAATGCACTGTATAAATAGAAACCTTTTGTTGTTTGTGAGCACAGGTATGAGCAGCTGAACAATGTGCCAAAGAAGTTGAATTTCAGCATAACTGAGAGCAGAAAAACTCTTGGCTTTCTCAGCAAAGTAACAGGCAGAAGAGACTGAATCTTATGTCTGTCTTTATGTGAAGGCAGCATCCTCAGGAATGAAGACAGCCAGGTTTAGTTCTCATTAACTGTTCAATTCTTAACTATATGCACAGCTCAACTCAAACGGACAGCTCACACTGCAGGAGTTCGGGAGCCTCTGGCGAAGTCTCACTAAGTACATGGTACACGGGGGCTGCTCTCTTCTCTGCTTATACTTTACTCTTGGGCTTTTCATCAGCAGGGTTGCAGATGCCCTGTGATATCAAAGCAATGGGGGGAAAAACATTGCAAAGATTGCTTGCTTAGTGGGTCAGATTTCCATCCTCTCATGCAAAGGTTGAGAGCTCAGGAAGCGTGGTGTGTGTAAAGTGCTCCAAACGAGCAGCCGAGGCTTTTTGGGCGCAGGAAATATTGAGGGAAAAGTGGGAAAAGGTAGGAAGGCCAATTAGGCTCAGAATTCAATGGAAATCTCTGTTTGTGTGCTACCACTGGCAATTTTTTTAAAAGCTTTCTAAGCTGAAATGCGTTCTTGAACAGTCATCTGAAAAATATCACTTCCTCATTGCTGCAGTTTGTAGTGGAAATGTGTAAGATCCAATGAAAGCTTAACTGGGAGAAATGTCTCTGCTCCAGGATAAGCATTAGGTCTGGAAGCAGTGAGGACAGTAGCTTGGTATTTAGGGTCCCACCTAAATTCAGAGCCAGAGCATGCATGGCAGCTTCTCTGTGTCAGGTTCTTCTCCCTTAGTCTCGGTGCAGGACAGGAAGGTTTCCTGAAGTCTCAGGGTTGGGTGGGCTCTACTGTGTTTCATCCCTCTTGAGATGGTCTGAGGCCACCTAGGACATGGGGTGTTAGTTCCCCATCTGGCAATGGGGCTCTTCCTACTGACAGCACCTCAAGTGTGGCTTGTGGGGTTTCAACCGTGCGTTGGGAAAGATGACCCCACACCATTCTGGGACTCAGGAACTCCTGGCTTATTTCACACGTTATAGACAGTATCTTTTTGTCAGTGGAGGTGTGAATATTCCCATTGCTGCCTGAACACATAAACCGGGGAGACTGAGCAAAAAGGCTTCCATCCACCCAAAACTGTGGGATTTCTTACACAGTAACATACTGTCTGAGCCTTCTGGAAACGGGTGTCCCTTGTCACGGTCACCCCATCTCATCTCTTGAACTTCCTTGCAGCCTATTTATTAAGGAGAGAAGGCATCCTACATAATTAGATGTAGTAGTAAATTTGGCGAATGCTGATATGGGCTTGAAATCTGCCTTTAAACTGTTTTTTAGGATATCTTCAGCAAGGAAGACAGAAACCATTCTGGATTTCTTGATGTGTCTGAACTGAAAAGCGCAATACAGAGAGCAGGTATCTCCACAGGTGCTGAGCAGCTCCCTTTCTTGTCCCTGTGGCAGTGAAGGAAAGGGTGAAAAAGAGAGAGGAAAATAAAAAGACCTTCAGGGACAAAGCGGTTTGGACTGCACAGAGGTGCGGGTTAGATCACAGCTCTGCTCAGAGGTCTGCATTGGTTTAGGGCATTGAGACAGAAAGCTTGTTTCAGGGAGAAACCCTTTGCACTGCAGCTGGGGAGCCAGCGGAGAGATGCAGAGAAGCCCAGCACTGGCCAGAGCCTGCAGACTGGCTTATCCATAGTTTCTCTAGGTCGTGGACAAAACGTCCAGCAGAGGAAAGGAGCAAGGAACAGTCGATGCTTGCACTTGCCCCAATTCCTGCAGTTTCTCTCCAGGGCAGTGACTAAGTCTGTAAGTGAAAGGCTCAGTGACAGACATTTATTTAGTTTGCACTGACCTCTGTTGGCTACACGAATACTGAAACTTGCAGTAAGTGCATGGGACCCCTTCATGTGAGTGAAGCATTTTAGCTGGGTCAGCTCTCTAGAGACTTTGTGCGTGAAATACAGCTCTGAGACAGCAATCCTCTTATCATCGTACAGTAAAGAAACTCCCATGTGGCTACCTGGAGCTTGGAGGGGTGTTGTCCCCAGGAGGAACCTGGTGCAGAATTGCTGTCCGTGGAAGCCATCAGCTCAGGGGATGTACGTGTAATTTTTTTTGTTGCTGAGAGGTGGGCAGAACATTAGCATCTGCCTGAGGAGCACAGTGCTAATGTGCCAAATGTCAAAGGAGAAGCTGCCAGGTCCATTCTGTAAGAAAGGTGCTAAAGTGTAAATCCGGGAGGAAAATTTTACATTGAGAATTCCTGGCAGCCAAAACAGTGCAGCTATTTGAAGGGAGAAAAAAGCACTGTTACATGGCAAATTCAGTACTTGTTGGGCTATAAGCAGTTCTGAGTGGGGGGAGAAAAGAAAATTTTAAGCTCATTTTTGCCACCTTCTGAGCCAGACAGCTGCATTTGAATCTGGCTTTGCATTAGGATGATCCCCATCGTGGCTTTTAGGCAAGAAGGAGCCGACAGCCCCAGAAAGCATTCGGGAGGTTGGTGCTACCTCTGGGAATGGCACTAATGTATCTAAATACAACTCCTAGCTGGTTGTTCCCTGAAGCGTTCAGTGCTTTCCCCAGCAAAACACTGAAGTGCGTACTTAATTTTCACTGTTGTCCTAATGCTTCAAAGCATAATAATCATGGGTCACATTTTCTGCTAAAGCAGGCTAGCTGCATTAACAGCAGTGCTGCCCTGAAATGCAGGAGCATTGGCCTGCATTTACAAACTCCTCACTGGCCATATTAAGTGCATCAAAATAACTTTAAAAAATAGGAAAACATAAAGTCTGTATTTTAAAGCTTGGCTAAAACCAGAGTGAGGAATCCAGGAGACAAAAGGTGTGGGGAGTAACCTTACAAATAAGCAACAGCTCATAACTGAAACGCTGTGGGAGCAGAGAAGGCTGACACTTCAGTCTTGTTGATGAGGTTAGTTGAGAGACATTGCCAGGTGAGCAGATTTCAGAGCAAGTATATCCCAGACTGACCATGCAAATTGTCAGTGTTTTACTAGTGTAAGACATGATTATAGCATATCGTAAGCAGCACTGCAATGCTTGCTGGAATCTGCTCTCCAGAGAGCTTGATTAAATTCCCACTGCCTTCAGAAGGTTAAAAATGAGATAGAATTCATTGCTTACTACTACAGTGGTTCTTGGCAGTGGTTTAAAACCAGAATGAAAGAAGAAATTTCATTAATTAGATTTTTTTAATTACTAGTTGTCCTCCTAGGAAAAAAGTTTAAATCAGGTTTATCTTAATTTCAAATGTATCTTAAGCCCAAATGTATTTCCATTATTTAAATAGTCAGCATTGTGTATGTGCTTCCTGCTGGAGAAGGTCTCCAGCTAGGCTCATGCAACCAGAGTTTGTTGACGTACTAACCCACCTCCATTGGCTGTATCTCCCCCTGCACAGGTATAGAGAAACCATTTCTTGTTCAACTAATTTAGCTCCGTGATGGGTTCATCTAAAACTGAAAAGTTTAGAGCTGCTTGAAAAAGCAGGAAAGTTGCTTCTCTTCCAGCTGAGCCACTAAAAACTCAGGGTGAGCAAATGAGACTTCTCTGAAGCCTCAGAGAGTGCCTTAAACCAAAGCTATCAGTCCAGCTCCATGCAGGAAACGTCTCTTTTGTTTAGCAAATCAGCTTTTAGTGCAAAACGTATATAAATCATTCCTTTTATATAGCTAGCACATTTAGGATAGTTTTATTTAACTAATAAAAGAATAATTCTAAAATGCAATTTTTGTTCATTCAATTGAATACCAATTTCCACCCGAACAGTCTGTGACACAAATACTGAATAATCAGCTAATAAAAAAGAAATGCACCCTTCACCATTTCCTAATAGAAGAGAAAATGTAAAAATTAAGAATCCCAGGCATGCTATGCTGCATAATAGCATGAGTGTGTGGTCTCTCCCTGTTTAGCAGAAAGCGCCAGTGGTACTATCAATGCTACGTTCAGGCTTTAACAGTTATGAGCCAAAGAAAATCACCCTTTCTTATAGAAAATAAAAGCTAAAAAGGGAAAGCAAGATAACGCTAAATTAGTTAGCTCAGTGTTTCCTGCTTGCTGACCCAAGCCACAATTTGAGTAAGTGACTAGAACGACTTTGATTTTCCATCACTCTACCCCAACTCTTATGCACAAACCTGGGGAAAGGCAAGCTGCTGGCATGACAAGGTGGGGGGGCTGAGGGAGGGCCCCAGCTTCTTTGCAGGGTGCACAAGGCCATCGGAGCCAGTCCATCATCCCGTAGGGCGTCCTCAGTGATGTTCCTCTTCCCTCCGCAGGTCTGGCCGCTAACGAGCAGCTCCTGCGCCTGATGACCTTGCGGTACGGCGATGCTGCCAGGAGGATCGGCTTCTCTGACTTTGTGTACTGCATGCTGCGCCTTGAAACCGTGACCCGTGAGTCTCGGCGCCAGGGCCTGGGGACGTGGCAGCCGGGGAGCTTGCAAAGTCAGACTGGGGGCAGTGGCAGGAGGCAAGGGACGCGATGCTTGACTCGATGATACATGTCTAACAGCATAGCTTGGCTGTAACAACCTGCCCAAAGTCCAGGCATGGTCCAGGCATCCCTCTGAGCAGCCTGTTTGCCAGAAGCCAGATTTGTCTCCTGCCCATACGAGCGGTTTAGTGCTGAGAGAAAGCAGCAGCTGGGAATACAGTGATGCCCTCGCTGAAAGGGGCCAGAAGGAAGGTTGGCTCGCAATTCCCATCAGAGCTCATCAGAGTGCCTGTGGGCTGCAGCGTTACCATGCTGCCCTGTGTTTTTCCCTGCTGAGGAGTGATGGTAAAGTATATCTAGAGCTTCTTCAGCTGCCAGGTTTTTTTTGCTGCATGAATTTAGCTTGGCCTCTGCCAGCTTGTCCTTAGAGCCCCTATGCACTAAGACCCATTTTCTAGAAACAAGACGTGTCCTTGTGCTGGTGCCTTTCCACACAAGCTTGAGCATCCTGGTCCCCAGCAGAGCTTCCTCCAGGGTGGTGCGGACCATTGCTGGTACCACTGAGGCGAGACTGCATGCATTCATACCCAGATACCCAGTAAAGAGGAAGGAGGTAACACACCTCCAGTGGAAGGCTTTCTCTTTTGGTTAAAAGTCAGAGAAGTCTGAATCACAGTAAGGGAGGTGGTTTTTTTGTTGGTGTTTTTTTTTTTTTTTTTTTTTAACCAGAGCGATGTTTTTCCCACCAACTTCAGTAAAGTTCTCTCTCTTTTTTGGTAAGGAGAAGATCTGAGATCCTTCTCAGTGGATAAACAAACCCATGCCCTGCCTTACGTCCTGCTATTGTCTGGCAATTGCAAGGAGGGTGTGTCTGTAAATAAGCCTTTGCCTGAAAGTAAATGGAATTTGGTGTTACAAAAGTGTAATTTTTATTACTCTAATAATAAGCATTTTTACTGGAAGTACTGGTAGTTAAACAAGCCCAGCAATTGTGACCCGTGTGCTAGAACATGGCTACAGCAATTTAGTTAATCTTTGGAATGAACTGGGTTTTAATGGCACGTGGAAATGAGTGTTCATTTTTTTCCTGTGTGTTTCTACCACTGATGTTTTATGGGCCAGTAGTGGTCAGCGGATCTGCCTGGATGACACTGCCTAAAATCCCATTTCAAGGGAGTACAGCAGAAGCAGCTCAGAAAGACAGAACGTGTCCTGATTTTAATGGTTTCATTAAAAAATAGATAACTTGTAAACACCCATTTTTTTGTGATTATACATGTCACTTGCTGTAGATGAAAATTCTTATGCCTAAATTAGTACCATGGCATTTTTTTTTCATCTTAAAAGAGATCCTCTTACATGTTAAGTGCCAGTGTAAAGACAACTCCTTTGCATCCATGTGGAAAGGAATCTCTAAAAGTTTCATTGCTGTCGGTAATGAGTATCTTGAAGCGCTCTCAACTCTTTCAGTTATCATTTGCAGAGGGTTTAATGTGGAATACATTTCCCAAACTTTTCAAATGATTGCGAATAAGATTGTTACAGGAGAGGATAAGGGTGCCGAGTAGGAATAAAAGCCAGTCCACCTTTATGGTGATGTGAATGCAGCAGGGAAGATAAAATCTGTCCCATTAAATCATTACTCATCTTTTCAAGATAGCCAGAGATGAGACCCAAACCAAAAGCAGCAGCTTCTTTGCAAACTCTATTTAACTGGAGTTAATGAAGCAGTAAAGAGGCACTTACCTCTGCCCAGAGGAGGTAACTTCAGCGCTGCCATTTGTTCCTGAAAAGATTGCTGGGCGCAAGCCCAGCCCTGCAAATACAACCTTGTCAAGGGGCTGCTCGCAACATGGGGACTTCCTTGGTCTACGTGTTCTTCAGAGCCGTATAGGCTGGATGTGCTTCACCGTTAGCTTTCCTCTCTTCTTTCTCTCTGTCCTGGATCATATAGGTAGCTCTGGTTGCCTCCTAAGGGGCAGATGAGCAACGCGCCCTTGTGCCCTGTTCCTGCACTCTCCCAACAGCCTTGCACTTTTGTCTAAAGCCAGGCAGGTTTCAAAACCTTCATGGTCTTACAATGCCTATTCCATTCAGGGTGGGAAACAGGCTCCTGGAGAAATGTGTCATTCAAGGATAGACAGACTTAAATCTGTTTCAACTTTTTATTACTGTTTATAACAGCACATTTCTAGGAGAAAAGTAATTTCAAAATGAATATAAGAGCTCAAAATACTGTGTTTTGACTTTATCGAAACACTTGGGTTTGAACCTTTCTCCTAGACAAACTGCAATATAAATGTGCACATAGAATATCAATATTTGAATGGATTTAAATTTTCTGATAGCAAAGTGTTCTGTCAGAAAACTTTCAGCAATGTTAATTTCAAACTCTAGCTGAATAACAGCAGCATCTGCATTTATATTCCCTGGAAAAAGCTTGCAAGGCATACTAATGACTTCAAGAGAATCACTTTCTTCAGGGAACACTGTGATCACTCACTGCCAGGGAGGATGGAAAAGGACCAACAGAAAGTTTCCCTGTGGGAAGATGTGTTTCATTAGTTCACCGTTCTCCTGTCAGTCTTCAGGCGGGAGGTACAACTGAAACAAATGATGAGAGGAGACGAAAGCAGTCACGCTGAGCATTCCCTGTCCCTATGCTTTTGCCAAATTCTGGCCCTGCAATTGGGACGCCTTCCCAGGCTGTGGTCCAAGGGCCAGGGCAGAGTGGGGTACCCAGCACCGAAATGAGATGTGGCTGGGCAGGACAGTGCGGGTGGACACCTGAGCCAGGCAGAGCATCCCAGAGCATCCCAGCATCTGCAGCTCTGCTCCTCAGCTGCCTTGTGTCTGCGTTGCATTCTTGCTTCCTCCTCGTGGAATAAGATTTTCTTTGTTCTACCCCTAGATGCGTTTCAAAACTTAGCAGAAGGAGGATCACAAATTTTGATAACGGCAATGGAGGTAAGAATGCTCCTTCCTTCTCTTCTCTCCAGGTCCAAAGTGGGACCACTGAGTAAGTTAGCAGGAGGGTGAAGTTAAAGAAGATGTGTGGTGTTTGTTGCTAGGGGTTTTGCCTCTGACACCAACAGTGGTGAGGGTTTTGCCTGGCTGGATGTGCGTAATGGGTGGGAGGCATTTCCCTGGGGTTCCCTGGCTCCAGTCACGCAGCCTCGCTAGGGCGTGCACAGCTCAGTGGTGGCCATCCATGTCCAAAGCACGGTCCTCCCTTACTGATGCCAGCCTGTCATTGCTGGAAACATTCCTCAAAGTGACTCTGAGGAAGTAACAACAACAAAAAATTCCACGCCCTCATTTCTTACTGCCCCATCTGTTAATTCTGAATTGCAAAACATCTTGGTTTTAAGAAAGAAATAGCAGACAAATGTTTGCTGCTGCTGTTTGTCTTAAAAGCACAGCCTGAAGGATAGCTAGCTGAATGGGAATACATCAAGCTTTTTATCAGCTAGTCTGAAGCAAAAATCCTACTGTGCGCCATAGTGATATGCCTGAGTGCTGCATTTTATCAGTCTGGGGACTGTTATTTGACAACACAGTGTTTATAAAGATTTTTTTAAAAAACCTTTTACAATCTTGCCGGCTGCTGTTTACACTCTGTGGTTAGTTCAGTGGCTCATAGTTCGTTAAATCTGTTTTGCACCAAAAGCTGAGAAGGGCTTCCAAGCAGAGGCCCTGAACCTGTCTTACGGGGTAGTCTGTAGGATAATCACATTCCCAGAGCCTGCTATGCCTTCCACTTGCAATCGCGCAGGTGCCATCCTTTCCCAGCAATTGGTCCTGCTGCAGCTGCTGCAATAATTTATCATGGAAAGCAACATATGGAAAGTGTTTCTGGGTCTGAATTGCAATAAAGGAAAAAGGCAGTTCCAAAACCCCTTAACTACCCTGTGCAGGACAAAAGGACCATAGTCGTTGGGTCATGGCCTGAAGGTACCGAGACACATGTCTGAAGACTTAGTGTAACATCACTACCTAAATGCAGCTTTTCTTCTTTTTTCCAGTGGCTGACTCTTGTCATGTACACTTAAACAGATGTCAGAGCAAAATGTGGCTGGTAAGAAATCTGCTTAGTACTATACATACTGAGAAGAAAGTTGTGGGTGCCCTTACAGCAGTCACAGTGAATATGAGTGGGGAACTTACAGAAAGCTCACCCTGGGGTTATGGTGGGTTTTGAGAGAAAGAGAAAGGTGAGAGCTGCAGCATGAGTGGGGCTGGAGAGGGGCTGCAAAGGGAACTGGACTTTGGGCTATTTTTTCTGGGGACTTGCTGATGGCCTTATCAGTTGCTCAGGCCACCAAAGGCTCAGTCAGCCACTTGCCCTCTGTTGCCACCTGAGGTAATAAATTTTCAATAGATCAACTAGCAGAACTTGTCTTTTTCATCTTCTGAGGGATACAATTACTCTTGCACATCTTACATAGCCGCAGCAGATGTAAAGCCAAGTAGAGGGTGGGCATATGAGGTCACTTAGATTTCTTGGTCAGTCTGATTCCACATTTTTAACTAATTATGTGATTTAGTTTACTTTTGAAAAACAGTCCCTACCTTGTGCTTTGTTTGATGTTTGCTCCCTCCATGTCAGGCCTGGAGAGTGGCTTTTTTGCCTTGAAGTTTACCTGGACTTTCTAATTTTGCTGCTCGGTTCTCATGAAGGACTCTGCCTTTTCCTACAAAACTTGTCCTGTTTATACATCCATAAACCATCTCAGCCATCATGCTTCTACTAACCCACTGGGACGCAGCTGTTCCCAGCTGCCATGGTAAAGCATTAGTGCTGGTCCCAGACATTTGGCACTGAGGAGAAAACAGGGAGGAAGCCCCATCCTTAGAGAAAACACGCAGTGGAGAGCCAGCAGCCTCCTGCCGTTGTGTTGCAGCTGACCCCAGGAACTCATGGAGAACCCCTGGGCAAAATCACACACTTTCCTTATCAACCCTGTTCAAAAATGGAGCGAAAAATGCAAAAAACCTAGGACCTTCATTGAAATCTAGGGGACTGCATCCAGATGAGCCTTCCTATAGAGAGGAATTACAATAAAACATAATGCATGAAGAGCACCTCTGGTTTCTCACATCCTTTTTCTGAAGACAGTTGACATTGTATGCCAGCTTTGGTGAGAAGTTGAAAGGGGAAATGTATAATCAGGGTGTAAACTATACTCCCCCAGGGAGAAAGAATGGTAGCTTCAGACCCAAGGCAGGGACGGCTCTGTGTCTTTCACCCTTGGCTCTAGGACAGCATTCACCCCCAGCTGCTCCTCTATCTTGGCTCCTAATTGCATCCAGTGTGTCCATGTGCTGCAGGAGCTTGGCTTCACCACTCAACACCGTGACGCCTTCACCTCTCTGAGCTCTGTTTGAACACCGTTATTTGTTTGAACGTCTGCCCTTTGTGTTCAGAGAGCTTTGGACGGTGCACCTTCCCTTTATCACAGCAAAGCTGTATTTTGATGTGTTGATGTGTAGAAACAGATTATTCACAGCTCAGCACCCACCCCTTGCACTGTGGACTATCATTAGGTAAATATGAGACTAGAGGGACCTCACTTTAGGAGATGAAGTTGTTTAAATTGTTGCTTGCAAATGATATTCATGGTCTATTTAGTCTTCTTTTTTCCTTTCATGAATCATTCATAAACTGGTCATAACTTCTGCAAATATATAATTAATCATAATTTTCACTTACTGGTTTTGAATGAAATTCTGCCTGTCGGGTGTTGGTAAGCAGTTCACTTGAGTAATTTAGCAGCCACTTAGGGCCGGAGACTGGGCAGTCATAGCACAGGCCCCTCTGAGGACTGAAACTCTTTAAACTAGAGTCTAACAAACGATGAGTGATGTGGGAAAATACACTTGGTGTTTGTTGAAAAAAATCAGTTGGGAAAATATTCTCATTAGTGATTTCTAAAGACTGACCTCCAGCTGTCTGTGTTTTGAGTGAGTCTCTACCTCTGTTTTAGGTGGCTTTCTGCTGGCAGTAGGACACAGCCCAAGGCCACCCCCTACAAGAGCCATCCATGGCGTTCTTGAAAAACCACTGTGAAGGAGAGAAGCCACGTTTCCTATGGACATTTGCTTACACTTGATGGTATTCAGGTGTCAGGATGAAGAGTCCTTTTAAGGCAAACTGGAGTTGCTTTGGAGAGAGAAGAGGAGATAATGAGTGATCCATGGGCAGGCTGGTAGTACTTAATGGTCTGGGCAAGCTGGAAGTGCTGACTATTATCTCCTCCTGTCTCCCTGTAAATAGTATGGCTGGTTCTCCTGGTTAATGCACAGAAGTCAGGAACAGCTCCATTAACTCCATTGCAAGTAAGAATAGAATCAGGCCTTTTGTGTGGAAGCAGTGTTTATCATGTAGGTAACAAAACCAATTAAGACACAGTTTTATTTGAATTATTTCTTAATTTGCTTGTGTGCCATTTCTAAATGCCAGAAAAAGGTTGAAGAAATTAGTCATAATTCATAAATAACACCAGAAGATTTGTGATTTTTTTTTTTTTTTACTTTTTATTAATAAATAAATAAAGAAAGAAAAAATCTAGTGCATATTTGAGTTGGTCAACATATTAGACATATTAGAAATATAGAACAGATTCTTCAGTGTTTTTTTCTGATTTCCAGCATCTATATCAGGACTGTCTGGGAAGAGACAAGTTTATCTGAACTGCATTCTCTTTCTCTGTCCTGATGTCTTTAAAAATATAAGGCTTCTTCAGATACAATTCCTGCTCAAAGGTTTAACTTAAATCTGCTAAATAACTGTAACCTTTCTGTAGCCCACACACAAACTCCGCTTTCATACTTTTTTATCATGGTGATAAAAGCAAATCTAGTGATCTATTCTACTCAATTATTAAAAGAAAAAAAAAAAACCAAACAACTTTGAAGAGTCTATTTGTGAAAATGCCAAAAAAGAAGGATGCAAATGTCAATGGATGAAAGCAATTCAGGGTTGCCATGGCAATATAATTCACACCATGCCTCACCCCGACCTTCTGCACAAGTTTCCATTGAGGCATCCACATCCACACGATAGCAACAGATTTACTCATTTGGCAGTGAGACGTTACACCCTGGAGCAACAACTACATCACAAGGTAAAGAAAGGACCCGTGTCTTTGTTAGCAGGAGGTCGGTCTGTGGCAGTGTCTCCTGCAGCTTGGAGAGCGTTACTCAGGTAGGTCTTACGCAAGTGGGGCCGCTGAACTGACCCTGTCACTGAAAATGAGGGGAAAGGGAAATCAGTAAAATTAGACTATTCTAATATTTTTCAGTCATTTTTAAACAAACCCAGTCCTTCTCCAAAGTGTGACTTACGCATCCCACCTGAAATCATTAATCATTAATTAAGCTCTCTGAAAATGTTGGCAAAGAGAGAAGATAAATTAAAAAAGTGGCCATGAAAAAATAAATATGCATTGCTAAAAAGGCGTATTAGTAGACCCATTTCAGAGAAGTATGCTTGTTTAGTTTATCCTGGGAATTCAAGAAGGGTAAGTAGAACTCTGGAAGTACTTCTGTATTATGTCCACCACTCAGTTCAGGGATGATGGCTAGGACCTACTAGGAACAAGGTTTTTGTAGCTACGCAGAAGTCATCTGTGGTAAAATTGTGAATTTCAGTTCAAGTCAACAGGTTTAAATTCATTCTTGTTGTGTGAAAGTCCTATCTATAAAAATACCAAGCTGTTAAGATCAGCGCATTACAATCAGTCTTAAAAATCTAAATTTGCAGACAACGCATTACTTTTCGTTTTGTTACGATGCATAATTGCCTTTCTGCGGAAGGCAATTCTGCTTGTCATGAGACAAAGATCCTTGCCTCTAACGTCTTAGTCTGGCCACAGACTAAAATGTTTCTTCATTAAAAAGCTAGCAGCAGACACCAGGCACCCCAGGTGAGAATCGTCACCAATACGTAGGTTGTCTCCCCGTGGACAGACGCTGGGGATGCCGGCTCTTCTCGCGCAAGGGACGTGCGTGCGCCCCCGCGCAGAGCCCCTGCAGCCCCTCACCTCCATCGCGCCGACCCTTCGCCCTGGTGCGTGCGGTCTGTGCACGCCGGCGGTCTCGGGGACGAACCTACGGCCCCTTCGGGTTTGCGGGCTGGCGCCTGCATGCTGATCCTGCACTGGGGCAGAAAGTAATAACTCACTGCTGTCAAGCTGACCGTGGGTGCCTGTCTGTAGCTTTGGAAGAATTGGTATTCCACTTGATTTATACTTCCAACGAAGCTAATTAAGCAACAATTCAGGAGGAATCCATCATTGTGACAGACTTGTTGATTAACCATCCCACAAGCAAAGTCAAGGGTGTTTGGTAGCCTGAAAAAAAAAAAAGAAATCCGGTCAATAGGGAGAAAAACAACGATTTGAGCGTAATACAGCAGTGACTATTATTTCCAAAAGCAACAAGAAGCTTAATGCATTTCACAAACACAGGGGCCACCATTAAAAACAAAGGCAGCTCAGATCAGTAGGGTGTTAGATAAAGAGGGAAAACTTCTACATCTCATCTTTGTGTGATTAAGCTGCGAAGGCCAACTTTACGGGGATGGTGCCCCTATTAAAATCTTCTGTGCACCTTCATCTGCGTTTGCCAGCTCTGAAATGTTAGTGCAGCCCCCATGAGGTTTCTGGCATTTGTGAAAGCTCTGAGATTCATGCAATTATGATAATATCATCTCTAATTTTTTTGATGAAAATCAGTTTCTAGTCCTCAGGGACACAAGTCTGAAAAGCTATAAGAGGATCTGCTATTAGAAATTGAAGAGAAGGACCTCAGACAAATGCTTTATATTTAAATCTTCATGATGCTAAAACCCTCAAGAGGGTAAGAAGCAGGCAATGTGAAGAAGCAGAAGCTGAAGCAGATGAGATTAGTGATGCCGATCACCCTAGCGTTGAAGATGGGATGAAATGCTGATGAAATCAGGTAGGATCTGAGACAACCACTAGCATTAGAAGGACTTTGGTGCAAAAGTGGTGACAGCTGACCCTGCAAGCATAATCTCTGGATATAAACCTTGAAGCCCTGCTGTTAACTGCCCTTTTCCTGAGACCCAGAGGCCCCATGTCTGGCGTCTGCCTGGCAGAGGCCATGCCCAAGTCATCTCGGGATGGATGGAGGAGGAAGCTCTCACATGCCTTGCCTGCAGGGCCTGATCCTGCAGGTGTTGCCAGAGCATGCAGCCTAGATTAAGGCTTTCGCAGAAGCCTTAGAGGCTGTGGTTTCGGTGCCCATGCCTCAAGGAACCCATCCTGCCATCGTGGTGTGGGAGACTGGGAGTGTCTGTGGCCAGTTTCAGAGTAACTGAAGCTCCCTCTCCACCTTTGGCTGTGCCTCAGGTCTCTCACAGAGAAACTGCTGCAATTTATACAGAATAACTAAAACACTTTTCAAGCAGGAAAAAAAAAAAAGAGGGTACATTATTCCATAACCTCGTACGTGGCTGAAGGGGGGAAGGCTGGGTTTGACCCTGACTGCGAGCAGCCCACTGGCCCATGCACTTCATGGCATGCACTAATGATTTTTTTTTTTTCCCTTGATCAATGCAGATCTTGATGCAGGGAGCAACTGTGCTATGCCACAGCAAATGCTCTGACCATGGGCTGCAGAGTCACAGGCATCTCTCAGGCGAGGGTGCAACAGTAAGGGACTGGTACGCCTGTGTGCAGCCTGGAGGGATGCCTGCATGCCTGGGAACACTCAGCTCTTGCTGCTGCCTTCAGTGAGATGGTGACCCTTTCTCAAAAGAGGTACCTGTCCTCTCCCAGTACCCCAAACTCAGGGATGGAAAGCCCATCAAGAGTGACACCCTCTCCCTCCCCTGTTTAGGTAGCTCAGCAGGAGCACAGGCAAATATTGGGACCGTTTCTCTGGCGGGGGTTACCAGCTGTATTTGGCATTATTGTGCTTAGCCTTAGCACTTGTCTTTAGCATCTCTTTTCTGCAAGGCTGGAGCTGAAACATCTTACTATTATCTGGCAATTCCTTACCCGAAATAACTTACGCTGCAATTCCTGGCTGCGCTCCTTGCTCCCGGTCCCACCCTGCCATAGCTGCACCTTTTGAGCCCTGGGGAGCGGGGTGCCCAGGCAGACGGAGAGCACGGCAGCCTTTCCAGCGCAGGTTTCCCAATGCCCTCCACCAAGCTGGCCAGTGCCGCCCTGGGTGCCTGCCGCCAGCTGTGCCGCCAGCTGTGCCCCCAGCTGTGCCCCCAGCTGTGCCTGGTCTGGATGTCACCAGCCCGCTGTGACACTGGGGTCCATTTCTGCTGGATGGCAGTGACATCTAGAGGCTCCTTGGCCTGAGCTCCTGTCTCTCACTCTTCCCATGCCGCTGGCAGCACTAGGCAGGCAGAAACCTGCTCCTCACGAAATTCCCAGGAATACCATTCACACCCTAAGGGTGAGGTACTGCAAGACTTAAATCCAAGCTCCTTCCTTCAACCACCATGGGAAGAAACCTTGTAGAACCTAAAAGAAATTTTATATTGCTTTTGGGATCTCAAAGGTTTGAGGCAGCCAACCCGGGTACCTTCCCCAAGAGACAAACTGGTTCACATGAGGCTGGTGCTGATTAAACAATACATAGAGCTTGCCAGTCTAGGAAATATTATTTCCTTGCTTTATATGCCATACATTAGATTTGATGCCATCCAGCATCAAATGCAAAACTGCCACAGAAACACCTCTGTATCGAGGCTGACTGTGCAAGATGAAAGATTATTGTGCAAACAGTATTATGTATTTAAAAGCAATGCATTCAAGAAAGAGGGGTAAATACATCATCTCCATAGGCTGAATTGTTCAAGCAGTTGGTGAGTGCATCTCCTGAAGCATTCCCCAAGGTTGAGCTGAATTACCTACCATGGAGAGACATAGGGAATATTATTGCGCATATGAGGGGTACTTGATATTCAACAAAATATATATTCGCTAGGATGATATAACATAGGCTTTGCAAGTCAGCCGAGCAGATTGCAAATAATCTTCCAGCCTGAAACTGGGGAATGAGCAGCCTAGTGGAGTAGAGCTCTCCCATGATACAAAATTGGTGGGAAGATTGTGGTGAAAAGTGGGAGGAATGGCTCCTGCCTATGCTGTGAGCTACCTCACGCTTGGAAACATTCAAGAGAAAGGTTAGGTCAGGCCTCTCCTGAAATAAAAAAATCTCTGGATGATAAAATGGAAAAAAAATCTCAAGAGGATGAGAACAGCCAGAGAGACAGCAAGGTGAGGCAAGAGCAGCATCAAGACACTGCAATGAAGGCTTCTGCCACCTCCATCCTCTTGCAATGCATGATCCCTCACGGTGCCTGGGAAAGGTTGAACATATCCAGTGGGTGTCAGAGCTGAGATTAAGGGCTCTCAAGCCCCGTCCACCTAATGAATGGGCACCAAAGCGTACCCCCCCAAATATTAAAGCGTCCCAACCCGCTTCCCTTGTTCAGTAGCACTCTCATGGGGTAAGGATGAAGACAAGGCCCCATAAAAGTGGCTTTGGAGGAGTTGAGGGCAAGGGGGCACAGAAAGCTGGCCCTATACCACACCACCTCCTCCTTCAGTGCCCTCTGTGCTTTCTATAGGCATGGAGGCGTAGGTACTTGTTACCGTGCCCAGAGCTGTGAGATGGTTCCTCCCACGGACGCTTGACCCACATCCCGACTGAAGCAGACGGCGCAGGTGGGGCGAGAGGAGCAAGCCCTCCCCCTGCCCCACAGCCTCTGCAGGAGGGCAGGCAGCTGCCTGCTGCCTTTTGACAATGCTGGAGGCATTGGCAGGCTGTCCCCAGGCATTTGGTGGTGGACGGCACCTTCTCCAGCCGCTGAAGTCCAAGCAGAGCCGAGGGCCTCCAGGGGAGAGGCAGGAGAAGGAGACCCATCCCTGCCAGCAAGCCCAGGAGAGTGGGGCTAGTGCAGCCTCCCCCCTGCTGCTGCTGTGTGTTATATCCCCCCCCCCCCCCCCCCCCCGCTTGTCTCTGCTTACTTGTTTTGTCTGTCTGATGCAGAGGAGTTGGGCTGTAAGGATAGCTCCCAGCTCAGCGCAGGGAGAAATGCCGAGACAAGGTGGGAGGCACAGCTGTGGGGCGAGCCATCTCCATCAACCTTGGATTTCATGGCCTAAACCCCTTTCTCTTTATCTCTGAGGGACACGAGTTACACCTCTATCCATGGAGCAGGAAGGTGCTTTTTTTACTAGTGGTGTGTATGATCTGCAAGACCTACACACAGTCATTAACCTATAGAGCTAAGGTGTCTTGGGTTGGTTTTGGTTTTCTTTTCCCCCAAAGTAGCATCCCACATCCTCTAGAGCTCAGAGGTGATAGGAGATGTGGCATGAACCTGAGGTTGTCTCAGTTTTACTGGATGGCGAGAATGGTTAAAAGAAAATAGTGGCTGTGAGTGCCAGATTTTGCTTTTTCAGATACTTTCTTTTTCTCTTAGACCCTGTCATAAAAGCTTCCATTTTGTTATTATATTGAATGAAACCAAGGGATTTTTTTTTTTTTTTCCCCTCATTGGAAAAAGCAGTGGTCAGGGTTTGCATCAGACATTTCATGGCCACTTCCTCTCTGCACCAGGTACAGCACAAATACTTGGGTCCCTGCAAGTGGTGAAGGAAGGGGCTTGAAAGTTGAATTAGGTCTGCTTACACAGCACTGTGAGCCTCCAGGGAAAGCCAGGCAAAATTTCATACTAAGCATTATAGCTTTTCTATCATCTACTATTTGATATCTCATTAAAGGCAGCACAGGGGAATTTGGGAATTTCAGATGGTCTTTGTAACACTCAGCATTTCAAAGTGCTTGTTCGGGTGTTGCCTCTGGCCTGGGGAGGGGTTGACATCATTTCTCCTTCCCAAAAGGAGACATCAGAAACTCTCCCTCAACTTTGATGGGGCAGGACACCCCATGGCATGGCTGGAATAAAGAAAGGCGTGAAATTGGGCACGGATTGGGCCTGTGTACGAAGAAGCAAAGGCAGCACTTTCTGTGCCACCGCCGGAGGTTGCCCGGTGCAAACACCAACCCTGCAGCCAGCGCCCGCGCCAAAGGTGGCCGCGGAGATGCTCTGGGGAGGTTTCTGTGTCTCGCTGCCCCAAAACAAAATCATGGGCACTTGGGAAGGGCTGTGTTGCACTTCACACCAGACAAGCAGGAGGGAGCTAAGAAAGCTCCAAGTACTCCCGCCTGCTGACCTGGGTCGCCTTATCCATGGGAAAGTGTGTTTCCCGCAGGCTCTGACTCTGCTCCCGGTGCTGGCAGGGCTAACCCTATGGTGGATTTACAAACTCCGTCTCCCTCCAGGCATTAACAGACAACTTGCCTGACAACTTTATGCTAACAAATGCTGGGAAACAGCATTTTTGGCTCAGCTTTTTAAGCAGGCAACAGATCCAGCCGTCCTATTTAATGTTCATTTAATGTGAACAAGTCCTAGAAAAGGCGGACATCTGCAATCACTCATCTCACTCATCTCTGCTGCTGAGACGTGAAGGCATGACATTGCAGGCATTTCTTCATAGATGGTGGATTGTTTTTAAAGCCAAATTCAGAGTATGGGATAGAGGAATCCTGTTTCCATCAAACTGCATGTGTAAGAATAATTTCTGGGGTTTTACCCTGGTGCAATTTCACTTTGAGGTCTCGTTACTCACCTCCTCCCCGAGGCTGGGAGAGCGTCATGCTGTTGGGCACTAGTCACGTCCAAGAGGCAACAACAGGCGAGCAAACAGCTTTGCTTTGCTGAGCTGGAAGTGCAAAAATGAGGAAGGCCATGGCCAGAAGCTGCTTGCAAAGCTGCTGAAAGGTTCAGGAAACTATGTGGTATCCATGCTGAGCCATCGCGGCTGTGCCGCCGGGATGTGTCCTCCGTGCTGCCGGGTCGGCAGTGGATTGGCACACATTCCCACTGACCTACATTAGAGGGATTCATGAGTCACACATTTAAAAAAAAAAAAAAAAAAAAAAATTGTTTCTCTAATGAACAGATTGCTGTTACTGAGATGGCGATTTTGTGTGAGATGCTAAGCAAGAGCCTTTGGATATTTCAATATAATAATGTACTTCTAATGTAGCATTAAGAAAAAATAACTGGCATTAGGCTTTATACAAATATTCATGGCTTTCAAGGCACTTTATGGATGAATGATTCTGTTGCGCAGGTGGGAAAACTGAGGCAGAGAATAATTATTTCCTTCTCTAGTCCCACAGTAAGTTAATAGCAGAGCAAGCAAGAAAGGCAGGATTTCTAAAACTCCCTTTCACTTTTGACTGAACAACAGGAGAACCTTTAGAAAGGCCTGAGGCTCAAGCGTACCCAGTGAGAGAAAGTCAGCCGTAGAAATTTTTAGGTCAGGAACAGATTGTTTCTCTTTTTTGACAAGATATGCCCTGATTAGATGAAGACTTCATCAATCCAGGGACGTGCCATGTCATGTATAATACAGGAGTTCAGATGGATGGAGCACAATGTTCTCCTCTGGCATGCGGATCTGAAGTGGTGAGGTCTGGGCGGGGGTGGTGGTAGCTACTGGAGTTACGGTGGGATCCATCCTGGGGTGGTTCAGAGGGACACGCTGGCAGAAGAATCGGTTCGGTGGCACGTAGGAGTGAAGTCATCATGATGTCCTCTTACCAAGCTGTTCAAACACTGCTCGATGGCTGCGTTTTATGAATCCAAACAAATGTTTACTTTTGGCCATCCACCTGCACCTATTCTTTGGAGAAATAGGCAAGCTCCGAACGGTCTTCCTGCAAAAAGAAACGAAGGCATGCAAAGCTTTGGCGAGTTGGAATTTCTTGGGCCAAAGTATTTGAACAAACTTTTTTTTCCCCTGTAAAATGGACAGATTGGATAAGAACTTCTAAGCAACAACCTGGCTATAAGTCCCCTGTACTGCTGTTATGGTGATACTCCCCTGAGACCAATCTCATCTTAATTTGTCATTTAAGGTGTGTCATTTAACTAAATCATTAGGGAAAAGACTTTATCTCATTTACAGGATAGTCATTCCTTTTAAAGCTCTGTTCTGTTCTCACCTCTGGAAATTTTAAACACAGAAACTTCACCTGAGAAGGTTATTTAGTTAAGGGGTTGTTTGCCCATCTCCAAATCAGAGCTTGCCTGTGGGGCAGAAGACCCTCCCGCAGTTTCAGGCGTGAGCTGCAGGTGGCAGAATTGAACTGCAGACTCGTTTCGAGACCTGCACTCATTTGCTCTCCAAACCAGCAAACCAAATACTTTCAACCGAGAGACCAAGGTACCTGCAGCATCCTGTAGGTGAGACTCGTGATACAACGCCAGCACCCAGCTTGTTTTGGAGATGTTAAAACTCCTCTTGCAAAATAGATTCTTTTCCTCCACAAACACAGAAGCTCTCAGACGATGTTGGTAGCACTGGGGTTGCTCTGAGGGTGCTGCACCCACCTTCTTCCAGCCTCAGAAGAATAGAAAAATGCACAGAGAAAAGCACCGAAGATAATCAAAGATTCTGGGCAGCTTCTGGTTGAGGAATCATTACATAGATTAGGATACCTGAGCCTGGAAAAAAGATGACTGCGTTGATAGTAGAGAGCAGGTACATAAGAAAAGGGTGTTCATTGTAATATAGGAACCAGGAGTGGCAAATAAATCATTTGCTGGTGTGTTCAAACAGGCAGAAGGACATACTGCTTTACACGCCCTGGCACTGGTAGGGCTCGTCTCCATGGGACACTGGGGCTGCTAAACCCTTGCGGTGCTTTGAGAAGCAATCGGACAACCTCCTAGGAGAGGAACCAGTCGAGGAGTACCATGCTCAAAGGCATCCCCTCCCGTTCATGAGGAACCCGGTCGCTGTCGTTATACCCTTCCCAAGGTGTCTGCTGTTGGGGGCAGGGGACTGTGCTAATGGCCCTTTCAGCTGGCCTGACCCAGCACTTTCCGTGGCCTTGGCCCGGGCACCCGGGTCGGGGGATGCTGTGAGGTGTGCAGCCTTCCCTTCCAAAAGACCTTTTGCAGGAGAAAACTTGAGCCTGTGACCCAGCTACATCGCACAAGCTCAGAGGCTAGAAGAAAAAATGTATTAAAAAAAAAAATGATCTCTTGACCTTTAAGTGGGTTTTGAAGGGGAGAAGGTGGGACTGATTGGGTCCAGGTTTCCAAAGGCATGGGATGGCAGCGTTAGAACGTTGCCTTAAGCCTCTCTGCGCTCACCCAGAGCCAGTGGGGGAAGGCAGGGTGTCAGGACTGCCGTTCTCTAGAGCATCACCATTTGGTCGGCAGAGTTGGGGCCCCTTTCTCACCTACAGCTCACGCATAGGCCAGGCCTTTACTATTTTGGGTGCTGCCTCTCTTCCACAGTCTGGGGGTGGAGCAGGCTGCTCTGCTCTCTGCTGTGAGGAGCGCAGATTTGGTGGGAGAATGCCGCGTGTGCCGGTGTCCCGGAGCACAGCCCCAGCAGACGGGGAGCCCGGGCTGCCCTTGGACCTCTGAGTGCAGAGCAAGGAAACCCTGGGTTCAGCGTGGCTTTTCTATTAAGAGGTCTAGATAACAGGTCTGGACCTGTGTGATGCTGAGGGGGAGCAGGAGGAAAAGAGGAATCAGACCAACCTGCTGACCTGCACCACCACACAGGTGCCTCTGGAGTTACAACATCCAGGTTAGCACCTTTCTCAAAACCTATTTTCCCTTGGAGGAAAACCAACTCTTTTCCCATTTTAATTAGGCTTAATTGGCAATATGGGGACAGCCTTAACTCGTAGCCATTTCCTGGCAGCGCTGGGTTTAGCGCTGCTTAAATAGCAGTCAGCGTGGTGGGGGTGATGGCAGCAGCAGCTATTAAAGCCAACAGAGGAGGAATTGCAGGATCTCTGTACTATGCTTTGGCTGGGAACACTGATGCCCTGGTATTAACAACTGGATAATATGAAATGCTGATCAGCAATTGCTCAGGTCCATTGGCTTCTTGGCATCAGCCAACCAACCATTTGTGTTGTTCCTGTGGACTTGATATTCAGGCTTTTTAACTTGCTGGGTGATCCGGCTTGACAAGGGGGGGCTCGGTGTTCCTGCCTGCAGACAAATTCCTGGTGTTATAAGGTTACCAGGTCTGATATCCTTTAATACTGGCCAGGCACAAATACGAGTAAAGAATTGTTTAAAGTTTCAGCTAAAACACATGCACTTGATGATCATGTGTCTACGCAACCCTTCTGCTAGCAGCAGGGGATGGCTCAGCACCTGAAACACCTGGAGGAGGTACCTGCTATTTGTGAGGACATCACTGGGTGATGCGGACCCCTCTGGCAAGAGGAAATTAACTCAAATGCCTCAACATGAGCTAAGGATGAGTCTGAAGATCTGAGAGATGGGAAGGTGGGTCCAGCCTCTGCAGCCTTTATGGGTGTATCCATACCACCCTGGGAGGTAATTGAGATGCAGTAAAAACGCTGTGATGTC
Source organism: Astur gentilis (assembly GCF_929443795.1). Taxonomy (NCBI): domain Eukaryota; kingdom Metazoa; phylum Chordata; class Aves; order Accipitriformes; family Accipitridae; genus Astur; species Astur gentilis. The sequence goes on from NC_064909.1 coordinate 16,299,555, forward strand.
CAGTGGCAAGAGTGCCATTACAAGGGAAATGGAGCATGTGCTAATGTGAGAACATTTGCAAGATGGTTCTGAGCCTTTTCCCTTTTTCTTTTGACTGGCCATTGAAAGGTGGAAACAGCTACTGTTGTTAATAACTATGGGAAAATGAACAGCCATACATGTTTCTGATCAGTTGTGCTTGGTAAACTTATACTGGCAGAATAAGCTGTTTATTTCTCACATCTTGTAGCTAAATGAAGACAAGTCACCCGGTTACTGCTGTGATTTGGAATATGCAGCCAGAAAGCAGAACAGGTCTGATCTTCGTTTATTCGGTGCCCTGGCTTGCTGCTGTGGCAGGCCACAGGGGACAAGGGACCCACCTGAACACTGGTCTTGGCTTTCCACACTGGAAAAGGGTCAGCCTGGCCCAGTGCAGCATCCATGCAAGCACTGATCAATACAGGCAAGGATGCTGGGATTTTTCCTTCAGCAGCATGCACTGGCCTGTCTCCAGATCCTTGGTAATCTCCATGTCCAGCGCCTGATTTCTGTTTATCCTAAATTTGCTCAAATTCTGGGTGTAATCCTTTGTTGGGGTGGCGAAGCCTAATTCTATTTGTTGAACTACTTTTCCATAATTGCATTTGCCTACAGCTAGCTCTCTAATCTGCCTTTCCTCAAATCTGGCACAATCATGCTGGAATCCATTTACGGCCACATATGCAGGGACGGGGCTCAAGGATGCAGCCGAGCACACACACGCGTGGGTGTTTGTGTGTGCGTGCGTGTGTGCACACATGCCCGTGGGTGAGAGCAGAGCACTTTTAGCATGGCTAGTCCTGGGTACCAGCTCCCTCCAGCACTTGCAAAGCTAAGCCCTGCCTCCGCCTGCCAGTGGCTCCGATCCCAAGCGATCCTGTGGAGCTGCCGTGTGCCAGAGTTGTCCGTTCTGCTTCAAAAGAAGCTGAACAAATGGCTTTCTCCACTATTTGTTCACACCTACCTCCCAGGGTGAGGTTAACCAGCAGGATAAAAGGTAAAGCAAGGCCGAGGCAATGGCTGTGACTTAGGCTGTCCTGCTCCATCACAGCAGAGCGACCGTCGCACCAGCGGGACCCACCTGCAGGAGCTTGCTGCACCTCCAGGCAAAGCTACAGCCATTTTGCTTATCACTTTCAGCGGGGAGGTCTCATAGCCGCAAGGTCCAGCTGTGGCTTGGGAATCTCTGTCCCTTGCCCTGCCCGCTTGTCCGATAGACTTCTGCATCTGCCCCGCACGCAGGGCCCAGGGATGCTCTGCTGCAGGAGCCGGGTGGGCTTTCCAGGCTGGTGGGCATCCCACTCCCAGTTTAGCAGTGCCACAGGCAGAGAAGCCAGCCCAGGAAAGCTCCACAGTTGTTGTTTTTTTTTTCCTGGGAGGTCTCTCATCTATTCCTGGGGCAACTGCAAAGATATTTTGCACAAGAGCACACGGCCCTTGAGCGTGCAGTTTCCCTTGGATTACAACGATGTTGAGCAAAGATCACTGCAGAGCTCTGCTGGTGCCCCACTCTGTGCCTCCCACAGTGACTGTTTTCTTCCACCCTGAAGAGATCTGCCCCTGCTCTTCCTCTCTATCTGCAGCCCCATCAGCCCAAGAGCAAACACACCAGAATGCTTGATATGAACTTGCTGGCAAGAACAATATCCTGCAGGCTTTGGCTAGGTGCTAGTGTATAATGTTTGGCTTCACAGTTATTTTTTGTTGGTTGTTTTGGGTTTTTTTTTTAAAAAAAAAAAAAAAAAGAAAACGAGGGACTAGATGTCAGGGGAGGAGGGGATCTCAACAGAAATTTTGCTAAGAGCATTACAACAAGCAGCCTGCCAACACCAAAAAAATTGGATCACAAACTTCGTTTAGGGGAAATTAAAAACCCTACAGAAAAAAAGATCCAGCATTTTCAGAAATAAATGTTTCCTGTTGTGAATTTGAAGTGCTTCCTTAAATTGCATTTTTAACTGCGTCAGAAAACAAAGTCAGAATCAAAGTGAAGTAGGTCGATGATGCCGTGAAGTTTTCAAGCAGAGTTTCTCTAAATGGGGAATTCAGACATTTTCATATTCTAATTCAGGAACAGACAAATTTTGGATGCCTGCAATTCTCTGGGGGCTCAACTCTTCTGGAAGGATGAGAGACACGAAGTGCAGAGTGAGCGGCTGCTGTAAGGAACTGGTGGTTAAGTAAGTGCCCTGTTTCAAAGGGGTTTGGGGCTGTCAGAGATTTTTCTAGCTCACAGGCATCCAAACTGTGAAATTATCATCATAACAGAGCAAAGCATGGCTGTGAGAGGCTGAAGGCTTTGAGGGCTGGGGAAAGATCCCATAGTCCTGCTTTGTGGAGACTCTTTCAGGCTGGCAGAAGGGAGCAGCTCACCTGCACAGCCTGGCTCTCCCACATCACCTGAGCAAGTATGGAGGCAAAAAGGATGGATAAGGTTCTCGGCAGGCATGATCTCCACCCCACACGGCTGCCAGGAGAGATATCGTGTCGCTTCACGCTTACAACATGCTACAGCTGTGCATTACCCCCTTTTTCAGCAAAGGGAACTGAACTACACACCAATCCATTGCAAAAACTCTTTCTCCTTCCCCTCTCCTGATTTGGTTGCTAATGCAGTCTAAATAGTAAATAATATTTTAAGCAGCTTTCATTTGATGAAGAAGCTCTAACAACCTTTGCTCCAAAACATGCTGGAGTGTTTTCGAACAGCATAATGAAAGCTCTCTGAAGAACAGAGCAGTGGAAGAGCTGGTATTACAAATGCCCTGAGAGTCAGTTAGCTTAACTCCTTTATTGATCTTCCCTGAAAACGAAGCTCTGTAGCAGAGTGGTTAAGGGAAATAGATAATGAACACGAGAGACTTTTAACATGTGAAAACTGAGATTACAGTTTTAGGGAAGACATCTCAAAAGCAGCACAATGCCAAACTCCACAGAGTTTCCCAGCAGATTAGTCAACAGGCATTAGTTACCATATACTAAACCCACTTTTTTTGACACCAAATCAGGGGAGGTCAAAATCTGGCTCCCTCTTGTCTCTGCAGGAAGGAGCACATCAGGCAGCAATTAAAGTGGGTTTGAGGAGGTACGTGTGGGTGCCAGACAGGGCAGTCAGGGCTGGACTTTGGCTCTGGGCAGTGCTTGGGAGTTTTGGTCCTTTGGCAAGGCAGACCAGTTCACGTCACGCTTTCACACTAACGTTGGTCTATGCTGGACCGGGACTAGTTTCCTATTTGGCATCTGTTTCCAAATCAAAACCTTAAAATTCTTAAGAAAATTGTTTGTCGTGCTCTGCCGAGATACCAACCGGTGCCAGTCCTAGGCGGGAGCTGTGTGCCCCTGCCCAGGGTAAAGAGGCAAGGACAGACCCCAGCCCGTACACGTTCCTGCTGCTGCTCGTCCTCTGCCTCTGGATGCCCAAGGCTTTGCTGAGAGAAGCGGTGGCATCTCTTTGCTCCAGAGAAGCTAGGAGGAGTAATAGGAAACAGTTGGTTTGAATCATATGGGTACTGACTCAGACCCGTCCCTACCATCAAGCCGAGCCTTTCGTTAGGCATATTGTGCTCTTCTGGCCTCCAGCCAGGACTGGAACAGCATTTCTGAAACATCATGAACACCTGCAACGAGATTCCTCATGCGGGGCTGTGCGAAGCCATGTGGGTGATTTGGATAAGGACGCAGGATTTTGGCTGCTTGTTTGACTCCACTCAGCAAACCTGGGAAAACTGGCTGATGGGTCATCTCTGCCAGCAAGCTGGCCTCCCCTCTCCATCGCAGAAGATCACGGGGACCCCATTCTCCCACCTCCTTTGTGCTGCCCCTTTCTAAACCCAGGAAGCAAACAGCAGGATTTGCAGGCTGTCGGCATTACTTACATGGTTTCAAGCACAGCTTAAAGGTGCTTGCTTTTTTTTTTTTTCTTATGGAGGCTTTACCTTTTCTATTATGATGATCTTCATTCCCAACAGCCGTGGCCTGAGCTAACAGTGGCAGGAAAAGACACTGCGTCTCTTTTTGAATTGCACAGCTGCAGCTCTGCATTTTTGAAGGTTTAGTATCTAGGGAATGGGAAATGTCAATATTACCATATAGTTTTCCTTGGGTAATATCGAAATCTTACGGCTGCCAGGTGAATTTAAAGCCAAAAAAAGAAATCAAATTTAACCACAATTTTGTGATCTTTTTGCCTCTCACAGGAAAAGCTTCCCTGGCTACACTAAAAAGATATTAGATGTTTCAAGGACATTGATTTGTTAGAGAAAAACTTGCATTACTTGATCTGAACATCTCCCTGAGCAAGGGAGGGGGAGGTGTCCCAAGTTCAGGAGCCAGGATCTGCTCAAAATACATCAATTTTAAGTTTCTACTTTAGACCGGTTTCTGTTTCGGTTGCATCCTTTCGCTCTGGTGTGAGGCAAACAAGAAACTGCTCTGGCTTTTCAGTGGCCTTCAGACAAGCTAATGAGTACCCTTGGGAAATGCACCTCCTGAAATTACCTCCAAGCTACCCCAATTTCTACGGGTGGTGACCCAGCGTAGAGCAGCACTTGCCTTGGGGTGCTGGAGCTCCTCCAGAGGCGCCATCGCCCATCGTTCCCACCACAGCTTCTCCTTTGCAACTGGTCTAGAGCCCTTGGGAACCAGCCCCAGGAAAGGGCTTTCCATTCCCTGTTCCCATCTAAAGGGGAGGGAGGGTAGAGGAATGAGGGGGTCTGAAACAGGGAAGGGAGAGAAGATGCTTGCCAGGGGAACAGCCAGAAGAAATTGCAAGGAGGTGTGAGATTTAGAAGTCCAACGACCCCAGTCATTAGCAGGAGGAATCCAGCAGGTCACTGCTCGGCAGAGGCAGGGCTATGAGTCTGCAGCGTGGAGGACGAGGGAATGGAAAGGACTGGAGAGGACATTGATTTTCTTAGAGGAAAAAGTGAGCAAGAATGACCTCAATGGAAAAATATTTTTTTCTCCCTCTCGTTCTGTCTCACAGACAAATATAGCCCTACACGTTATGCAAAGGCAGTGTTCAACCATGCTTGGAATGAGCAACTTGGGAGGCAAATTGCTACCACTTGTCCTCACCCTTGTTTTTTCGGCTTTTATTTCCTCTTTTCCCTTTGTCTTCTCCCTCCAGCACGGCCTGTCCCCAACAGCTGCCACAAAGCCACCTCAGAGCAAACCCCTGCCTTGAGAGGAGAGAGGGGTCCTCGGGGGGCAGCTGGCAGCAACCGCAATGAGAACAGCCACTGCTCTTCACAAAATGACCTGAGAGGAAAGGTGGATTGAACCGGGGTTGTGCAGGTTAAAGAAGAAGGGAGAAATGTTTGGGTTGAATATTAGAAACGTCTTTCCAGCAGTAAGGAGATGCTGGACGAGGCTGCCTGGAGATCTTGCCGACACCTATCCCGGGGCATGTTTAGGAACCAGTTCAGCAATATCTGTCCAGAAAGGCACGGTCCCAGGCAATCATTCTCCCTGACAGACCCATTGCTCAGCAGCAGACCAGATGATTTCCTTGCTGCCCTATTTCTGAGAAATTTCTTTCTTTCACTTTGAACGTTACAGCACATTTTTGCTTAGAGTCGAAAGGCTGCCAAGTGCCTTTAGCTGTTTTGATTGTCTCCCGTTTCCCCAGCCCCAGCTGCGTTTTCCTGGAGGCTGCAGCTCCTGTGGAACCTGCTTTGCTTTCAGTGGCTTCACGGCTGCTTGTCCTCGGTTTGCTCCTCTGCAGGAGCCAGCTCGGAGGGGCTGGAGGGTCCTTGCGACCCGTCCTGCCTCACGGCCGGTGCCAACCCCAGCTCGCACCGACGTGCCATGGCGAGAGCAGCAGAGAAAACATCCATTTCTGGTGGTGAAAACAACATTTCTGAGCCTCCCACCCTGTGGTTACCCCTGTTTGTGGTTTCACTTGCCGTGCTGAAAATTTCAGCCTTCTGGTGAAACGTGGAACTGCTCCGAAAAAAATCCAAATGCAGAGGCGAGCGGCTGCACGCCCATGGCTGTTCCAGGGGAAAGAGAAGGAAGACCCAGGCTTAGGTGCAAAGAAGAAGTCCTGCCTTGCATTGCCAGCGGTAACCAAAACCTTCCCTCTCCTCCTGCTCTAGGACTGATAGAAACAGCTCCCGAGCCTTGGAGCCAGCTCCGCAACCAGACCTGGGACTGAGCGAACCAGGGCAGTGCTCTGCTCACCCACCACCATGGGCCCAGCGCAGAGATGGGGTTTGCAGCCCAGGGCCTCCCGGGACAGGGTGGCAGGGCTGGGAAGATCCAGAAATAAATTACCTGCAGAAGAAACTGTTGGGCCAGTCTTTTTCACCCAAGGTGGCTGCATCCATGTTTTACATTTCTGTATCACTTGCCTTGGCCAGGAGGCCACAGCTCCTGCCCATGCTTGTTTCTGGCAGCTCCCCTCTGGTACTCACCACACCTCCTGCAGCAATTCGGGTCTGCTCCCTGGCACTCCCGTGGGCTGGGAGCATCACCCCATCCTTGGGCTGCACAGACACCCAACACCTATGGTGCTGGGGGCATCACCTGGCTCGTCCTCTTACTCAGCAAGTCATGGTAGCACTAGTACTAGCACTAGCACCAGCAATAGCAATGTTTCCCTTCCAAACGCCAGCATAATCCCCATGTTGTATTTATGAGAAAAAAAAATTAAAAATGAAGAAATCAAATGTCTTCCTCAATCCCAAACTGTGAGATAGCTGGCAACTGGCACGGATATCCTCATTCCTAGCCCGCAGTTCAACCACTACGTAAAGGAGTCAGACAACATCTGCAGTGCTGTCTCCAGGAAATGTTGCCCCCCATCAAGAGGAAAGTGGGAAGAAGCAGAGCCAAAGGAGCTGTAGTCATCCCTGTGGGCAATGCTGTGTCCAACACGGACGGTGAGGGCTAATGGTCTGGGCAATGCAGAGGTAAGAACAGCCTCATCTGCCACAGTCAAGGTTGCTGCCTGCTGGTACCCCAGGGTGGCACTTCCCTCTTTTCTTGGATGAGCTTGACACTGAGAGCATGGAAGATGCCTCTCCTCCTCAAAGCTAGTTGTTTCTGATTTCCAGGAAATCAAACAAATGGGACGAAACTAAAGCAAACAGATCAGTCTGTAAACAGAGAGAGACTTTTCTCAGTCTTTCATAAGCAAAAAAATAAAAGCAACAATTACCTTCCCTAGAAAATAATGGCAAATGTCATCTGCCAGGACTGTTATTTCCACTGCTGGTGGGAAGGCAGACTGGTGCTGCTCCCAGATTTTCTGTGAATGGGCTGGGAAGCAAAGCAATTAGGCAGAAAAGAATAAACCATTCATCCAAACTTGACAGCCAGGAGAAGAGCGGTTGTAAACAAGTCAAGCTTTCTTACCTCCTTGCCGTTGCAAGTGCTTAGCTGTTTTGTGAGAGGTGGCAAAGCTGTGAGTGGTGGGATGTGTGGTAGGCACCCAGCTTCCCCACTCACCAGGGCAGCCCCCCCCCCAGGGCAGGTTTTGTGCCCGTTAAGAGGTGTGAGGATGAGGTGGTATTCGCCCACCTAAGGAGTCGTTTGTGCTTGTAAAATATTAAAAGTTAAAATAAAAGTACTATAATTCCCCAAGTTTCATACAGAGTTTTTGTACTGTAGTCTGCAAGAAGAGTCGGTCTGATACTGGTGGCTGGGGTTAAGCCAGTTTGTAAACCACCCTAGGTTTCCAGTCCTTGCTGGTGCCATGCCCACGCTACCTTAGCACTGTTAAGACAGAGGCTAAGCTTTTCCTCGCGATGACTCTGGGATTGGTAAAATCCACCTTCACCCCTTCTCTTACACCAAATATTCCCCAACCACCACGTGGTTGCAGCAGGGTCATGGTGGGAGGCAGAGGAGAAGCCAAGGGGGACCCCAGCCAGGAGGAAAACCCTTCCTGACGGTCTCGTATCGGGGACCTGCCCAAGTCCTGGTGGCCAGGGCTGCATATTTCCTTGCTCCGAGAGACCGGGCGCTGCCGGGTGCACGCAGGTTCGGCCAGAGCGATGCTGTTCAGGCACCCTGGCTGCACCCCCAAAGGTTTCATATGCATCAGGACAACTTCCCAAGGGATAACAAATCTGTCCTTTATCACATTGTTTCCAGACATTTGAGGTTTTGGATGGAAAAACTGCATTTTTCACAGAAGTGCCACTTCTTTGGCAAAAAAATGTTTGTTGAGAAGTCAGTTTTCAGCCCAAAATATGGCATCAGGGAGAAAATGCTGAGCAGTCCAACTACCCCTACTTAAGCCATACCGCCTTGAACCTGGGGCAGACGTGTGACAGGAGCAGAGGTACCGCTGCAGATGTATCCTCTCAAAGAAATGGCTTGACCAAACGGGACAGGACAAGATGGGAAGGAAATAATAAATGCAATTTGTTAATGTCTAAAAAGAGAGAGAACAAATTTAAAGCCCAAAAAGAGAAGAGGAGAGACTCATGAGCTATTGGGAGGAGGGGTAATGGGCATGGGACGAGAGGAGGAAGAGCCGTGCTATCCAGGTGGTCACCTGTACAGAGTTGAAAAGGCTTTTTAAAAGCCTTTCACAGCCTCCTCTAGGCACATGTCTTAGGAGACAGCAATAATTTTGCTTAGTTTGGCATGTTCAGAGCACCTGACAAGCAGGCATCTAGAAAGACTCTTTTGATTTTTGTTCCATAAACCATGAACACAGGCTTCACAGGAGGAAATGGCTGTGTGATGATAATCCCTGAAAAATATCAAAAAAGGATATGCCAGAAGGGTCTGCTTCAGGGCAAGAGTTAACCACATGACCACTGGGGCTGACTGCCCCTCTGGCATCAGATCTCGGGAACTTGCATCTGAGTGGCTTGGGAAAAAGCACCACCCGTTTGATATGCTTGTTTTCCAGGTTCTGTACAATTTATTGGCACATAAATAAAGACTTTCTTGAAGTAATTTTTTTTTCTTTGAGCAAACACAGTATAAAACATGGGTTTGTGTGAAAAGCCTGAAGCCAAACATTGACGGATACCTTTTTGCTACCATCGATCATATGGAAGAGCTGTTTGGAGACTGCTGTCTCTAAATAACACCCCACATGTTTGAAAAGTGATGTATACAGCCATTCAGTCTGTCTTTGGGATGATAAAACCCTTCAGATCAATCTCCTTACAGATTTCTTCATCTGCATCTCCTGGACCTGACGATGGGAAACCTGGGACACAAATCTCTTCTGGCTCTTTTAAAACACTTCATTGCAGAGTTAGCGGTGCCATATTGATGAAACCTGACAGCAGTATTTTTTATTTTTCATTTATTTATTTATTTATCCATCTATCTATCTATTATGATCAGCACTTCTTAGATTTTGGAGTTACTGGGACATGCATGGGTTTCCTGGCTGAGCCAGGGGACTTTTTCCCCTTTATATTGCACAGATGTATAGTCCCTCCACCTCTCCCAAACCACTTAGGGCAATGTCTGCTCATGAACAATGGCATGGATGGATGCATAATTTGCTGAGTGCCCAGTCTTTCCATCCCACGTAGCACAAAAAGGTACAGACACAAGTCTATATGCAGGAGGCCCTTATCTCCAGCTCCATCCTTCTCTGAGCAAGGGCAACTGACTGAGTGAGGTGGTCCTGGCCTCCCCCAGGGCCACCCCTCTGGGCTACCCTGCTAATGCAGGTTCTGGTCCGTTAAGGGCTTGCTGTCCCTTCCCTCTTCCAGGCTGTCTCATAGCCTGTTGCTTCTCTCCTTGGGCCACACATACCGTCACCAGAAGCGTTTCATCATCTTCCATTGATCTACATGGGCCAAGCAAGGGCCAAGCAAAGGGCCAAGCAGGGAGAAACGGATAGTCCAGTAGATTTGGAAAGACTTGCTGAATGATTTTAGTTCCCCAGCTCTAATTCAGCGTCCCCTGCTTTGAATTGTTGTTCTTTATTCCCAAATGATACTCCAGCTGACGTACACCACAGGGCTCCAGATGTTTGAAGGCCCATCATGACCTTAGAAGAGAGGCCAGAGACAAAGCTCCCCATGTCAGTGTGCGATTGTCTTTCTCACCGTTACCAGGACAAGCCAATGAAGGTGTCTGCAGAACTTTGCTTTTCCTACGTGAGACCTGTTCTGCCTAATTCACACGTGCTGATTGGAGTAGGACCCCAGGCCACCCTCCTCCAAGCACGTGTGCTGATCTGGCTGCTTCACGTTCTGTAGCTTACAGGAGCTGTCTCCACATATCCTGCAGCAGAGCGGGCTGAACAGAGCTGTCTGAAAGGCTGAGCATTTTGTGCTAATTGAATTAATGTCTTCCATTAAGGTCACTAGCTATTAAAGTGCTAATTTTCTTCCTGAGCCGGTGGGCCAGAATTTCAAAAGCAAGATACCAAGGAGAAGACTGATGCAACGTGAGCTTCTTATGAGCTACCTCTAACATCTTACCTGGGTCCTCCCTGCCGGCAAACTGAGACACGTTTAGCAGACACGTGCTCCGAGATCTGCAGATCCTGACCATTTGGCCATCAGCACAGACTGAAGCCACAACCAGCACTGTAAAGACCTTCTTCTGCTTCAATATAAAGGAACACACCCTTAAGCAAGAAGGATGCGACGGACTTTTACCATTTCATGTTGCGTACAGAGATTTGGTGTGACTGTGAACAAGGATTTGTCTTGCCGTATTGCAGATGACCCATGAAAGAGCTAGTGGGTCAGTCAGCTCTGCAGATAGCTGGTCTGCACAAAAATCAGGCCTGCAGCTTTCCCTATAGCACCGTGCTGTGATGCTGTGGAAAAATCAGACCTGTTTACAGCTGCCCAATGCACAAAAATATCATGCCTTTGACAAGACTAACGCAAAAATCAAGAGGGACGTCTTGAGACAAAATCACTTAAGGCATCTTCTTGTCTCCTCGAGTCTATATTACATAAAGTAGTTACAATAAATACAAGATTAAGTACTATCAAGCCTCTAAAAATGAGCTGTGTATATTAGTGCCCCTAAGCAAGACAGCGTCTGGGTTGAGGGCTCGCAGAGGAGATGATAATCGCTGTCTCTTCCCCTCTGTGCACACACAAAACAACATTCTCATCATTCTGATGTCACGGCACGTCCAACAGATGAAAAAACCCCAACTAAACCAACTCCAAATCTCACAGACACATCAAAGGAGCGCAGCCAGTGAAGGAAACAAGCACACATCTTACATCAGCCTGCATCGGGTTGCTATGCGACCAGGAAATCCACACTTGTTGCCATGACGATGTCACTTCATCATCATTCAGTGCACAGCTCAAGCGAGCGCAGCAAGTCCTTGATGTGCACATGCCGGGACAGAAAAATGTGGGATCAAGCAAGAGCATCACAGCGTCATGGACCGCGGGTGCTGCTATCACAGCCTCCCGCTCTGGCCGAGCACGCGGGGCTGGTGGGAGTCCTTTAACCTTTCCCTCTTAACACTTTGCGGTTCAGCATTTTCCTCTGGTGTTTCTCAAATGATCCCGTGTCTGATATCTATGACCACAGCCATGGAGAGCATACAGATGGGCAGCCCATTCTGCGTAAGGTGGCAGCATCCTCCTCCCCTCGCCGCTCCCAGGGGATGGCAGCAGCCAGGGGAAGCTTGTAAGGGAGAGTAAATACTCGGGCTGGGAAGAGAGGAGGCTGCTTGTGTGTCACTGGCAACACATGCTGCTTCACAAGCTCTCATGGCAGTAGTATGACTGCTACTACGTATGATGCTGTCGTGGTTTAATCCCAGCCGGCAACTAAGCACCATGCGGCCGCTCACTCACTTCCAGTGGGATGGGGGAGAGAATCGGAAGGAAAAAGGTAAAACTTGTGGGTTGAGATAAGAACAGTTTAATAGGACAGAAAGGAAGACACTAATAATGATAATAATAACATAAAATGACAATAATAATAATAAAAGATTGGAATATACAAAACAAGGGATGCACAATGCAATTGCTCACCTCTTGCCGACTGATGCCCAGTTGTTCCCGAGCAGAGATCCCCCCAAGGCCAACTCCCTCCAGTTACATACTGGGCACAATGTCACATGGTATGGAATACCCCTTTGGCCAGTTTGGGTCAGCTGTCCTGGCTGTCTCCCCTCCCAAATTCTTGTGGCCCTCCAGCCTCCTTGCTGGCTGGGCATGAGAAACTGAAAAATGCTTGACTTGGTCTAAACACTACTTAGCAAAAACTGAAAACATCAGTGTGTTATCAACATTCTTCTCATACTGAACCCAAAACATAACACTATACCAGCTACTAGAAAGAAAATTAACTCTACCCCAGCCGAAACCAGGACAGTTGCTCATGATGAGCAGCACCAAAAATAATAAGATGATAATATTAAAGACCAATAACTGAGCCAACTGGAATGCCACATTAACCAGGAAGGAGGAGCGAGCTGGCGCTTGTGTAGGTTACCTTAGCCTGGCATCACTGCCTTGATCCTGCAGTCCTGAGCTCTTCAGAAATGGGAAGAGAAGAAAAGGCTTTGACTGGAAAAGGGTCATGTTGTTAACCAGGCCTTAATATCGAGCCCAGTAGTCAGCAAAACCCCAAACCAGTGACCATGTTGCAGCCCTTGGTCAGGGATGGTAGTGAACACAATCTCTGTTTCCCTATGGAAAATAACCAGTGTGGCTGACAACCACCTTTACTACCCTCCTCCACACTCACCTTTTGCCACATGAAGTACTTCTCATTTGCAAAAAACAGTATCATCTGTCAGTGCCTCAAGCACTGCAAATTATGGAAAGGTTTTAGAGAAGAAAACTTTGCCAGGCAGGTGCGATACATCGTTCTGGCCTGAAACACTCTGGAGGGATCACAACTGGTTTGTGACCACGATGCAGATGGAATGGCAGATGCTCTCCAGTCATCAGATGAGTTACAGCTGACATCGGACCTGCACGCTGGGGTGCGAGCGAGAAGGTCAGCCCTGCGGCTGCGGTGGTTGGGCTGGGACAATCTGGTGGTTCTTCTCTCTGCCATGTCTGTCACCCCACTGGGGTTGGTGGATTCATCTCAAGGCTGACTTTTCTGGCTCGAGCAACAACAAGCCCTTTAATTGCCTCTTCTTGGATGGAAACCGCAGCTCCTCATCAAGACAGAACAAGGTCTAGGCGCTGCTGAATCCCACCTAAACTCTGCAAGACCAATAACCAGAAACTGGACATGCAGGAGCTTCCTATGAACTGAGGTGTGAAGTCTGCCTGGGATTCTCCAGAAATCCTGCCAGCCTGCCCACTCCAGCTGCCTCCAGACCCGCTGCCTGCGCCTGGGACCGACTCATCAAAGTATGTCAATGGGAATCATTACAGAGGCTTTTGGGCCAAGTTTGGACAACAGCAGGCACATTTTCTTCTCTGAATACTCAGTATCTGCTCCAGACTTGTATTCAGGGTTGAGGAGCTGAAACCCTGAGACCTGAACCAGTGCATGGGATACTCCAAATCCCGGTCCTGCTCATTGCTGCTCTTATCCTGGAGCAAGGGGTCCTGGCAATGAAATATCAATTCCAGCTGTTGCTCTCTTGGTATGTATTTTGCCTGTGCACCCAGCGAAATGCTTGTTTCTTCTTTTGCCTTTCCTATTTCTTTAATTTAAGGTTGCAGGGCCTGCCTATGTGCTAAACACATCCATAGGAACAGTATTAAGAAAATGGAAAAATTCAGATCATTTGCGAGTCTGTTCATGCTTGGAGCAGCACCCAGGGTTTGGGTTTAAAAATAACCTTTACATTTCATTTAATAACTGCTATCAAAATCCTATCTGAATCCTAATGCAATTTTTTTCTTCTTCTTCCTGCTTTCCACATCCATCTAGTCTGAGGGAGGAATGGCAAAATATTGCCATTACGTGTCCTTCATGTCTCCATACGGTTCTTTGTAATTTAGCTCGTATTTGACTCAGCCGTTTGAAAGAACAAATCGTAACACCACACATTCATGCAGCTCCTTCCTCAGCAAAGGAAAGGAAAATTACTGGCATCACACAAAAGCTTCTATATTTTGCTTTCCATGTATATTTTTCCTTTTGTGCTCTGCAGCTTTTCGAAACTACCAGACTCACCCAACCAACACAAATCTATTTTCTTTCCATTTTCTTCTTCTTCTTCCTTTTTTCCCGGAGGGAGGTTGTGTTTGTATTTCCATCGGACACCCCCTGGGACCAATTGCAAGGGGAGGCAGGTGTTTGTGCCTCATCTGTGCCCCAAACGTCAAGCCCTACTTTTGATGCAGGGGCACTTATTCCGTGGAGTCGCGGTTGTGGTACCCTTTTCCGTAGGGAAAGGTACTGCTGCTCCCGCTCCGCAGTTACTGCAAGGAAAGATGGGGGGGAAAGCCCCTCTTGTTTCAGGTCTGGCACTTAGATCATGGTTATGTTAGGGCAATGCGGGCTTTACCCAGCGAACGCCTGTAGGATGATCTTTACGGTGATTTTACCTCGTTTCTTGTTTCACAGTCGCAACAGAGACAGAAAAATAGTCAATGGACCTAAGGAAGGATCGTTAGGTTTCCACATCAGGCCAGGTAGAAGCTGGTCAGAGCAAAGGTCTGTGCAGCCTGTTACCTGAAAAGGGGCTACTAGGAGGAGAATAAAATTAGGGTAAAACCACAAGGGTTGTAGCTCACAAACCCTCCCCATCTCCAGCAACGTGTCCCTGAGGAGCTCAGCGCCAGAGATATTTTCTGTGCCTTAATTAGCTCTCCAAAGAGCTTTCTTCTGCCAACGTGCCCGCTCTCCCCTTGGACCCATATTTTTGGTGTCCTCAGCATCCTGGGGCAAGGCACTCCCCTGCTTTTTTTTCTCACCAGCTCCTTCTTGCTGCGGCCCCACCACTCAGGCGATACACGGAGCAAGACCTGATGCTGCAGGGACACGGGGAGAGCCTGGCACACACCGCTGCTCCCCCTCCCCAAATCCTGGCCAACCCCCACCTGTAAGGGACTCCTTCCCTGCCCCAAAGCAATGTCAGAGCAGAGCGGTAGCTTTCTATTTCTTTGCCGTTCAGCTCCCAAGCGCTCAAGCGGGCAATGAAACGGTAGCTGCAGGACAGCAGGCGAAGGCTTGGAGAGGGAGCCACAGAAATGGCTTTCAACAGCTGGCGGGGAGAAAAAATAGCTCTGCCGGCGCATGGCTATAAAAAGGTTTATATGCTGCACTTTGAAGGAGAAAATTGACTCCATTACAGTCAAGTGGCTCGGTGCCTTCAGCTGTGTCTGGACACTTCTGATTCACAAGGAAATTGTTTTGATCCTGTAGCAGAGCTGTGCAACCGATGTGCTCAGGCACCTGCTCTCCGCACCGCTGCCTTCCCTGTGCCCGCTGGACCCAGGGGATGCGGGAGTAACTGCGTCGAAACTCTCCAATCTTCCCTTGGTCCTGCCGATGTTTTCCCAGCTACTTTTGAGCCCACGGTCCCTCCCGTCTGGTGGCACTGGTTTCCATTGCTGTCCACAGGCTGCTGCTCTCATCTCGGGGCCTTGGGGCTGGAGATCTCCTGCGGGAGCAGAGTAGGTGTTGGGCTCAGATGGACACACGCAAGGATTTGGTCAAGGTTTTTATCTGTCTCAGACGATGAGAGCACCTCTTGCATTCGCTGTGCTGGATTTCAGACTGCAGATCTCCTCGGCAGGCAGCAAAGAGCATTCGTACTACATATTGCTGGGTTTTGACTTTATGTCTCCAGCAGAGACCCTTCTCCTCTCCTTCTTCCAGCACTGTGCCACAGGGGATGCTATCCCCAACTCCTCTGAGGCTTGGGGGACACGAGGTTCATGCCAATTTGAGACCATCCCCATGCTCCCAGTTGGGACCAGTGGTGCCGTGCACCATTTTGCTGTGGGAACACCCACCTGGGTGAGGACCCTCGCATCAGCTGTGCTGTCAGGTTATGAGTTCAGTGGTGCTTTTCCCCAATCTCGAAGCACCCACTTCTCTGATGAGCTATCGGGGGCACCACTGAGTGCCTCCAGCCAACCAACACACACCATGGCAGTCCTGTGCAGGCGTTGCTGTCGCTGGATCTGGACATCTGGGACCCAGAAAAAAAAAGATTCTTTAGCAGAATTTGTCAGGTTGGACTTGGAATAGGGGCTTCAACTTCCGAGGACATTGAGCTGAAGCCAGCAGAGCTACATGCGTTAACAGCAGAGGAGAATTTGGCCCAGTGTTCAAGTCTCACATGAAAGCCCAGAGTTTAAAGTGATTTCTGGCTTTGAAATATCCTGCGTGTTGGCTGCTTCTGTCTTTGTAAATTACTTGTTTTGTTACCGTCACATATGTTTTATATACACAGGCCTTTCTGGCATACGCTTATTCCCTATAGGAAAACCATATGCTAATTTTTCCCTGTATGGGCAAAGCCTATCAAGCTGCTAATGGAGTACAATGGGTGATGGAGAATGAAGTTTTCATTTTCATTTCGGAGCAGCAACCCCAGCAAGCAGATGTAGCCAAGTGAGGCTGACATTTAAAACAACTACCGAGATTACATTACTGAGATTATATTTAATATGGATGGCCAAATCTTTCAAACAAAATCAATGTTCTTTTACTTAATAATACCCTTGCCACATCTTAATGAAGGCTCCTCCAGCTCAAGGCCCTATTTTTCTGCAGTCATTTCGTTGCATGACATCGCTGACTGCATCAGATGGTACATAATGCTATTTTCATCTCTTTCTATTGGATTTTATGCGTTCCCATCCTTGATTTGTCAATTGCCGGATCAATTAATCAAGGGACTCTTAGGGGAGAAACATTTTTATTACTGAGAAGGAAGGGGAATTCATTTAAATTCTGCATCTTCCTGCAGCGTCCAACATCTATTATTAACTGTCCCCACCAGGCATGGACAGGAGGACGATGAGGGACCAAAGACCAATCTGTGGCCACCCGAGTTATCTGCAGAAATAAAAACCAGGCTGGGCTGATCCCTGGTCTGCCCCTCAGTTCTCACACTGGCAGAGGCACCCAGGCAGTGTCCCCGAGCCCGGGCAGCCCCAGGGGACCCGTGGCAGGTCCCTGCCCAAACCTGAGCCTGTCACGGCCGGAGCCCAAGGACCGAACAGGCAGCGCCGGAGCCCAAGCAGCAGTCGCAACAGCTGTGGGCGAGACGAGAAAGACGCTTGTCATCTCAGTAAATTCAATTTAATTAGCGATGCCTGAAGAAGTTTAGTCGAGACAGGAGCTGTACTAAAACTTTGTGCAATCACAGAGCCCAGCGTAAACCTTTTCTGAAAGCTGGGGGAAAAAAAAGTTAATTTATGTATCAGCTGGTGCCTGTCTCAGGGTGAAGTGTACCCCAGCAGGGACTCCTGAGCATCCTAGTCACGCTGTAATTTTGCTGTAGGCCCAGCTCTAGTATATTCCAGAAAGCAGGCTCCTGGCCCCAAAACGAGCACCACCGACTGCGTTTTCTCCCGTCACCGCACCACAGGTGTGATTCCTGCCTACAAGCACAGTCCCATCACTGGGATTGCCATCGCATTTCCCAGCATGATTCCTTACTTGCGCGCACTGGCTTTGCACGCTCACTTCCAAAATGCAGTGGGACCTTTCAATTGGGAGGCTCTGTAGCAAGTTTGGTGGCTAGAGAAACCAGCTGAGAGCTAGTCCTGACCAAAACACAAGCTCAACACACCAAATCCAAACGCTTCTGAATGCCTGGGCATTTACAGCCAAATCGGAGTTGTTTTTACCCTGGACAGGGGGCTGCACCAATATCCCTGCATGATCCCTCCCTCTCCCCAAATTTTCTTTAGAAGCAGCCCTGTCTGGGGGTCAGGCTGCCACCCAATTTGATTGCCCACGCACATCCCCTTGCACCCCGCTGACCAAAGGCTGGTGGTCCCCTTGCTCTGGAGGCATCCTCCATCAGGGTGTGGACTACAGAGATTAAAAATAAATAAATAAAAGGATTATTTAAATAGCGTCTCCAAAGAGGAAAATAAAATTGCACGGCCCGTAATCCAGTTTGCCATTTTCCCATCCCATTAACCCCCTTTAAAGAATTATTATTCTTCTTTGTCAGTAGAAAATCTGGCACAGCTGGGGTGAACTCAGTCCTTGCAGCCACCGGCCCCACCTTGCAGCAGGAAGGCACAACCTCACCATTCCCCCGGGCTCCCCACCCCGTAGGGAGAAGCCCCCCGCAACGTTTTGCAGCCCCAGGGAGCCGGGATCAGCTGTGGGCACGCCGGGCGGCCACGTTTCCCCCTGCCTTTTGTGCCTGTCACGTTCATTTGATGATCAGTGGTTGCTTAATGAGGATACACGGAGCTGCTGGGACTGCAGGCGGATGATAAAGGTAGGGCTTTTGTGTCCCAGGGTTTAAAAATAAAAAGCAATTTCAGCAGCTGTTGCAGGAGAGGGATGTGCCTCGTGAGCCCGTCCAGGGGACATGAGGTCGGGGAAGGAGGAGCTGCTGTGGCAGCTGAGTTATCTGCAGGGAGGACCGAGGGGAGCAGAAAAACGTGCACGAAGATCTCTGCCAGGACCAACTCTTCCAAATAAATTACCTTGCTCAGGAAACACGCAGCGGAGAGACCAGCCCCGCAGCTATATTTGAATCAGTCCTTTTCCAGGGTCGCTGTGGGACAGAACCTCATCCCAGAGAGGCCAGGGCCGACCAGTGAGCGCGTCCGTGTGGTGGTGCTGGGTTGGGTCTCCGAGCCTCAGCTGGTGACAGCTCCGGGAGCAGAGGGGAGCTGGCACCCCGGTGCTTGGCCAGTGAGAGCCCAGAAGGACTGACCCAGTGCCACCAGTGGCACGCGTGGACTTTGCGGTGACCACAGACACCCCACAGACAAGCAGAACTAAGAGCGTGATGGGAGGAACATCCTCCTGTGGTTTATGCCAAAACCTCCAAGGCTTATACTGAAGGTGGGGCAGAGACTATGCGAGACTGCAACACAGATGCCTTACCCAGGACCACAGCATAGACGTGACCGCTGGTTTTGACCTCCTTGTCCTTCTCCAGGGGTCTGTCCGCCCCATCGGGGCTGCCAGCATCTCCAGGCTGGCACCAGAAGAGGTTCAGGTGGGGAGCAGGATCCCAGCTTGTGCCCGACACCCGCAGAGCTCCACGTGGTACCTGCATTCCTCTGTCCAGGGCAGCCCCCAAACTGCCGGATCCCCCCTTTCTCTCTGCCCTCTGCCTTCACCACCCCCAAGACGCTGCTGCTCCTCAGCCCACAGCTCAGCAGGATCCTCCTTTCAAGGCTTAATTAATACTAGCTGTAGCAGTCGGGAAGCTCTACTGCTCCTGTAGGAGGTAACCTCCACCCTGACATTCATGGAGAGCTGTTCTTCAAAAACACACAAAAATAGCAATGAGAAAGCACTTTCTGGCCAAGCTTTTCCAAACCATAACAAAGCTTGGGGTGCTCCGGGTGGGTCAGTGAGCCCCTGGGATTACATTTGTTGAATCGGTACCAGTGGTCTGCGAACCCCACCGAGAGGGACATCAACCTTGGCTCTGATGGGTCACCAACAACGCCTCCGTGCAATTTACCCCTCTATAGTTTTATATTTTTCAAGTGCAGGGCGGGTCTTACAGCCGCACGTGTCCACTCGGGCCACATTTAGCACGGTGGCCTGGCCCTTGCGTGGGGCAGGCTGCCAAACCGCGTGAAGCCAAGGACCAAAGACATTAACTGGGGATGTGACAGGGATTCACAGCCACCGAGGAGATCGCCAGCCTCACGGGACAGGCTGCGTAGCCAGGCTCTGCTCTCTGCCTCTGGTGGGCAGGTCCTCCATCAGGCATACAGGAAGGCAGAATTTGGTCCGGGGCACAGCGTTTAAGATCTTAGAAAGGTAAATGGCATGTACGGACACTGCGCCGACACAGCATAGGGCCCCTGGGGTAAGGACCGCTCTTTGCCTATACTGCTCTGGGTAAACCAGGGTACTGAGCTGTGCTCTTGGGCACTGCAGGCAAACAGATTTACTTATAATAATAGAAACCAAGAAAAGAGAGACTATCTCTTATTTCCTTCCATCTGTTCCAGTTTCCCCCCAAAAGCTCTCATTAACCATCCTTATTCATGCAAAACGAACTCAGAAACACCCCTCCAGCTGGCTGCTCTCCTTGATGTCTCCAGCCTGACACGGGGTGACCATGGGCCATCGCTGGTGTGCTGGAGCTGCCCCGCTCCACCGGCAGCTGAAGGAGCATGGAGCAGCTCTGCTGCTCCTGCAGACCGGTCATCGAGCATGACGGAGACAAGCCTTCCCCCTGGGTTTTTGGGGGGGTTCTTTCACCTGTGGGTGGGCAATGCCTGGCAGGAGCCCTCCTCAGGTCTCACCGTTTGCAGGAGAGTGATGAAGTCTCCTCCTGTTCCCTTAGCAGGAGGACGTGGCAGGATCTCTGAGCAAAAGGGAGAGCTGGATACATGTTGGCTTTCAGCTCTAAGGTGAACCAGACGTAGCCGTCCTTGTAACCTCTTCAGCAGCACCCCCATCACAAATCTGTCCTCAGGAGTCTCCTGCAAGCTGTCTTCTGCTTGGCGTGAGCAAGGCCCAGTTGGCTGCAGATGTTTGGGCAGCTAAGCACGACGACAGACACATATCCACAAAGCATTGAGGCAACCCCAAGCCGAGGAGGCGACACGAAGCACGTGTCTCACCAGCACCCATAGCAGAGCTCAGCACAGGTGGTGCAGACCAGCCTCCGCATTTGGTACCAGCCAAGGACCTCCCTGACCCCTGAACGAAATCAATCATTTTTAGTGGTACTACACCCTATAAAGGAGGATTCATCCCACTCGCGTTCAGGTTTCCCTCTTCCACGTAGCAGAAATGCCACCCGGGGGCTCTCCCAGTGCAGACCAGCATGGCACTGGGATGCAGCAGGCGCAGCCAGGCTGAAAGAGGATGAGGTCATGAAAGACCTGCTGCCTGCCAAGCCACTGGCTGCTGAGATCGCTTTGCCTCAGCACCACCAGGATGCCATCCCACACACCGGTGGTGGATTTCCCCATCCCGTGTGGAGCAATGGGGTGGTTCTCTCCAGCCCTACCCATCCAAAAAGAAGGATGGAAAGTTCTTGGTGCACTGGTAAGACCTGTGCAGGCTTAGATTGTCATCGCTTGCCTTCTGTATGGCTGATACCCTCACATGGGAGGTGAGAAACCAGCAGCCCTGGCCATCCCCAGCCTTTATGCTCCTTCCACGCAAGAGTCCTAAGTCATGAAGCTGAAACCCAGAGCAGGCAGGTGAGCCCAGCATGCAGGAGGGGGACCAGCGCCAGTCCAGAATTGCCAGGCTTAGAAGGAGAGCAGCCTCAAAAGGAGGTTGACTTTACAGTATGGTAGTTATGGCATGGATCGAGGGTCTTTCTCCTCCTTTAGGCACTGGTTCAACATCCAACACCACAGCAGAAGTTTGAAAGGAGGCTCAGTGTAGCTTGGATCCTGCCTTTTCAGAGGCGATGAGCGTCTGAGCATAGCATCACAATTCCAGCCAGAGCTGGAAAGGCACATCGGGGCCTCCTGACCGTGGCTCCCTGAGCAACTCAATGATGCCCTTCTGCAGCCGAGTTGTATTTTTAGGTCCTTCTCCCTGCTGATTCATTAGGGGAGCTAATGTTCCCCAAACTGCTGCGTGTCTGACCCTTGAGGTGTGTACGCCACGCACTCCTGACAAATATAGACCACTTCAATTGCATAACCTGTCTAATAAGCAGCGGCCGTCCTCCCTGCGGGCACGCGGGGGACCAGGAACCAAAACACCTCTGCCAAGGGTGTGAATGGATGCCTTGCTATTTATTTTATTTCCACTCTGTTCTATTTTTGATGACTTCCTGCTGTATCGACTTAATGAGTGACTCAGTGAGGTTCAGTGGCCCTGGAAGTACTCCAGGTTCAGCGCGACCTCTCTGCTTTGCCCACCAATGCCAGTGTGTGGGGTAAGGTCCTCCCTTCTAATCCTCTCCTCTGCTGGGGGAGATGCAGCAGGGTGGGATGGGACGGGAGGATTAGGATTTGGAGAGAACTAGCTAAAAGCTGGGTTCATTTCCCAACTAGATGTGTCAGAGCATTTGGCAGACTAGGGCTAACCGCAGGACTTTATACCTAGGGGTGCAATGGTATGTCACTGGAAAAGGCACCTGGTTTGGTTAATAGAGCAATAAAGGCACCTAACTGCATGCTGCGTCAATACAGAAGCCTTAAAAAGTCCATGTGCTTGATAATAAAGACATCTTGGTATCAAATAGCAAGACATCAGTGGAGTTGGGCTGTGATCTTCCAAAATGAACATCTGATAAGTTTAGGACCCAGATGTGACTGCAGTGGCTGAGTGGCAAAAGGCAGAGTAATCATTAAATAAAGCATTCAAAGTATAGCATGAAGCACAATATTAATAGACTTGACAAATGCAGGCATAAGTGGGGTTTTTGCACAGTGATTTTTAAGCCCTGGTCTCTGTTTCCTTGTGGCACTTGCAGCAAGAGCTCCATGGAAAAGACCCAGAGAAGCCCAGTCTGCCCCACCCGAGGAGGTTTCTCTTCTTGAGAAATGTTCAGGCGCCTGCTAATCATAAACCAATGCAAGTCTTTAGAAAGAGAAGTAGCTGTTTCCATCAAATGCACCCACCGCTCGCCATGGGTTTGGCATCGCTCAGCCAGGCTGGCTGCGAGCAGCATCATGATGGCAAAGAAAGAGAGCTGTTGAGACGGCTTGAGTGATATTTATGACAAGGACCGTTCTACCTGTATTTGTTGTTCTTGCTGTGCAAGCATCCAGCACGTCCTGTAATAACTTTAATAGCTTTTGTGCAATGGCTAGGAATGATGAAGCTAATTCAAGATTAGGTATTCAACCTCCCTGGTTTTATTCCTGTCTTTATCTAACAGTCAACAATCTGATCTCTTCCAACGTCCCTCGCTATCACATACAGGCTGGGGCAGGGCAGAGGGCTGATCCCAAAGTGGGGGCCTCTGCTCTAGCCTTCACAGCAGCAAATAGCTGTGCTTTTGCTCCCGGACAGACCCTCTCCTGATGTCCCACGGCCTGCCACCAGGCACCAGTCTGAGGAAAAGGGATAACTGTGACTGAACAGGCTCTCATGAGGCTGGAGCCGCTTTTCACCCACAATAAAGGTCTGTGACACAGCGTGGTGTGTCCCCCCGCAGCAGCGCATCCCCAGGAGATGTCCCCCGTCCTGCAGAACCACCTGGGAAGCCAGGAGGTGTGTGTGACGCCGCTGGTCGGTGGCAGACCCAACAGTAGAGCCCAAGGTCTTTGCCCCAAGGTCCGCAGTCCACCCGTGGGGCCACAGGTCTGGGGTCTGTCCCAGCTTGCAGCAGAGGACACCAAGCCCCACCGCTCCTTGTCTGCAGCCCTCTCCTCTACCTCCTGGCCTTAAACGTGCAGAAAGTCTGCTAAGGGCTTTCCTGCTGGAAGGAGTCAGCAGGAAGCAGCTAATGCAACCTCTCTTGCTCATCCACGGTACTCATGTCCAACAGATAATAAAACCACAGCTTCCTTTCTCATTAATCCCTAATTAGGCGCTCTCTCACTTACACAGCGCTTTCTGTCATTAGCAGTGGAAAGCTGAGAGCCTGCCTTTAACCTTCACACGTTGTGAGGAGGCAGACCCGAACACCTTGCTGTGATCTTGCATACAACATCTCCTTGTGCTCGCTCTCAGGGGCTCCTGGAAAAGACCCCCCCTTCCCCCAGCGAGGGTAGAAAAGCAAAACCTCTAGAGGAGAGCAGCACCTACACCAGTGCGGCTGGAGATGTCACGCACCCAGTAGACACTTGACGAGCGAGTGACCACAAGGTCAGGCTTGCCCTTGCACAGCTGCAAGAGCCCAAGTGATGGACCACAGAGGCCTGAGCCGGCTCTTGGAAACTCATCCCGGCGTAAGAATAGAGAAGGCAGCAGAGGTCATATGCTTTCCCCTGGCCTCCTGCCTCCGTCACTGCTCTTTGCCAGTGGCTGGGAAGGAAAGGGAAGCTCCATCAGCCCTCCTGTTGCAGAAGAAGCTTGCCAAGATCCCCCAGTGGGCTTTTAAGTTGCCGTATGGGAGAGTGGTCTGGCTGTGGCAGCGGGGGACTCAGAGCAAGCTCATCTACCTGTTGAGAGTGGGGCAGAGTAACCCACATCGAGCTCTGTGCAGCCAGACTACTCCTAGAGCTTCAGCATCTTAATTTAGAGCCAGGCTGGGCATGTGGCGTGTAGGCTGAGGCACCCCCTGCTCTGGGGGCACGCAGGCGTCCCTGCACGTGGTGCAGGAGCAGGAACAGAGAGAGGAGAGCAGAGATCACAGCTGAACATCAGCTCCCCTCCCACCTGTGTCAGACAAACCCACACTGAATTATTGGACAAATACTCTCAGGGTTGTGTGTGCTAGGCATATGCCAGCGACGGGAATGGGCAAGCAGCTGAGTTATCGTATCTGGAATAAAAGACCCAGTCCTTGCTGCTGCTGGCAATGTGACGTTTGCTGCCCATCATCCCAGCAGCTGCAGGTCAGCTGCATCTTGCGCTGTCCTGCCCGTGACAGTGGGACTCGCTCCCAGCCAAGACCTCGGAGACTGGGAATAACACCTGTCCCAGACGGACACGCAGCCTCAAACCCGTATGTGGGTGTTGGTGCTGGACACATCCTTGGCTTACAGTAAGCGGTGGCTGCACTGTCCCCACCCCTGGCCCCCATTACCCACAGCATCTTTGAGAAGACCACCAAGGTCACCCGAGGGCTGTCGGTCAGCAGGTCCATGCACAGCCACGCCATTCCCAAGTGCTCCTCTCCAGCTTCCCAGCTGGTGGCTGAAACACTAGGGTCCTGCAGGACAATGCTCCATGTCCCGTTGTCCTTGCGTTAGCCACAAGGATCTCGCATTGGTCATGCAGTAGCCCAGCAAGATGAACCAGCTGGCACGTGCCCACGCAGGAGACCAGCGGCGGGTGAGGAACAGGATCCGGCCCCGCTCCTTGTGGGTCTCGGAGCCTGTGGCGTCAAGCAGTCCTCAGCTCCTGCCTTGTGAGCCTGGCCAGCACAGCTTGATCCATGTGGGACAGTGGCCCCAGGATCACGTTCTCCTGCTTTAAGCAACTGAAGCATAGATGGTGTCCCAAAACCTTCTCTCCTCTTGGTCCTGGGAGGGAGAGAAGAGAAGGAAGGCACAGAGCCGGAAAGGAATCAAAAGTTTTGTCTGCTGCTGAAAGAGGTTGTTTTGAGCATTTCCTTTAAATGGCTGGTTCTGCTTCTCCAGGGATTGGTGTTAAGGTCTGCTAGAAGCAGCACGAGTTCAGCCCCTGATCTCCCCACGGCCAGGACCGTGCATGTTAGTCTGATCTAACCAGACCCTGAGTGCCGGGAGGGGACCCCCTCCCGCCTTCGCAGCAGAGGAAAGGTTTCCCCACCATGACCCTGAGGCCGATCCACTGGCTCTGATGATTTGTGCCCATCACAAAGCACTAAGAAAAGCCCCTGGGAAGTGGGGAACCTTTGCTTCATTAGCCATAAAAAGGGTACTTCTCAAGCGAAACGAGTTCAGAGCTGAGCTTCAGAGTGCTCTTTGAACAGCGCTGGGCAGGGAGTGCAAAGCTGTAGGGAGAAAACCTGTGGACCTACCAGCCTGAACAGCATCTCCACTCCAATCATTTCAGTGGATAACCTGGAAGGAAATCTAACTGCGACGGTGGGGAAGGGGACAATGAGGCAGCTCCTTCCCAGGGAGGTGGGGGAGCACTTGGCTGCCAGGCGATGCGGAGACTGCACCAGGCAGTGCTGCGTTACAAGCGATTTTTGCAAGCTCTCCTGGAAAGCCGGGCAGCTTCCCAGCCTGACGGTGGGAATCCTACTGACAGTGCGGGATTACTCTATCCTTAAAGAACTCGGGGTCTTGCACAGCTGCCGGGTCAAGAAACAGGAGGAGCCGTTTGCATGTTTTGAAACAGAGGACATCAAGTGAGAAACCTGAGCATGGAAAGAGAGGAGATATCACCCTGACTGGCTACAGGCACGCATGGGCAATGTCAGCATCAGTGGGCAGACTGTCAGGTAAGAACATAAAGAGGCTCTTCCCGGGGCAGTCCGTGGGTCCCGCTGTTAACCACCCCATGGAGAATGTTCTTTCTCTTTCTGCTTTCTCTAGAGATGTCTAAGTATAAAAGACTCTTAATGTAGACCTTTTCCTTCAGCCTTCAAAACACAATGACACGTCCCAACCGGCTGTACCCAGCACTGGCAGGAGCCAACACCTTCCCCAGCGCCCCTATCCCGTTATCCCTAACGTGTCCCTTCCCTTCGGGTTCAGTGTTAACATCTGTTCCTCTCGCTCACTAGACAACCAGCGGCTCGAGCAGCAGGGCAAGCCTTGAAGGCAGGCAAAGAAATAGTGCAGGGGGGTAGAGGGCAAAACCAGGCGGTGATGCTCGTGCCAGGCTACGGCTCTGCAGAAAGCAGTGCCTGGCATTGCCTCCCCCTCCTCCTGCAGCATCTCCTCCTGCTCTTGCACCCTGGAGCAGCTTATCCTCCTCTGCTGGGTGTCATCCTGTGGATGCAGAAGCAAGGGTAAAGCCTGAGCCCCTTTGGCTCTTCCCTTTGGTAAGGCTGAAGGTGCTTCTCTGCTCACTGGAGGCAAGGGTGAAGGGGCTCTCCCCTCTGACAAGCAAGATGGAGAGAGAAATTTAGGGAAGAGGGTGCTGACCACCAAAACCATTACAATCGCACCAGCGCCCACATGCCCACCTCTCTCATGCAGCCCAGCGTGAAGTATCTCAGAAGGAGCAAACACCCTTCTTCCGAGAGCAGCAACGCCTATCTGAGAAAACGCAGGCAGAGTTTTGCTCAAACTCCTCCTGCCAGTCTCCTGCATACCCTACCACCAGAGAAAAGAGTCACCCCACATGAAGAACTCCAGAAAAAGGGATGACAAAACCATATGGTGGCCAGACTGGAATGAAACAAAGATATCTGCTTAAAAATTCAGGGCCTATCTCCACTCCTGAGAAGGACGCTGGGACTTTTCAGAGGCCCCGCAAGGACAGAGGTGAGCTCTCTCTGCCTCTCATGTGTCTCAGCACAAACCCTCTCTAGGATGAGAGTCACTCAAGCATGTTATAAGCACAGACTGTGCTCCCTGCTCCCGGGAATAATTTCTAGTTGAGATAGCTTGCGGTCTGATTCAAAGTCCTCAGGAAATATGACAACCTTTTACTCATATTGAACTGCAAAGGAGGCGTTTGGGGCAGCTGGAGGGTGAAAGCTTTGGCCTCCATTACTATTATTTTCTGTAATGGCAGGTAGGACAGAGAAATCAATTTTTTCATTGCATATTTGAGCTCTGAGGAAACAAAGAGGAAGCGACAACCATCTTTTCAGAGAGACAAGCCGCTCGATACAGAGCATGGCTCATTTCAGCTTTTGGGGACTGATCTGAACGCTCTGAGCATAAGGAGACATTTCAAGTATCATCTCTAGCTGTACAAACTGCTACCAGGGTCTCCATTTCTGGTGGTCTTTCTGGCACATGCTACCTGCTGGAGACGCAGGTGTTTTGCTCGGGCTGCTGTGGGGTGTGGCAGTCCCAGCAAGGCTATTTCCCATTAGGTAACGAGGAACACAACAGCTCCTGAGAAACACAGCCCTTGCCCTTCCGCACCAGATTAGCATTCGGACAACAGAGAAATGAAGGAGCCCGTGCCCTGAAGTTCCATTAAGGACAGGTCCTCTAGGAACGTGAACTGTGCCATACATCATTTCTTGTGTCAGTCATTACGTGGGTGGTAACAGGACATAGCTAAAATGGAGGACTTACCTACGTATCACCACCCAATCTGCTCTTTTGAGCAACAGCTTATTCTTAAGCAATACTGGTTAAGCAGCAAAGCGAGGCTAAAACTGAGCTGTACCTCTCGCACGCTCAGAGGCTTCTGCATCCCTTTACATGAAGAGACTAGAAGGTAAGGTACAGCCAGCCGCCCCTTTCCAACCTCCCATGGAGAGCAGGGAGATGTACCACCCCAACAGCCACAAACCATGGGTCGAGCCGGACACCGGTCTGCCCAATGGACAGCCATATGACTGAAGACAAGGTTTGCTCCTTACAGGTGCATACAGAATATGTCGTGCAGTAAAAAGAAAACAGCAAAATTAAACACATGCAATGCTTCAGGTCTTTATTGTTGCTGTAGAGTAACTGGTACATGGTTAAAACATTCTAATATACTCAGTGAACTCTGAAAACTAAGGCTTTCTGTAGGTTTGTAGTATCCTGGTGTTTCCTTTCACACCGTGTACATATAAAATCAAGTTATAAAAACACGATCTTTTTTAAACACCACAGATTGATGCAATGCACAAAACTAGGAACTACATTTTGTATGATCAAGACAACACGTTACAGACCAGCTTCGGGCCTTGCAACTTTGAAGCCAAGAGAAAAATGTTTTGGTCTGACATCCTGCTACCTAGATGAGCTTGATGACAAACACAGATGGCAGGGCTTCAACCTTCTGTTCTGAGCAGAAAGAAAGAAACCCCTGATATTGATGAGGAAACATTTGATTGAGCAAACGAAAGCAATATCCTTAAAGCACATCATTAATCTCAAATAACATAAGCAAGACCTAGCAAGACCTGTAGGTCCCATAGACAGAGTATAGTCACTGCTCTGTCTACTGCGGCTGCTGGGACTACAAGAGAAGGTGAGCCATGGCAAATGTGCTAATGAGCGAGACGAGTCTCGGTGCCAATATGTGTTCCATGAAAGAGGGGGTGTGTGACTCCTGGAGTACTAGCACCTTTAACCTAACAGCACTGACAACATTTCAAAGTGATTTACCCAGCATAGAATCATAGAATCATTTTGGTTGGAAAAGACCTTTAAGATCAAGTCCAGCCGTAAACCTAAAACTGCCAAGTCCACCACTAAACCATGTCCTTAAGTGCCACCTCAGTGTACTCTGAATAGGGAAACAGGGTAAGAACAAAACAGTCTCAAACCCCCCTGTATATTAGAACCTTTTGAGTAAAATCTACATTTTGACCAAAGAGGAAAAAAAAGCATTCATAGAAAGATCTTCCCCCAGTTCCTTAACTACTTTTTTAAACAAAGAAGCTTCTATATCCACAAACCTTCTTTTTATTCAATTTTTTCTCCCATCTTGCATTTCTAATTGAGCTGGAAAATGATGCACATAATCTGAAAATTTACATCAGTCACAAAGCCAACACACCTCCCTGGGAGAGGAGGATTCTTCACTTACCACGTGCTGCCCTGCATCATGGAGCCAGGCACTGCAAACGTGACATTAGCAGCTGACAAGAAGATTATTCTTTCTCTTTGATCTGAATACATGAGAGAGAGGGATGAATTACAGATTTGCAGGATGTTTACCACATTACAGTAGGTTACGTGTTTGGCTCCAGCTGGGAGAAAACCCCTTGTAAGGGTCAATGATGGATTGCATTTGATTTCATTTTCAGAGCCCAACTCTAATCACACACAGACGTAAATCTTTCACCGCTCCATGACCAAGACTCACACTGATGTTTCTGATACATTTGATGACACCACAAAGCTCTCTGAACGACTGAGAAAAGCGTAGCTGGTGTTTACGTCACCAACATATATAACCTGTCCTCTGAAGTCATTCCTGAAGACTATGTTAAGGCTATTGGAGTAGGCTGGCCATGGTTACTCCTGGTATGAATGCACAGCCGTGGCTCAGGACAGACTAGAAGAAGCCTTTTAGGTCTCCTCTGCATTAACCATAAATGAGGTTTTTAGGTTTTCCCTTGCAGCGAGTTACCTGGATGTGCAGGGAACTGCACCAAAGCAGAGTATTAGGCGAACTAAAACCAGGCTATGTAGATGTAAGCTGCAACCATGCCTTTGATGTCACAGAATTAAGTTTTAAAAAGTCCTCATAGTGCAGAAAGGACCTCCTTCCACTTGTGACAATGAAACACCAGTTGTCAGTCGTCAGGTACTCAAATATAAATATGAAAAAATCATTAAGAAACATAACCCTAAATATAAACCTAGTTTTATTTATTTTTAAGAAAAAAGGGATTAAAAAAATCAGAGTAAAACAGATGGCTTCAAGTACTTTCCGCATAATAAACAATTAGTTATTATAAGCATAGATTAAAAAATACTTGTCACCTTGCAAGGGACAGTTGAATAGAGGCTGGTGATTAGTTCAAAAAATGGCCTTTGAATACAGACAGCATGTTTAGTGTTGTAATTTAGAAGACGACAGATGTGTCTACCATGCTGACCCAATACTTGAGATATTCAGCATAGGACAAGATACATTTTGCACTCTGTACTTTCACATTTCATGGCAATGCCACTCAACATATGGAGCCAGGCCATCTCGGTTTAGCTCAAACAAGCCTTCATGCACTAAACAACAAATATTTAGTAAGCCAGGAAGGTTTTGCAGCAATACAGTTGATAAAGTGGTCTAACATTTTTGAGGCTGAAAACCAAACCTAACATGAAGTGTCTCTTAGGAGCCGGCAATGTTCATGTCTTTTACTACGCGAACATGAACATTACTTCTATTATATACAACAAAGAATACACTTGAAAGTGCCTTGTGGGAGTTTAAGCCTTCATATTTTCTGAAAGTCATGAAAATAAGGGGAAGTGTTATAGTGGGAGCCCCAAAAAATCACGAAGGAGGTTGGAAAAGCAATGATGTCATCAGGCAATCAAAGAGATGCAAAGGGAAGATGTAGCTCAATTTCCCTGTGCTGTGATAAGTCCGAAGCCCATCTCTTGTACCCATAAGGAGACAACCATTGCATCAGATGCATTTCAACATGTCTGGCTGACACACACAGAACAAGCAGTCTTCCTGATTATGTAGATGGACACTTGAAATGCCTAAGGAAGCAATGTGAAAACCAAAATAAATGCTTTTTTTAAAAAAAAAAGATATCTTCCCTACTCTGAAAAATAAATAAAATGTTTTCAATCAAATAATGTCTACAAGGAGACCTTGTTGAAAAACATTTGCCAGCTACTCAGAGACACTTACTTTTGCCTCTATGAGGAAAAAACCCTAATAAAACAACAAAAAACCAGCTCCCCTATCCTGCAGCTCTGTATACTACAGTAGGAACAAGACTCTCACAACTAACAGGGAGACCAAATAACAGTAGGAAACAGTGAGAAATCAAAACTTAGCTGCATAGGTCTATTAAATAATCAGTTAAGACTTAAATGGAGGCAGAGCCAGCACTGTTTTCTGTACTACAGCACAAGACTGCAATGCTTAGAAATCCTTCTGAGTGACCAAGCCAGAATGGTTGAATAGTGGTAGGTTCAGCAGTGCTTGGAAAAGCTTACAGGAAAATATTATTTTAAAATAAGTTTGAACATTTGAAATAGAAAAAAGAAACAGAACAACTTCTTCTCCAACTTCCACCTACCATCAAAACATTGTTAAACTTACCAGCTTTCCAAATCTGGTGCTTACTTTACAACAATGTGATTATACAGAAATCATACATCTGTCTCTTAGCTGGACAGTTTGGGTTTCTACATGAAAGTTCAGTGCATGTCACATTTATTAACGTCCTTATGATTGTTCAATAATCCAGCAATTTGTTTCTTAATTACAGCAGAATGCAGTTGCTAGCTGCTTGCAAGAGCAATGTTGAAATTACATTCAGAGATAAAAACTACCATTTTCACGTATACCAATAACTAACATTTTTCTTTCTCTTCACAGAATCAAGTGCAAATGTCTAACAATGGCGATAGTAAAAGACAATTCTCATGCAAAAATTCTTCCCTGTGCATAAAATTTGCAGGACGTCTCAAAACCACCTATTTTTACGTCTTTCTCTACCCCAGAACTAATTGTTTTTTATTTTTGTGTTGTGCAATTTCTGCTGCTTTCTAAAATATTGATGACAAGCGAGTTCAATTAGCTCCAGGCCACCAAATATCTTTTGCTGCACAACAAAAAAGATGATCATGGCTGCAAAATACCATCGTGCAAAGCTGTACAGGTACAGCAGCACAAGCATACCCAGTGGGAACACCGTCCAATACAGGAGCGAGATGCACTTAACCATGAGGACCCTGAGCTCAGATTTACACGGTGGAATAATGCTTTGCCCTGTTGCATTGAAGCATTTTCCATCTTCATAGAAGTGTCGGAGTCTCTCCTCTTTCTCTTCCCAACGCTTCCGGCACCAAAGCTGCAGCTCCTCCTTAGAAGAGGGCACTGTCTCTATGGGATATCTCTGGACGTGGAAGTGGATCTCCTTTGGGAAGTTTCCATTCAAAAGGTGCTTCTCTGTCTGAGGAATGTTTTGGGGGTATGCCACAGTTATGTCATGGATAGCATCGAGATTGTCACCTAGAAGAAAGGTTTGGCAGAAAAAAGATCAATACAGATCATGCAATGGTCAGAACACTAATTCACTTCAAGGTGTGATTGAAAACTGTCCAAATTGTGGCAGAAATCCCAAAGATACTATGGGATAGCTATGCAGAGTAAGTTTTATCTGCGACAATCATTAAAGGCTGAAAGGTCAAACTTCTCCCAATCATTATCTGTTCTGAATCTGAGCAAAAAACTTTGGGAACAAAATTATACACAGTACAAAGTAACGTAGAATTACAACAGTGAGTAAGAGGATAAAGTCAAATTTAAAAAAGAGAAGATGCACATTTGGTCTTGAATAATCTTCAGTTATTCATACCTGTGCTGCAAGCCAAAATTGCTTTTAACTAACTAAATACACCCTTGTGTATGTTCCTGTGAACACTGAAAAAGAGTCAGTTTGATCTGGAGCAAGCAGCATACACAATCCTAATTCACTGAAGATTGAGAAGACACATATGAAACATACACCAGCTAAATACCAGGAGCTCATTAAATCGCTGGTATCTCACAAAGGATAAGTAGTATCTCTGTAGCTCAGCCAGCTTTCCAGAGCACTCCAGTTAACACAATTTCTTTAAATCTGACCAGCCAGTACTGTAAGGAGGTGAGCTGCTGCTGACTGCATTCCAGAGCTGGTAAAGACAAAGTACAGCATAAATGGTAGGAAGCCTAGCTTTAAGTGAACCCCGTACGGTTAGCTATTTGGGTAAAGTGAGTATAGTTAGCCACTTAAAAAACAATTGCAGATTAGAAATTCAAGGGAATATTGATGAAAACCCTCTCTACTTTTCATTACCATGCTTGATCGAGCCAACGCTCTTGACAGGATATCGGTATTGCCAAAGTGGGGTTTGCTAGCGCATCTTTGTACTAAATGTTTTTGCACTTTTTAAATACCCTCTTTATACCCCAGCCTCTGACCAGACATTCTTTTTAGATTTCATAAAGTAAATTCTGCTAGTGTAAAACTGATCTAAAAATAGGCACATGGTGAACTGGATGTTGCATAACTTAAGTTCTGCCAGCAGTGATTTATCCCACTGTTTTTATTTGGCTGGCTGGCTGGGGGCAAAATAGAATTGGAGACTAAAAGCTGTCTCCAGTTGCAGCAATTGAAGACTTTTGCTCTCACAGATGATGTCACTTCTTGCAAAGATGATCAAAACCTACTCTTTAGCCCCGCTCCCTCCTTTCATTTGCTCCCCTTCCCTGGCATTTTTGGCTTTCCGTTACAGCCCTAAAAATGACAAGGACAGAATAGAAAGTTACTTTAAAAGGCTACGTTCAAAAGGATGTATCTAAAGCGCAACTCCAAATATCACAAGAGGGAGAAAAACCCTATTCAGCCTTTGAAGAGTATTTTATAACTGTGCTGTCTTGGAACGATCTCTCTTGGACAGTTTTGTGGCAGGTTACTTGCATTTTTAAAGAGCTATATATGGCTCCTAGGAGGAGCAAAACTCAATACTCCAGCTTTTGTCTAGCTAAGGGATCACATCCTATCTAAGCAGAGAATCACTGTATTCTGCACAGGTAAAACCTTACAGATCACGTTCCAGGAGCTGCCAAAATTGATTGTGTCTCAGAAACCCAGCCCTTACAAAGGGAAATGATGGCCAGCCTGCTGCACCTTAGCACAAAGCATTTTGAGAGCAGCTTGCATTTTTCCTCCCACTACTCCAAATATTTCTGCCATCAGAAAGAATTACAGTCAGCCTACAGGACAGACATCCCCTAGTTCCCAGCCTAGCCAGGGGAAGGGCTGCTACATATGCCTCTAAGAGAGATCCATCTCTTAAAATCTGTCTTCCTCCTGATCCTCCATAGCTCACCAGGTCCTAGTGGCACATAAAACCTACAGGCTTTACCTCAAGAGGGAGGCCAGAAAAGTTCAGCCTTCCTGAGGTTCTTGTGTGGAACAAGCTTTCTATGTAAAGAGTTTGGGGCTACATGAGTTTCTCACCCACCCTGCAGTCATTTGTGTCTTTACAGCTAAACAGTTAGTCTGCCATTACATGCAAATGTTCTCGAAAAATCAAGGCTTTACACATAAGCATCACTGGCATACAGACCACCGGCGATAAATCATCAGATTTGCTTAAGACACAGATTTTCTGACTCTGTGCAAGTGGGACTGACAGGACCGGGCAGGACTCCCTGCACGCACACAGCTGGTCTGATCTCTTCAGCATGCAGACAGATTTCTGCCCACAAATTCCTGTTCAGAAACAGGGAAGCCTCTACTCCTTACCCATGGATTGGTAGCACCCCCAGACAGAGAACTTCCAGCAGGGCTTCATGCCAGACTGTAGAAGGTCTACACTACATTACAGCTTCTAAATTAGTTACTCAGAACAAAGCTCAAAGAGCTGCATAGAGGAGGGTGCACATATTACTCTTTCTGCATTACAAACAGGGACA
Organism: Astur gentilis; assembly: GCF_929443795.1. Classification (NCBI taxonomy): domain Eukaryota; kingdom Metazoa; phylum Chordata; class Aves; order Accipitriformes; family Accipitridae; genus Astur; species Astur gentilis. Next base: position 16,334,364 of record NC_064909.1, read on the forward strand.
CCAAGGCAAAGGATGATTACGTGTCCTGCTCAGTGTGTCCACCTTGAACCAGCATCTCCTAATTCCCAGCTGCAAGCTTCACCTATTAAAGTATATTTTAAACAAGAAGAAGTGAAACTTCAAAGGTAGATTTAGCATATCTGAAAGCACAGAAACATCAGAAAGAGAGAAGACCAGAATACCAGGTTTCACATGCAAGAGGATTAGAGCCTTTCTCCACAGTCCCCTTGTTTGGGTCATACATATTTAAAAACTCCACACAAATGGCAGCCCAAAGCTTTCGTTCCCTGGCAAGGCAAGTATGTGGAAAAGACCAGCTCCCATCAGTTTTCTACAGCTCTTGAAAGAAGCACACCCTGCTAGTATTACATGCAGTAAAGTGGATCCACACTGCACACTTGAACAAAAAGGTTCTGCATATTCTCTGCTGATTTATCAATGACAGCTTTTAATACGGACAGGGTCAATGCATCACTGCCAGACATGCTACAAGCAAATCTGCTAAAAAGAAGAAAAGTTACTGCAGCAGATAAAGGTAGACCATTCATGAGCAGGGACAAAATTCCCTTAGGCTAGGTTTAATCAGGCAGTTTTGAACCTGCATCCTTGGCTAGAGCATCTTTATTGCCTCTGTTCCCCTCTGAAGTTAAGCTCATTCTCTCTGCAGTCTGGAGATACCCAACGTTAGCACATGTTTCAGATCAAAAGCAAGGTGCCAGTCAACCAGCAAATGAAAGTGTTCCTAAGTGAAGATGCAGGGCAGTCACTGATTTTAAAGATCTTTATCCACCTGAACTTACAGATCTGCTGAAAAAAACTGCTTCTGCACATTTTAGAAGAAATTGCACTAAGGGAAGCCACATCATTCTACTTCTCTAATGGGTCAAAAACAAAGTAGGCAAGCATATTTGTTCATAGTTCAGAGAAGCTGTTGGTGGACAAACCACTTTTTGCAATGCTTTTAGTGACATCCGAGGGATCTTCTTTATCCTGCATGTATCCACATCCCATTGGGAGAAGGAATGAAGGACAGAGAAAAATCATATAAAATTTGCTGGTTTGCATCTGAACTCTAGTTAAGCTAAGAAACTGCCATTAAGGCTAAAATGTCAGGCAGGTAGCCCAGGACTCTCTTCAGGACAAAGAGACACCAGTTTCAGTAGCTTTACAGTCTCGTGACTTTCTTCCTGCAGTAGTAGAACTATATATCCTTCATACCCGTGAGCAATATTCTGTCCTATGCTTTACAAAAGCACCTCAGAAAAGGAAAGCTTACTACAGTGCTCAGGAGCAAAGATAAAGTTTATTTGCAATTGTTGTTAAGAGGCTATAAACTGCATAACATGCAGATGATGATTAATCCATGTGGCGGTCTCCATTTCGGGATGACAAAATGCCTCAAAAGCACTATTCTTTTTCTTTTTAAACTTTCTGCGCTCCAATCAAAGTTGTTTATATTTCAGGCTCTGTTGATACACGACATTACTTCAAGCGATTACAATGCACAGCTGGTTGCTTTGGGCATTGTGCTCAGAGGTGGCAGAGGAAGAACTTGCCAGGCTCATGACCAAAATAACAATATTAGAGAAAGATGCCTTCTTTTAAAAAACATTTCAAAGGAAAAACGAGGACATTTTCTTTCACTATACCAGCTGTTCCATCAGAATTTTTATTCTACTTTAGCAGTTGCGGCGTCAGGTAGCCCAGTAGAGGTGAGGTTGCTGCAACAACCTGCCCCAGCTAGGAGCAAGTCTGAGCACGTATTCCCAATCCACACACACGCACACACACAAATACACGTGTGCAATGCACAGGCACAGACAGTCACGGATCAACATGGACAGAAAACACAGCACTCAAGCAAATAAAACGGCTTCAGCATGTTCCCCGCTCCGGTTGATCAGGATAAAGGTCTGTCAGTGGGAATTATATACATATATACAGGCTACGCATCCCTCCAGCAACTGGCCCAGTGTCCTTGGTCCTCCCAGGTGCTGGCACCTGGACACACGAGCCCCTGGGGCCACAGCCCCTCTCCAGTGGCTCGTACAGACCCCTTGCACGGACACACACGCACTGTCAATCCCTTCATAGACACTCAGGGCCACCCAGTAGCTGGTCTTCAGATCCTCTCTTCTCCAGCTGCCTTGTGCAGAGACAGACAAACATACAAACTGGTCTCGGTTGAGCCCAGACCCCACAGTTTCCTCAGCTGCTGGCTTGGACCTTGCAGTCCCTCCAGTAGCCAAACTGTGACCATCTGACCTCTCCAGTATCTGACCAAGACTTATGGCCACTTCGATACTTGGCTCCCAAGCCTCTCACCCTACTCGTCTGCTAGTCCTGCTAGATAGTCACTAGCGATCACACGCTGACATATGCACCCACACGACAGACATGGACCCTGGGCCCTCCAGTTGCTGGCACTTGGACCTCCACACGCATACCCACAGAGTCCCCTCACCCAGGAAAAATTAGAAATGGGGTTTAATGAGAAGATGGGACAGACTGGGCTGATCAGGCGCAAGGCAAGTGTACTGATACACGACATGGGACCAGCCCCTTTTACCCCTTAATTCCTCTATTTTCCCAAACTTGTTCCTCCCAAACCACCTTGAACCATCCCTCTCCCTGCTTTTGGTTCCTCCCCTAAATATCCGTAATAAATCTTGTACAATCCCCAAATGCTCCTCTTGGGCATCCTGTAATGAGTCTCAGAGCCCTGCAAGCAGTAACGCCCCTCAGTCTGTAAGGTGATGGACAGGAGCCTCTCCCGTTGACTCACTGTGATGGGTGTCATGCCTGGCCCACGGGCTAATGGCTCTCCTGTGACAGCCCTTAGAGGAGCAAGGGTAAGGGCTCTGTTTCTCCATCTGGGTTTTGGGGTTTTCCCTGTCTGCCCTTGTGCCTCTGTGCTCCTTTGCATGTGTGCAGACAAACCTTTTATCTCAACACCTACTATAAAACCTTACAACCAAGACTGTCTTATTAGGTTCAAAGTAAAGATGTCACAGGTAAACTGAAAGTTACTTTTAATTGTGTGTGTTCAGTAGTACCATGTCAGCACAGTACTTTAATTCTAGGGGGAAAAAACCCAGCCTGAATGTAAAAGGCAGGATTAAACTATTTTCAGCTTCTTTCAAACACATTTGCAAAGAGAGTATTGCAAGGCAGCGGCAATTGGTGAAAACTGCCAGAAGTGATGCTCAGCTCCACAGCACAGTCCCAAATAAGTGGGCTGGTTGGATGGACCCATCCCCTCTGCTACAAGCATCGCTTGGGAGCTCATGCACTGCTCGTTCCTCAGTTATGATTCATATCAACGACAAGGGCACTTTCTTGCCCGTACCCAGGACTGGGCAATGCTGAGCAAGCTCACCGTGAGACAAAAGGATCTATAGAAGCAGTGACTTGAGGGCCAAAATGATGATTCAGAACAGAAGCTCTTAAAGCCAAAATGACCATCAGTGAGCCAAAAATGATGAGGGGCCCCAGGCAAATCCATGCAATGAACTGCTCAGACTCTTCAGCAGCCTGGAAAGAGAACAGGCAGCTGAGTCTCCTTACCATCAACAGTGGTGGCTATTACCCATTACCATCCCTAGCAATGATCTCAGCAGCCACAATTTGTCCTACTTTAGTTATCATTGACATTACTTTAAATCATACAAGGATTATAGAGTCTCTTCCCCTGCATTGATCCAGCAGAGAAGATGCTATTCTTAACCACAGTACATCACAGAACAGCACGCCGATGAGTTGCTGAGCCAGAACGGGAGACGTATACTGAGATGCTCTCACAACAAAATATTCATGGTCACTGTAAAATAAGCTGTTCTGTGAAAATCGGGACCAATAAGTGAGGCCCTTGCCCATTCCACCTCCCAGCACAACTGCTTCCTCCTGCAAAGCAGCATACCTGTCCCTTCACCACACAGCTCTAGATGCTTCATACATTTCCATGCTTCCACAGAACGCTGGCTGTAGCTTTCTCACCCACCCTTTAATATCCTTCAACCCTATATACATTTCCTTAGGAAACCCAACAGAAGGAGGCTTGGCATTTCTGTAAATAAACTGATCAGCAACATAATCAAAACAAAGATGGAAACAAGTAAAACAAAAATAGTTATGTTTCCCAATATCTGAGTATTGTACGTTAGGTTTGAAACAAAGATACATTTTTGGACATTAAAACAAAAGCCATCTAAAACTGCTTACTGAGAAATATTACTGCCTTGGCTCCTGAGATTCAAGTCATTTTTCTTTGAGAACACAGTATCAGGAGGGAGCAGCTTCAAGGATTTACAGCCCCTCCTGGGAAGTATCATCCTCGTGAAGATTTAAAACTTCAGGCAGCCCTCTTTAAAGCAGCGGTGTCAGCCAGGGTTAATCTAAATCACTTTCAACTCAGTAGTTATTGGAAATCTTTTTTGGGTAAGTGTAGCAATCAAATAAGCAAACAAAAAAGACAGAATGATAATGCTGGCCTTGATTAACAGAGAAGAGTGATGCTGCATACCAATTCTTTCTGTAGCTATCCCATTTTCCACCTGTTGTGATAGAAGGAGAGAGGAAGACCTTCCATCTGCTGACACGAAGGAGTTAAGAAAACTGCACCTCCTGTCCTTAAGGGTGGGAGCCTGGGGAAGGGACAGCCCTGGCTGCTTTCTGCTCCCCAGAAGGAAGGAAACGTGCTCCGGGTGCTGCATACAGCAGTAGAGAGGACTCCTGGCATCCCCTACCAGGTACCTCCAGCCCGGCTGGTACAAAGATCAAGAGATATAAAGACATCCTCATTGCTATCAGCAATCATTACATGTGCTTAATTGTTTTGTTAAATATATTTAAATCACACAGCTTTGCAGCCTGATGCCACATCTCATTAAGGTATAAAACAATACCACTAACTGAATTTGTTGGGGGGGTAGGGAGGCAGGAATCTGCTTTGACTTTGAAATCTCTGTAAATACCTCATTTAATTATTTTAAGATCAGACAGGAATGTTGTCATCGCCTAATCTGATCTTCTGAATAACACAGGCCACAGGAGCTTATGCAGAATGCTTTTGGTTTTGCCATGGGATGTTCTAAGACAGACATCCCGCATTGCCTTAAAGCTTTTAACATGAGATAGGCAATTCCTCTAATTAATCAGAGGGGCATGTGTGTCCGTGTACACATTATTTCTATACTTTAGTTCCTGACCATACAGGTCGGCTAAATTAAAGGGCTGTCTATGCTCATATATGTAAGTCTCGGTCTGATCTGCCAACCTCATAAGTTGCTCCTGAACAAACTAAACCTACTGAGCTTCCAAAATCTCAATATGAAGTGTGTTTTTAAAAGCTCAAATCCCTCTTGTAGCTCTCTGAATCTCTTCTAACATTTCAACATACTTTTCAAAGCTTGGGTACTGGAACCAGGTAGAGTTTTCCAAAATGGCCTTATTAAGTCCATACGCAGATATCTAGTATCAACATTCCTACTTGTTTTTTGGTTTTATGCCTCCAAAGACTACATCCTTTCTTGTAGCTACAGCACTGCTGTTAGCTGCTATTTAGCCCTGCTTATTAAGCATTACAGAGCCATTTGCCACATCCTGGAGGGCAATGGAGCCAGCAAGCTACAGTGAGCATGCCACAGAAACACTTGGGTAGGATTCGAAGCGACGTACAACAGGGCTGAGATGCAAACCCCACCGTTCTGCAATGCAAAGCTTGCTGAGCCTCCACGGCTGAACAGGGCAGCCTCCTCCCACAGAGACAAGACAACGCGGAAACGGTAAGGGGAGCTGGAAGGTAGCGCTCCCCAGTTTCTGGGGAATTTCTTCCAGGTGAGGATAATACAGCCTGGCACACCGTCCATGAAAGGTGTAAATCCCCAGTTAAGTCAGGGCACAAAAACAAGCTATGGGTGAGTTTTTCCACTCTCACCTGTGACAGAGCCTGAGATTCTCTTGCCCCAGGCTGGTGTCTGCTAATCAGCTACACATTTGTTGCTTTAACATGCCTCTCCCCTCACCCTCTGCATAAGCCAAAAAATAAGGAGCACTGCAGTTAAGCAAACAATAATTTACCCAAATTCCACCCCCGCTTTTTTTTTTTTTTTTTTTTAATCAGCATCACTACACTGAACTTGTAATGCCAATCTAGTCGACTTAAATGCTTCTTACAGATTGAGCAATTCTGTGCAGGACTATAAACCAATGTTACTACAGCAGCAGGAGCAGATCTCCCCTCTTTTCTATGTGAATGTGAGGGATGCTCTTTTCGTCAGCAGACACACCTGCCAGCTCTCTTCCTCCTCTCCAAACCAAATCAGAGCTAATACACGAAGGAAGACACAGTGTAGTTCAGTTATGGTATGAGAAGTCACTACTGTGGGAAAGCTAAGAGCATATCAAGAAGTATATTATCCTGGTCTGCAAGTTAAGATATATCAAGTCCTAAACTGGTTCTTAGTTTGTGGATTAAACTGTACAAAAATACTTAGACACATGTTGAGCCGAAGCAAAATATAGAAGATTTAGCTCATAATTACTGCAGGCATTGTTAGCACAGCTATGCTTTATGGGATAAATACAAATATGGGCTGTGGTGCTAGATTTCATGCGTTTCAGAGCAGCTTACAACCTCCATTACGGTTTTACGGATACAACTCTACTTTGCCACCCCCGCAGACGTGGGCCCTCTGACCCCGCTGCTATCAAAGCCACAGCCAGCTCGTCTGGAACACCGCACGTGGCTCCTGGGTACCGCCGTCAACACAAACCGACAAATGACTTCAGGAACCGAGTTTGCCCATTTAAAAGAGATATCTCTGAGCAGATGCGGGAAGGGTGCACAGGAGAGACAGGGGACCCAGCTATCGCGATGGGGAACGTGCCGACCCAGCGGCTCTATCCCCCAGACTGCCCGGGGGGCTGTCGCCCTTTCATCTTCCTTCCCCAGCTCTGAAGGGTTATTTAACGAATTGCAAAGTAAAAGCTGTTTGAGCTATAAATAAAATACAAAATATGTGGAGAGGAGGGAGAGGAGGGATAAAAGGCTTGGAATAACAAGTTATTTTCAGTCACTAGGGATGACCAGGCATAACTGACTCACCACTCTTTACTCTATCATTCCCAAACTATATTTATAAAATCCATACGACCAAAATGCCATGTTTATTCCCTCGCCTGCATATCTGCTCTCTCCCGGCCTCTCGTACTACAAATCTGCTCTACATACACATATGGAATTTGATTTTCATAGGTATGTTACATGTTAGGAAGGAGAAAACATGTTGTTTCCAGGCTTATAGTACACCACTACTTTTTCATATAGAAAAATGATATTTCATATAACAGACAGACACTGACGCACTGGTATGCGACTCTCCAATTCCACTAAGCTCTAACATGAATTTCCTGGCAAACAGCCAACAAACTCAGATGAGATTCACAATTATGCTTGAAATGAAGATAATTTACTATACTGCAGTGAAATCCTTTTAAAAAGCATCACATGTACCCTATCTTGTCATGATAAGATGTCTTGCTAGACAGGCAAATGTACATAAATTAGGAAATAGCTGATTTATTTTTATTTTTAAAATAAAAACTAGTCATCCAAGTATTTCTGGAAAGCTAAGTATCATGACAATTAAGCAAAAACAAGACATCAAATACCCTTAAAATAAATCACACACACACAGAGAGCTTATTCTTATCTTTAATATAACAGACTATCCACCTAATTCCTCTGTTACTTGTTGGGCATTTGAAATCACTCGGAATCTGAGGAAGAAGTAATCCACCCCTCTACATTTGTTTGCTCTCTGCCTGGATGAACAATCTCTTTCCAACGCAGATGGAATTACATCGAGCTCTAAAGCAGAAAACACATCCCTATTCGAGGTAATCCAGTTCTGCCAGAATTCAGCTGTTGCATCTGCAATTTCCACTGTCATTTCTGACTGGCCTCACTGAGTTAACAGTAAAGCAAAACACTGTGGAACAGTTTACATGCACAACTGCCATACCCGTAATGCTCAACATCACAGGATGTTACTGCTAGGCGAACAACGCAGGTGGCTTAAAATCTGGAATTTTTGCAAAAATGCTAGAGTTTTAGAGATGTAAGGAGCAGCAGTATGTATGAACTGCCATGTTGTAGCACAAAAGCATATGTTAGCTTTCAGCATCTCAATTAAAATACAAGCATTCAAGATGTTACCCTTCCCAATCCCCCTGTTCATTCCATTAGATGTTACTTATGTCCTCCTAACTCTTCCACAACCATTGCTTATACTCTTTTCAAATACATCTATCTTTTTTTTCCAATAGTTCTAGGATTTGCCAGGATGTAGGGTAGGAATCTTCTCATCATTTTCTCATCGTTTTTAATAATTTTCAAATTGTCTGGATAGAGGAACATTAGACCCCAGCTGATCTGCAGACTGATTGTGCAACTTATTTTGAGTCTTGTCTTTTATGAAGTCACTACAAAGCTAGTGTAAGACACTGTGAGGAGTAGACAAAAATAATTCACCACAGATATTCAGAAGGAAGCAGTCGTGGCAATTTTCGCTCAGTAATCAACAGATCAAAGTGCATCCTATCTCCGCAGAAATGCCATGGACTTTTCACTTTCCATCAGCCCTTAGTTCATGCCAATGGAAAGAAGGTGCTACGAATAGCGTAACACCACCCAACGCAGTATTGCAACAGTAGCAATAAGTAAATAAACAATGGCTAGTAAAGAGATTTTATTCTTGGTTTCTTGTACATTACAGCCACATTCTTTTCTATAATTCAGACATCACGTTCAGCTTCCTTTCCTCACCTTACTCTATTTTTCTTCCTTTTTTTAATGGCTACAAATGAGTAACCTTATGTTAATTCAGTGCACTTTACTGTCTATTCTTATCACTACCCAATGTCAACCGCTAGGGAGTACTCTTTAGCTGCTTAGTGACCTGACACTGTTTTACAACCCTGCCCTCTTCGACCTGTCCCAGGCATCACTCATGGTTAGTGCAGCCTTCAGCAGCCCGAGGAAGAGCAGTCTGGAATTAGGGGTCAACTTGGATTCCTCACAATATGAAAGATGGGCTAGATGATATACTCAGTACCATTGTATTTGGGATACATGAGAAGAAACTGAAAATACACTCAAACTTCTGAGAGATTCGTTATTACAAATACGGCCCATACCAAAACCAAAACACTAGATGAAAATGTACCCTGCGCCAAAAATAGAGTATGAACTAGATGTTGAAAAAACACCTGCTAGCAGCCACCTCAAATATTTGGATGGAGCGCTTCCGCAGACGTCCTGAGCCGATCTCTCACATTTCATGTCTTGCCGATTTGTGCTATTGCCATTCTTGGTCACAGTGGTTTGTTTTCATTTCTGTGTACAAAGCAAGAGGAATGCAGAACAGCACCAGCGGCCTGACAAGAAGGCAGAATTTCAGCACACAGAAAATTTTGAGGCTTATAACTTCTCTCTGATGGACATAAACACTAAAGCCACATCATGCTTTTGCTCCACCTTGTTTTAAACCCAGGACAAAGATTTTGCTCGGAAAAGATTTCATGGTCTGCCATTAGAAGAACTTCTGTCAGGAACATCTGTTTTATTCTCTGAATTTGCAGCTGAGGCATATTTACATAGAAACGAGCTCATCTATACATCTCACCAAGTGAAATCAGTTTGGGGCAGCAAAGCACTCGGGTTTCAATTAAGCAGCAAAGCCCTAGTCGTCAAATAGTCAACAAAACAGCCTCTAACATACTTTAATCTCCTGTTCTTTACTGTAACCGTCTAGCTGTAACTTAACCCTTTGATATTCAACTCTAATACTACTAATTCAATTTCCATGGTTTTTTTCCTGTGCTGACCAACCACACAAACTATAGAGCCCCTTGATACAAGAGCATACAGCACTGTGCATAACAGGCATTTAGACCCATGACCGCCTGCACTGAGATATGAACTTATTGTTCCCAATCCCCTGGTGCTAAAACAGTTTCCACCAGACCATGATACACACAAGTGGACAAATCTTATTAAATTTAATCAGCCCAGTACTTGGGGGAGCCATCTTAATCAGAAAGGGATTTAATGAAAAGCCTCAAGTCCAATGAATGCTCTTTAATTATGGCTGGCTAATATTTATCCACAAAGAGGAATTTGTTTCAGGATTAGTCTGAGACCTAGAAGAAGCCAAAGACATCAATTTAATAATGGAATGCCTAATTAAAGTATAATGGAAACCTAATTGTGATATACTGCTTTGTAGCGCACATGATTTATTTAGAACAATTGCTTTTCACTGGTCTCATTAGGGAAAGTTAAACAAAACACAATAGTAAAAAAGAAGAGGGAAAAACAGACACACTGGAACTTCCAAGATGATTATAATCAGCTGATGAAAGACAGTGACATATTTGTCAGATAAAGTACTGCCATCCCTCCACAGGCTGTGGTTAAAATTTCTAAAAAGGATAATGATTATATAGTTCCTTTCTTCCCTAATGACATGGGATCAGACCCAAACCCTACTGCAGCTACTTGGTGGAGCTCCTCTGGTGGAAAGGAGCCATAAAGTTGAAGGGTTTGACGGCCTTTGGATCCTCCTCACGCAGAGAAACCTCACGTAACACATGCACCCTCCCAGTCACTATGGAAGAAGAGCAGACAGGGAGAGCAACCAGCACAAACCCCTCCAGCCCTTCCTTCCTACCTGAAGCCTGCGAGTACGACTGATTGATTGCTCTTCACCAGGATGCACTTCTTTAAGAAGGTATGGCCCTACAGGTAGCCATAACTGAGTGTCTCCTATTTTTTTCCTAAATAAAACCCAAAAAGCTGCTCAAGCCATTCTTATTGCAAGACCAAACATCCTCCTGATTGCATCCTGGTGGCACTGGGGTGGTGGTCCCCCAAGTAAAATGGGCTAGCTGCTGCCCCTCTCATTCACTCAAGCCAACGTGAAGGACATGCACTGTTTGTCTGGCACTGCACTTCTACTGTGTCTATGCAAACAGCATTTCTTCCCTTCGCTGGTAATAGTGCTAGGAAAAACGAAGCATGGGAAGGAGCTGCTCCTCCACCTTGCAGTGCCCTGCAGAAAACAGACACGGGGAGGTCCAGGAGCAGATGAGCTTCCTCTGACGGTGGCTGCTAGAACCGCTAATCAAAGCCCTTAGCTCCAGCTCAGTTAATGTTTAATTGGTGATGTGAGACTGGCTGTACCAACAGAAGCTGTCATGACAGTGCCATGGAAAAGCAAAAGGGATGCTACATACCATAAGATCTGTGAAAACACAGCATCATGGCCTTGCTAATGAATGAGGGATTGCAGTAATTTTAAATGAACAGCAGCAAAAAGATCTGTCTCTAGAAGTAAAATTATTTGCTAATGGTTTTGTTCCAACTACTGCTGTTCATAGGGATGCGTAGAAAAATTATACTGAGGTCAACTCGATGACTGAAAAGGAGCAAAGACCGCTGAGAGCGCCTGAACAGTTACTCCTGTGCTCAGATGGAAGTTGAATTCTGGGCATCCATCTTGTACTTCCACATGTGTGATGCTGTCAGTCTGCCAGCCTGAGAAGTAAAAACTGAATTCCTACCTCAAGGACAGCAAGAGACTCAGATACAGGCCAGCGTTCTTCTTCAGATCTGGTCTCAGTATTGCAAGAACAAGGCTAAGAAAGATCATTTATACCAGTACACAATGGCCCGACACTGAGCCAAATGCATCGCTCTGCTCAAGGCAAGTAAGACCAGGTTTAGGCTCATAATCTATGCGTTCTACCTTCATGTTAAAGACCTGGGCTGCAGTGGGCTGCTAGTTTCTCATACAGATGAGAAGGCAATCCCATGCTGGCAGCTGAAGTCACAGATGAGAAAATGTTGTAAATCGTTGTTGTACAGGCGCCTGAACAGAAGTCTAAAACTGGTTTCCTGAAAATAGCTGCTATAAACTTCCATCTCTGAACTCTGGTGGAACATTTAACTCCATTGGCACTGCATGCTAGAAAGCTCTGAGAGTAGTCATTACCAATGTTTTTAACATTGCTTTTTGACACAAATATGAATATGTACATAACTAAACCACAATGAATAAAATCAATTTAGACAGTTCAATTTATTTCATAGGAATTACAGAAACAAATGGCCTGCAAGTTAAAAAGTCCATTGTTGTCAGCACACAATTGTTTTCCTTAAATATTTTAACTTGGGAAAAATGAAGCCCCCTAAATTTCACACAGTGCATTGAGAAGACAATGCTTAATTAAGGGGAGAAACTATTTGTCACAGCAGAAAATCCTTTTGTTTCCCATAAATATACTTTGCTATATCGAACACATTTGAGTTCAGAAACACTTTCCCCTCAAGACCGCCTGAACAATGTCTCTGCTCGTTGCTCCCCCCAGGCTTACCACTGAAAGCACAAAAGGCATCGCGTAGCCCTCACTCCACAGCTTCCTCCACTGGCAGATCCCAAGGTGTACAGGAACAGCAGAGACTGGAAACGCGCACATCAGTAGCACATCCCAGAACACTCCATGTTCCTCGGTAGTACCTTGGTATTTTCCCTCGAGTGCTTCTGTACGTAACATGGTTTACTACAGTCGACATCCAGCCTCATTAGTCTCAACATTTTGTCTCAATGGCCATGAACAAGCTAGACACCATCTGCACAGACTTTAGGTGAAGACTGCTATTCTCACTCATATTTGGTCTATGGACACAAACAACTGTGGAGAGCTTCAGCCAGGAGGGAAAGGACAAGAGCCCTCCTGACCACCAGTAAATGCACCAACACCTCTACTCTGGAGGAATGAGTCGGGGAAAAGACCTGGCCCGGGGCTGGTGGGAAACTCTGAACTGCCCGCAGGAAGGCTTTGCCATGCTACAGCACAATATCTTCACCAGCCAGCAGCAACTGGATGTCTCCCATTTTCCATCCCAGTGGGAAAGAAAAAGGCTGTCCTTACAAATGGGAACAAAAAAGTTGCCACTGGCTCACATGGCAGGTCAACAAAGGTGGTGAGAGAGTTCAAGTTTACCTGAACAGCATAGACTCTCATCTGAGGAACCATTAAAGTTAGACTTTTCAAGAGCTGCAGAATGATGAACTGCCAGTTGGTCTTTCACAAATAAATGATGGGGCAATGAAAAGTCCAGTGTAGCTTGACTGAGTTCAAAGACAGTTTAGTTTTCAGAGGTAGTTCTGGTAAAAACCTTTCTCTCTGTGGGCAAACACAAGCAAAGGAGAACTTCAACAACTTTGCTATACGTTTTGAAACATGGAAAGCATGATGAATGCTGAAACCCAAAGTCCACCACTCAACTCAGGATATTTTCTGCCTAAGCAATGGTGACACCAACTAACTTCCACCAACTCTTCCAACTGCCCTGCTTCTGAGAGCATTAACAACAAGTAAACTAACCAAACAATAAGAAATTATAGCATGAATATCTCTGGAACTACACATAATTAGTGACTGAGGCAAAAGAAATGCAAAACAAAAAAGTAAAATCTCTTATTTTTATTCCCCAAACCACGTCAACCTACAGTTGTAAGTTCATTAAGTGATGACAGCGACTTTAACTCTCTTAATCATAGAAATGGCTTTTCAAGCGTCAAGACTGACAACAAAACTCATTCAGCAAACTGACAACTTCTGTTCAAACACCTGTAGTAACTCATGTTTAAGTGGACTGCACACTAAAGTGACAAATTCTTTGATTAGTTTATAAGATATATTGTCTGTCAAATCAAAACACAGTGTTAGAAGAGCCAATATGCTGCTGCAATAACAACTAATGTCTCAGAGATTACAAAATGGAATATTTTTCTAGATCAATCTGTGATCTGAGAAGTTGTCATAGTATCACTCCACTCTCACCAACTGCAGACATGAATGAATAATTCTATCCATAGAGTAAAACTCTGGCACACTTTGGCATTTTAAATTGACTACTACATTGAGTTATGGTGCTGCCTGTGATGAAATAACGTTGTAGGCAAGAGCCCCAAGATGGAAATGAATTGGCTACTCTCCATCTGTCTTCACTGACTTTCAGAAAACTTCTCCCTTGACACTAAGAGTGACAAAATAGGTACCAACGTGTTTTTAGACTCATTGGCAAATTATTTTACCTAATCTGAAACAGGAACCTGATGGAGGTCTGGAAGGCTGTCTAACTTTACTGTATCCACATCTTTAAAGCTCTTCTGGCTACTTCTCGGTTGCAATTACAGGGCACATTTCTATTTCGCTCCCTGAACTACACACCTTTAAGAGAACTAGCAGAGATGTACACAGTAGTAGACTGATACAGCTGCATCTGCACTGCTCTCCTGGCAGTCCCAGGGCAGGCGTGAGGCCAAATTAACTACCTGTTCCTAGTTACTTACCAGGAGCATCCTCCTGGGTAGGAGGATCCCACTGGGATTCCCAGAGAGAAGACTTCAGACGTGTCCAGTGCTTAGGAAGAAAAACCTTCTTTATTTGCTGGATTTGGACTTGGTCTTTGCCATCTCCAGCCACATTAAAATCATGCAGGGTACACACATTATCCAGGGTCCTTCACAGAAAGGCCTTGGTACCACCTGCCCGTGGGAGCTCCGTGGGATTTGTAGAGAGCCTAAAGTGACAGTAGCTGCCAGGGTTGAGTGGGAAGACCTATTGCTGAGTCTTGCCACCAGCCCAGAGCCAAGAGGGTCATCAGAGCCACCCAGCTGAGCACAGCACTCCTGAGCTGGGCAGCTCAATCAGCCACGGGTCCTGAGAAGTCCAGACCCTGCGCTTTGGTTTTACCATCTGCGATGGAAGTATACATCACATCTATCTATAGATAGCATAGGCATACTTAGAGTTTATATAGCAGTCTGAAAAAATATACAGTAGTACTCAGACTCTTAAAGAAGAATTGTATACAGTAAAAGGGGAAAAGACTAGATTAACAACTACCTTCTCTTGCTTTCCCCAACTGAAGACACACTTCTACTACCAACGGCTGAACTCGATCTATGACGTACAATTTTGAAGTATGCTATAAAACCAGAAATGTATCCCCTAAAGCAAGATGAAGATGACTAAATGCTGAGGAAGTACATATTATCAAGGAAGGATTCTAAAATTGATGAAAAGTCCCTCATTTTGTCCTGATATCAGCAGGATCTCAACTAAAAATGTTGATGCTACAGCAGATCTACGTAGCTGCTTGTGATTTACTACACACGATGCTTTCCCTTCATGATCTACTGTTTGAAAATGTTAGCCAGTAACAATACCTGTCTCATTTTTGAATACTGAAAAAGGGAATAGCAGAGCAAAATACCACTAAATGCATGATGCCCTGAATTCCTGATTCTTAAGTATACATTCTCAAAGGGCTGTTTTAAGAAAATATTTACTTTTTGGTTGTTATGGTGATCATCTTTTCACAGCAGTTTATAAAAATAGGAATGGCTAAAAATAAAAATCCAACGGAACCTAAGGCACTAAAAAAGGAATATGGCATGCAGATTTGTCTGCTTCAGAATAAATCTGCATATAGTGTCCTGCAGCAGCACATTTTACAAAGGGAATTAAAGCCATGAAATTAACATTTTAATGAAGTAGAGAGACCATTGACGTCAGGACTACTCACTGATTGTTGCTTCCAGGTGGCCTAATGAGATGAAAATGAAGTTTACATCTTCAGCTAGTCTAAGCCAGGCTTGTTTTGTGACTGTGATTGAATTTAAATGAGAAGATACTGCTGTGTGCAAACATGTCTAGGCTGGTAAGTAGCCTTATCAAATCTAGGCATAATAAATGCTTGATTTTAAATATTTTATGATAAGAAAAGGGATTTCAGTCTTTCACAGTTCAACATAAATGCGAAACCAAAGTTTTATCCTTAATTGTACGGCATGGCACAGCTTTTGTACTGGTTGCTCCAGGAATCCCATATAAAATTTTTACTGCAAGATGTGCTCGTTTATCTATCGAGACACAGAAAACATTCTGAATTACAAAGGTGAAGTAGGAAATCATAAATCCAGTGTAGCCCGTGGATAATGCACAGGATGATGTTTTGGCACCAGAGGCATATCAGACATTAAGGTACAGTGATAGAAATGCAAGACCACCATATTTTGTGAAACACAATACACAGTAAGCACAATAAACAAGGAGCTGCAGCACATCATAAATTCAATGTTCTTAAATGCCACTGAGAGCTGCATTTCATTTTCTGTCTTCACTATACATAGTGAACAGATGCATATATATATATTCTTCATTATTTCTTATTAGAGGAATGAATCAATATCGGTTTTGCTTTAAATACCATATTTCTACCTAGAGAACGAGAAAACCATCACGCTGGGGACATACCTTCAGAATTCCTGTGAATAAGTTAAGCACTGTTCCACTTTCTAACCCTTGTTACAATATCAAAAAATAAATAAGAAACCGAACCCAAAGCCAGGCTCAGTTCATAACACGATATATATTATTTAAGTCTAATTCTCACTTCATTCCTGGGTTCACACATCTGTGGAGTAGTCTTCAACAGTCCTAATTTCTCACTTCATAAGATGTCCTGACATGCAATCTGCTGCTGCTGTTATAATTGATCAGCACTAGGGATTGGAGCAGGGCTGGAGAAATACAGAAAATAAATTGACTGCCTCTCCAACTCAGCTCTTCTCCTGAGTCTGTAATCCAGAGCAAAAGAACAGCAACGAGGGGATTTGTTTTAGATATTCTCTATTTTGTCCATCATAACATATGTAGTTTAGGTTCATAACAAGAAAAAAGGTACCTCATCAACAGCTCTTTGCTCTTTTTAAAATCTGAAAACTTCACAGGAAACCACTGCTTTGGAAAACCCCTTTTTCTCTGCAAGATGGTGCTACTAACATTTACTACTTTTAGCAGACTGCTTGTAAGCCTTTTATAGACATCAGCTTTCCAGTTGAGATGCATCTCTGGATACAATATCTATATCTGCATTCCTTTTTTTTCCCCTCTTTTTTTTTTTTCTCTTTGCTTTTCTTTTTTTCTTGTCCCCTTGGGACAAGGGCTGTTGCACATGGATTACATTTGTGGATTCAGTAACTAGGTTTAAATAATGTCCCCACTGGTAATGTAACAGTAATACCATGCTTGAAGCTACCCCTGACCCCTCCACAGCATGGCCAAGCGGTCTTCCTGGCTGTTGAGGCAGAGATTTCAAGAAATGTCTTTCTGTCTGAGATCTCACTAGGTACGAGGCACACAGATTGCTTGCAAGGACTTCATGAAACAGGCACCATGCCCTGCCATGGGAACTCAGATGCAGGAGAAGTGACTGCTCGAAGCAGGAGGAACAGCTGGCAGACACGTATTTGAGATGCTTTTGTACCATCAGCAGAATGACCCATGTTCTCACGGGCAAATAAACACATCTGAGCTCAGGACTGCTCTCTGCCCCCTGGGGCTACCTTGAATATGGAGCCTTCTGATCCAGTGCTTGCACTACCTTAATTCTTGAGACAACTGTCCTGGACAGAGGGCTAGATAGGAACGTGACTCTTCTGTATGCTACCAAAACAGAAATGTAGCTTGTTCGGCGTGATAGCAAACATCTTTCTCTCCAAAAGGAGGTTTTAAGCCATTTTTATTCTTAGGATACAGGTGATACAGCTAAACCAGTCCCATAATAACTCACCTCCGAAAGAAGTGATCTTGCTGTCTCCTGCCCTGCACTAGATGTTCCCTTCGCTCCCCTCGATCCTACAGTGAACCCTTTTCGCACATGGAGCCAGCGGACGCTAACCCTGCCAAAGAGCCGTACTGGTACTGGGACTGCTGGGGAATCTGAATACCTGGCTATTGATGGCAGTGGGACACATGTATTCCCACTGCTAGCTCGTGAAGTCGGGAAAGCTCGTCCAGCTGGCCTGGATGCTAAACACACAGCATGTTTTCTTGTTAGAAACCTCTTCCTTCATCCACCGAAGAGGATAAGCACTCTCTGTTTCCCCCACCCATCCAAGATGTGGGTGCAGGCTTGTCTTCTCATGGCAGAAGACCCAACCTGCCGCTCACATCTGTTGTGTTGGTAAGATGCAAAAACAAGATTACACAGAACACAGCGTTCTCCTGTAATTCGTATGAATTCTGGGCCAAGGGTTGGAACATTTTTTCTTCATTATTCTACTGTTGCCTAGAGTAGCATTTTCCTCTATTAGTTGCTATTGCCTAGAACAGCATCTGGAACAAGTTAGGTAGCCAGAGGAGAGTACCAGACATGAGCTCAGTGTGTTCCCAAGACCTGATTTTCAGAGATACAACACACCTGCAGCTTTCAGCAAATTCATTACGGAGTTAAAGGGCTCAAAGCTATCTGAAAAAAATCAAGCCCATGCTGTGTAAACCCACTCAGGAAGTATGCCACTGCTTTCCACATACCAGCTAAATGCTCTGGAGGCTTATGAACATTTGCTCCAAGTATGGATTGCAGTATTTCAGCCTGGGAGGTGACAAAGACATGAATAACCTCAGCAAGATCCACATCCGAGAAGGATGTTCACAAATTCCTGGCTAGCAACAGATGGAAAAAACAAAGACATGGAACCACAGCTGTTCCTTCTCTGAAATGGTGAAGGACCCAAGAGGACCTCCAAGCTACAAACTCCAACAGAAGTGAGCGGCACACCCTCGCACCTCCCTCCAGAGGTGCAGGCACTTACTCCATTCCTGCAGACAAACGCCCCCTGCCCATCGGCTAGACACAGCACTGCCATTCAGACCCAAATTTCTTCACCGCTAACAAAACACAAAAGTGTTTTGATTACAGAATTGGTACATGCCTCGCATGCTTTATCTCAAACATCCCCAAGCTAGGTGAGAAGAAAATAGCAATGTTGTAACCAAGTTGTGATAAAACTGTGGGTTTTAGCACTTTTTAATCCCTCCCCCAGTATGCCTGTGCATTCATTTATCTAGAGCAGCAACAGCTTCAGCAGATTCCTGAAATTAAAGATGTCCAGGGAGGAAGAACACCATACTAAATGTCACCCTCTGCCATCAGTCAGTGCTCAGCTCTGACACCTTCGCACACACAGAACACTTTCTGTTGTCAACAGGACATACTCAAGAAAGGGTGCAGTGCCACAAGGGAAGAACGGAACGAAGACTGGGCTATGCTGCTGCCTCCAGATGTGGACAGCCCTCATTTTGCAGAGCCTATCTTTAAAAAAAAAACCAAACAAAAAACCAAGTGGAATAGTTCCTTTGGCTTTTCATTCCTCTCAACCAGCAGAAAAAAGCCAGAAATTACTTCAATTTATAACTTTGTGTTTGGGGAGGGTTCTTTGTTTCTTTTTTTTTTTTTCCTAAACTGAGGGTCTGTGTTTCAGTACAGCAATTTCTACAAGGTGTTTCCTGCCTGCCATCAGTCACCCAGCTCTTTCATGATGTTCTTAACTGATGGGGAATTGACAAAACATGTGTCTTCCTTATTACAGTGTAAGATGCTTAAAGCTACTTCTATGACATATTAAGCTGATATTGTCTTTAGTAAACAGCACATTTCAGGCTTTCAGTTTCAAAATGAGAATTTCTACGGAATGCTTAATACATACAATTTGTAAACTGACAGATCAAACAGTGCTAACGCTTGATGCAACATAATTACTTCTGTTACAGAAAACACTGTTGAAAATGAGTAAACACATTTTTGAAAAAAATTAAATATAACAACCCACAGTACATCAAATATTGCACCTAAGACAACAGCTCTGCTTTGCCTAGTCCTTCGGTCTTGCTTCCCTGACTTTATACTGCTTTACAAATGGCGAAGTGCTTGATCAAAGAATTAATTGCAGAGACAGAAACACTAACTCTGAATCCCATCTAGGGTTGTTTATAAGAAACCATGTGAGGCATGTACCTGTTCAGTAATAAAACCTCAGTAAACGTCCCTGCAAAGAACCTGGTTCAGCCAAAGAAAAAGAGTGAATCGCAATCAAAGGGACATGAAAATGGCAACCCTGAACTAGACGCAGGCACTCTCTTCTATGACTTTTGTTACAGCTATGAAAAGGTACTTATAAATGATAGTTAATGCACTTTCTCAAAACAAGGTTGTAGTTTGAGAGCTTAATATTTGCAATTTACATTTTTTTAGGAGACAGAAGGACTATTTTCTCCATACACAATGTGTACAAAAACCATGCATGCTTAAGCCTGTCTAATTATCTCTTCTGCCTTTATGAAACGCATCTAGAATTTCCATCCTAAATTACACATAGGATTCTTTATTATAAACGACGTGACTCACCCATGTAAATGTAATCTGCCAAGAACTGCTTACTGTAGTCAACTGCATGGCAGGCACATTACTGGCAACATTGCACATGAATTACCTCAATCCCTCCTCTCCCACCCACCACCCTAATCTCCAAAGTGTTAAAGATCAGAGATGTTTCATGCTGCATTTTGGGAATACTCCCACCACGTGCAAAATAAGCAAAATTCTGTATGAAAACAATTTTCTTTTAGGAAGGATTTGTACCTTTTTGCATGTTTATCATATATTCACTGTGTTTGGCAGATAGGAATCAAACATTTTCATCCTGGTTGGGACCTGCAGAAGGTTATTATAATACATTTCATTACAAGAACTTCAGTTTTGTGGATGACTCTCAAAACGATCCAGTGGGTTCCAAGGAGGCTCTTACTAGGACAGAGGACATGATTTATGTTTAAAAATAGCCAGGCTGGTTGCTGAAAAGCTTGGTTTGGATTTTTAAATCATTTCTGTGGTGTTTCACTGCCTGTTTCTGAAAATTAGCTGCTAAGTGTAGCAGATCCACTTTTTTCTGTTGCTTAACTAATCAACAGTTTAAGGATGCCTTATACTCAAACACAACTTGAGCTTGTACTTTTCCATTTCTTAAGTGGAAACACGATCACACAGCTAAATGATATGTTCACTTCTTGTTACATGCACAGAATTGCAACTAAATGTTAACCTCACACATTTAGAGAGGAAATCAACCAAGGTTTCACAAAAGTTATTTTTATATTCCACTCCAAAATAGAAAGGAAAGGGGCTATTTGGGGGGAAAAAAAAAATAATGCAGCCATTCGGAAATGAAGATGACCGAGTTGTATTTGGTTAGGTCAAAGTCTGCATTCCTTAACCACATTATAGCACTGAATGTCCTGTGCGTGAGGAAGACCCCAACCCAGCTACTACAGAACAACATGGCTGATTCTGGTTTTTAGAGAAAAGCAATGACAAATATAACCTACTCTGGCATTCTGGAAATATTTTTTCCATATACCAAAACCTACTAAATTAGCCTAAAAAAGAATGCAACTTGAGTAATTAAAATTTACTATTAAAAATATCCAGTCCTGATCTAGAAAACTACATATATGTGTGTGTATATATATATATATATATGTAGCTACAACTGTTTATCTACATGTCTTACAAAAGCAGGTTGAAGCTTTTTATTCCTGTAGTTTTAGAGTAAAAAAAAGATTCAAATTGGACAGAAAGTGACTGACAGCATTCTATTAAATGTGCAAAATACATTTGGAGGAAAAATACAATAAAACAAAAATCAAGCATTTTTTTAGTTGACAGGGTAACAAAAATATATTGTGTTTCGACATGTCTGAAAGAAAGAAGATGCCTGCAGAAGATGAATTACATAAAGAATGCTGTTTGGGTTTCATATAAATTGCTTTATTTTTATTTTCAGAAACCTAATGTACTAACAGTCCTGAAATCAGATGTGCATAGCTTGCCCTGTGTATTTGTGCAGTCCCTTGACCACAAATGAAATTGCTAGATTAAGATCCAAAATTTAAAGAACCTCCTTTAACCTCTGATACCTGTTTTTTCGTATGCACAGTTACTGGTGCCTTGAACAGTTTACAACCCCTCTGCGTATGCTTATTAATTGTCCCTGTGCCAGCCGTATCTTTCATTTCTCCTTATTTCCTTCAAGACACAAACCATATTCTGTGCAAGCAGAGGAAGCCACGAAGTGGCCAAATGTGACTGCTGAGACAGTAAGTGAAGAAGAGAAGCACCACATTATACAGCAGAGCATTATATAACATGTTATTCTTTCCTCACATATGTTCTTTGATTTTCTTGGACACACGATTATTGAATGAGGAATACAGATCCGATGTCACTTTTTGTTTGCACGTGGTGGTCACTGTAATAGGACACAGGTCAGGCGAGTACATACATATAAAGCCATTTTGGAAACTACATCTGTGTAGGCCGACCTACAGAGTTTGCTGTAACCCCACCTATCTTTAGTGCTGTAATTTTTAAAACCAGCACTAAAGGTTATTTTGATAGATTTGGCTTAGCTCATGATTAAAAGTATTACCTCTAACATTTACCAGGAAAGACTCCTAAATCTTTGCTTTTAAAAATCTGCCAGTGATGCTAGGAAAACCTTAGCTTTTTTACAGTTCTGAAATGAAAAGATTTAAAAGAAAAATAATACTTTAAGTTGCATCTCACAGACCCTTACTCCTCACTACAAAGTGTTTATATAACTTTTCCAAGCTATTCTATGTTGATATACAGACCCTGAATTTTATTAACAGAATTTAGCATATCAAAATCCCAGTAGGGTATGCTGACATTGCTCTCCCTCCAGCTGGTCTTCTCCATCTGAAACATTCTCCAGTCCATACACAGGAAAAACTAATAAAAAGACAACAGCATCATATGCTGCAGACATATGCATCCCTGCAAACATGCAGTTTACAATATCAACAGCTGTATAGCTGTATGGGAAGAAAAAAGCAAAACAAAAAGGAACATTTCATAACAAGATTTCAAAAAACCCCCTGCATTAACAGTTAAACAGTTTTTGGTTGAGAAGATGAAGCTTCCTACAAATATCCATATATAAAACTACCAGATTGTCCAGATGCAAAACCAAAGATAATGTAGAAAAACAGATGTCACTCTGAAGACGGTGCTGCATGCAAAAATGTCCATTTTTACATCTCCTAAAACACAACAGAGGATGTGCAGAAGCTGGAATCCTTCTGCCAAATGGACAGAGGAGAAGAAGAATTTCAATATGGGATGTGTCCAGAGACAGAGGTCAGAGAGAAGAGAAAGGAGAAAAGGTCGCATTCAAGCTTTTAATAGGCAATAACATTTTCTGGAGGATATAATTCCAAAACTATTTGGCAAAACTTCAGGACATCCATCAGCACAAGCAAAATGAGGGTCAGTTGGCTATTCTGTGAAATATTGAGCATTTTATGAGTCATAAATTTAATAAAATGTGGATGTGCTAAATTTACTCCACTCCCAAGTCACACCCTTTTTTGGTAACCTCTGTCCATGATATTCTTCAATGCATCAATAATGGGAACCCTCCAAAAAAACTAAACTCAAAGGAATTAAGACTGAATAAAAACAGACAATACATGAATACTGAAGTCCCATTTAAGGTAACAAAAGAATAGGGTAAAAACTCCAGACACACAAAAAAAGCAGATATGTCATTTTTGCTACAGGGTTGCAATTAGTGATGGGAGAACCAACAATTCGCAAGGCTCCGGTAGTTAAAGGATCTGGATCTTGTGAATAGTTTTGCCAGCCTCTGACAGACATTTCGCAGCTATTTTACTGAAAATCTCAATTGTTAAGCTGAGCCATTTCCCCACATACTCAGTACATGACGCTACAGGGCTGCAGAATGTGTCCCTCCAGTCTGTCTGTCTACGATCTCAGTGCCACAGCTCACAAAAGCAAATTTTGCTAGACACAGATTTGTAACACGTACAAATCTACCTCCCTCTCTGTAGCAAACCAGTAATGATCTAGGCAGCAGGCAAGGAGCATTTACTTCTTTAGGTGATTCCTAGTTGGGCTGATTATTCCACAATTTCTTTGTTTCTTGCACCTCTCCCTAAAGCAGCTGCTGAAGGAGTTTGGATACTAGTTATTTTTCTTTAAAAGACCCTTGCCGCTACTCTACAATGCCTTCTCAAATCCCATCCTTTGCTCGGATTTCTGTCTAAACTCTCAACCACAACTTCAGCAGACAGCGCACTGTTTCCTGAAGTTTTCAAAGGGAGCACGGGAGACTTGCTGTTACCCCATCCCTTTCCAGTATTCTGCCCAATGCCCCTTGCCTTTTTATTTTGACTGTAAGCTCTTTGGTTCAGCATTTAAAATGACAGTGGAACGGAGGAAGAACTGCTGCTGCCATATAAAAAGCCCAGAACAATCCCCCCCAAGTGATCCAGACTTTACATGAGTTACGAAGAGGTGGAGACCGAGCCACGATTTGCAGAGGGCCTCACAGATATGCTCCATTACAGTCTTAAATCACTCCTGGAAGAAAGTCAGTAGTGGTGAAGGAAGAATGTGTAGGTCCCAATACTTTTACTACCTACAAATTAGCGTGAGTCATGAAGAAAAAGCTGGGTGGAGTGGAAGAGGAGGGGAAGCAAGACCTAATTCAAGAAACCACCAAATAGAAGCTTTAACTCAACCAAACAGCTCTATGTTCCCTTTTCAGGAAAATAAGAGAGAGAAAAGAGGACGGGAGGCTAAACAGAATTGAAACTGGCAAAAAGTCAGGTTCCCAAACAAATCTTCATGTAAGAAACTGTATCAAAACTTCTATTGGATTAATGGAGCTTTAAAGACATTGTTTTAAGGAAACCTTTCCCTGGCTGAGGCTTTGAATTTCAAGCTCCAGCCAAGAATGAAGAAAAAGAAAAAAAAGTGGCTCTTTTTCTGGAAATTCAGAGAAGAAAGGTTATCACTGTTTTACAAGGATGAGTTAGTCTGCCCTTTGTTGTCTTTCAAAAAACACATTTGTTTTTATATTCACCTATTACAACTGATTGCATATTTCCTCAGGAGTTTCAATTCATCAGATGTTCTCAGAGAAGCTATGGCAGTCAGCACAAAATGACCTGATTTCTTAAATTTCCAGAACAACAGTCACCACAGGTGAAAGATTTTTGTCCTACAGATACAAATAATTACTCTTCAAATCTTAAAAACAATCTTCTGAAAATACTTCTGCTTAGTTAAACTCTTGGGATGGCTGAGGAGAAAGGCACTTGCTCCTAAGACCACGCTTGCAGATAGGTGGGCTTCCAGTGTTTCTCTGAAGTTGGCTGCACCCAGAGGTTCAGCCTTTATAGCTCCTTTTAAAGTGTTCATGTGTTAAATTGCCGTTATGCAATCTCTTGCATAAACATCACTAAAATTGCAACTGCTGGTAAGGCTACCAAACAATCTCATTAAAGTACAAAAAGTTATTTTGTTTCTGTCTAAGAGTTTTTGTTTGTTTGTCTGGGGTGAGGAGGATATTTGATCATTTTAGAATGATCCTG
Source organism: Astur gentilis (assembly GCF_929443795.1). Lineage (NCBI taxonomy): Eukaryota > Metazoa > Chordata > Aves > Accipitriformes > Accipitridae > Astur > Astur gentilis. The sequence goes on from NC_064909.1 coordinate 16,359,762, forward strand.
TCTCACATGAAGTACAGCAGGCCATAAACCCTGTCATGATTTTATCAAAACCATTTCTTTATTATGGTCATTACAACACACAAGCCACTGCTGGCTTATTAATTTCAAGTTAAGTAGTTTTAAATACAAGATAACAGCCACATTTAGTGGAACATTTAGTTTCTTTTGTTCTGACTCCTGTTGTTTAAAAAGCAAAACAGGAATTAAATCATACAATAGCTGTAATATTTGTATATGAAAGAGCATACATAAAACAAAAACAAATGATGAAGCTCTATAAATGCTGGTAAACATCTTTTCTCTTGTAGTTTTACTAACGTTCATTTTCAAAGAGAGACTAATCTGGAAATGGAGACTACCAGTATTTTACTGAATTTATTTTATACCAAGCATACTGCTTTTCATAGAATCATAGAATCATTTAGGTTGGAAAAGATCTTCAAGATCATCGAGTCCCATCATCATCCATGCCCACTAAACCACGTTCTGGAGTACCTTGTCTACAGGCTTTTTGGATACCTTCAGGGGTGGTGACTCAACCACTTCCCTGGGCAGCCTATTCCAATGTCTGACAACCCTCTCAGTAAAGAAATTTTTCCTAATATCCAACCTAAATCTCCCTTGCCACAACTTTTGTTAAGCTTTAAAAAAACCCCAACCCCCCCCAAACCTAAAAGATACTTTACAGAAGAAAAATGTTTAACTCTTCCATGTTAAATATTTATAACATATTAACAAGATAAAAGCAAGTTAAGAATAGCTATGTCAGACACCTAATATTCAAGCTGACTTCTAATGAATTTATGTTTTTTCCTCAATCAATACAAATAAACCATTAACTTCTCAGCAACCTCTGCCCATATCCAGGAGGAGACAACAAATACCAACTTTCAGGAGATGTTGGTCAACTGGAGAAAGAAAGAACAGGATCCCAGAAAGTGGCCAATGTGCCAGATTTACCAATTTATTTTGTAGCCCAATGAATGCATGAGTGCAAGGAGGACATTTTGCAGAGACCTGGACTCGTCAGGTGCCCACCTCCCACAAAAGTAAAACAGTTCAGTATCTTATGGTCTTCTCAGATGTATCAAACCGAGTCAGGTGCCTATTTATGTCTGTAAGGATCAATTATTTTCTTTTCCCAACTGGTCTGCTTGCCCTGCTGCTGTAGGTTAAGCTGCAGCACTCGAGCTGGCACCGTCCATTGCCATCAAAATAAAACAGCTTCATTCACCTCCCTCCCTCTCTGGCTTTGCAATTGCAGGCTTGCTCCTTCCCCCCACGACCACTGCTATGACACAAGGATTTGCAGGCCAGATGGTGAATCATAGAAGAAAAATTCTCCTGTTGAAAAACAATCCCTTTCCTGTATTTTTCCCCGGTGGCAGTTGCTGGTTTACATGCACATAAAACGACACAGTTGGTTACAAAGCTTTTGGGTGGACTAATAATCCCCCCATCCCTTCCACCTCAGTTGCGCAACTTGTTGAGAAGCAAAGCAACTTAAGAACAGCTTCCCGATTTATTTTTACTAAAGTTCAGCCAGGAAATAAAAACCTGAACTTCCAAGTGCAAACCCAAACATTCTAGTTAAAAGAAGTGCAAATACTTGACTAGATGTACAGCGGCAAAGCTGTACGTATTTCAACAGAACTAAACTGGTTCACCCCAGCTATGGATCCAGCCTTGCAAGAGCAGGCAGGCAGAAAAGCAGCAGGTCCTCATTGAAGTCGGTGAGAGCTGCTTTCATCTTGGAAGGGAGCAAAATAACTTTACCCATAAAGGGTAAGACGTTATTAGTAACAAAATTCTTCGCATTCTTTTCACAAAAAGACAGTTTCATATTGCAAGATGATATCCTAACAAACTAGCCTTAGATGGCTGGATTGAGTCTGTACAGTGCAATGCCAACCTATCGCACATTCCCCTGATCAAGCAAAAAAAAAATCGAAGCAGGACAAGTTGTCCAGTCCGTATTGGGTTATTTGGTCTAAAAATAAAGTTCCTGAACACCAATTTTATGCTCATAGGAAACAATTCAGATGACAACAGCCCATTTCTTTTACTATAAAGCAGGCTTAGTACCTCCACAGTACAATTTCCCAGCTCTTTCATTACAAGACCCTACTGTAATTGCTATGTACAACGTCAAGTTTAAACCACTTGGACTGAAGTGGTTTAAATTTCCAGGCTCTTTCAGCATCAGATTCATATTTTTTTTGACGAGAAGGAGCAACACAATCTCAGCTAAAGCAATTCAGCTATATCAAAGACTGAGGCTATGGAAAAAAATGTTTTTGTTACTTAAAAAGTCACCAAAAAAGTTTCAGATGGTTTCTTCTTTGGAAAGGACTGACATCCCCAAGCCTTGGAACCGGGACTTGAAGTTTGGCAGGAGGTGGTATTTGTGTCAGTAATATGCTATTTGCCAACTTCCAAGAAAACATCCCAAATTTGGCCAACAACTATAAACCTTTGAAGAATCTTGATTTTGCACACGGTCAGCAAGCATTTTATAGAGTTTACAGCTGAAATTTAAGAACAACCTGTCCTTACTGAGTATTCCTAATTTCTAGCCTTCAGTTCACACACCATTCCCTGTGAGTAAAAGACCATGCTATGTCCCCTCACCGCTCCTGCCTGTGACCACCCATGCAGCATGGGGAAGGAAGCTGTTTGATTCAAATGCAAAGGGGACAACTGTTTTAACAGCTCTGGAAAGGAATTTGGCCACCAAAGCAGAAACACAAGCCTGGGGAACAATGGTGGCAGTATCTGTTGCGTGATCAGCTGTTGATTTAGTGTTTAAAAACATTTAAAATAAGATAAAATACTTCAGTAGTAAAAAACATTAGGTTGTAAAGTCCAATACTCAGATGTAGGAAAATGGCAGATCTAAGGTTGCCTCTGCCTATATAATCGACATTATCTTTGGTTCTGTGATGATATACTACTTTGCCCCTGGACCGAACTTGCAGTGAATCAGGGTTGTGTAACAACAGAGTGCAGGAGCTTTGCTTCATTTGCTGCAGGACCAGAAAGGTCTGCAATGAACAAACAGACTGATGGGGGAAGAAACAGGACAAGTTCAACTTTAGGCAGTGGAGCCTCAACCCAATCTTCATGCTAATTAAAACTAAAGAGAACTGTATGCTATTTCTGCCTATTTGATAAACAGACTTTAATTTCTCATCTTCTGGTTTGGCTGACTGGAAGTTTCTAGGGTCAGTTTTACAGTGCTGCTGAGCATCCCCAGCTGCAAGCTGCATGGAAAACGCTATGACTGGAAAATAAGCCCATAGGTGTCTAAAACCAGGCAGTAGACCTGACCTTAGTCCTGCTGCACTTCAGTTTCCCACATGCATGAGATAAATACAGATATAGTGAAAATAAATTCCTTCAAGATCAGAAAACACTCTAGAGCAGCTAGCAGCAGAGATGCTTATATGGAAATTCTGTTTTCAGAGAAGAGCTTGAATAGTGCAGCCTATAAAAGTCCTGGGGCCACACACCAAAAATGAGGAAAAAACAAAATATTTAAAAGTTGCTCCTTCAGTGAGTGCTTAATGAGGCAGAGGACGTGTGTGTGGGGAGAATGGCATGCAGTCATTTAGCTAAAGACCAGATCATCTCATATATACATGTAAAAAAGCCAAATAAAGATTCCACAAACAGCTTTGTGATGTTTGCTGACTTCTGAGTGTCAAGTTTTTCAAGCATTATAATGCTTTTTTTTTCTCTCTCTCTTTTTACTTTTGCTTTCATTGTTGGTTTCATCCAAATAAAATTACTAGTCCTCCAACAAATGGAATAAAACAGTCTTTTAAGACCTAATGATATTGGATGCTGAAAGATGATAAAGAAATCTGGCTTCGCCCTTAAAGGATACATTAGACCTTCAAATATTCAGTTTTGCATCAGCTTTTAAATTCAAAGCCCACACCTGACCTGTGAAGGAAGACTCAAATTTTGTAATGTCACTAACCAAGTCTCAGAGCTTTCCATTTATAAAAGCAGCACTCATTAGCAACTATAAAGCTAATTCGCTATGATTTTTCTGATTCTGTTTCTCAGACATTTATAAAATAAAATTATTCATTCATTTTAGACTTGAACTCCACGTGAAAGTTGTAAATTTTGAACCAAGCTAAGGAAAAAAATTGGGATTTTGTCATTTTGACTTGCAGCTCAAACTTTGCACATGTAAACTGTTTGCAGTAAGAGTATATTCTTATTCTGGGCAGCATAATATGAACTCAGTTGAGGCTTCTAATTTTTTAAAATTATCCCTAACATAAACACTTGTCCCCAGCCATTCCAAAGATATTCAAACCTTTGTTAATATACAGCACTGTATAACACAGAGGTAAAAGACTGTGCCCTGCATGCCTCTGGCAGTACGTTTACCGCAGATAAAGGACTCCTGTCTTACAGGAAGCTGAGTGGTGGCTCAACTAATCAAATTCAACAGTAGATTAAAAAAAGGAATAGGACTGAATTTGCAGCTCCAAGCTGAACCCTCTGTCATGACAAACTATTTGACAGGCACTGATCTAAATGCTTTGGGATTTGTATTTCAAAATTGAATAGCCATATGCTTACCATTGAAACATGCCAAAGGCATCTGTTCTTTAACAGTTTTTGAAGTTTGTTTACCAGTGCATACTAATATACGTTTAATAATTGCTTTAATACCCTCCTCCCTCACCCTCAAAGGCTAACAGCGCCAAGAGTTTTAAGAGCTCTACACATAATCTACGTAATGAACTTTTTATGTATCCATGGATAATTCTGAAATGAAGTAATACAAGCAGCATAAATAATACGTGCATAAAGAGTCAGGATAAGCATCGCCATCTACCAAGCAATGTGCAGCGGAAGGCTGAAGATAAACAGCACCTTCTTTTTGAACTTTTCCCTTCTCCTCAACCCTCCTCAGTTTTCCTCCTACACTCAGTCACCAAAAGAGAGTTTCCTATCTTCCAGGTAACAGGCTACCTCTCAGCTGTATTCATGCTGGAGTTGCTCCCCCGAGGAAGCAGCGTGGAGCCGCTAAGCCCACACTTAGAGCATCCCCACCTCCGCCAGGCTGGTCCACACCCGACATTCTTACCCTCCTGGTAGGGAGCTCCCCTCTTCATTACTTCCACGAAGTTTTGGAAATAAGCTAGTCCTTGCACAACCTTGGCATTAACCATGCCTGCTTACCACACTGATTCAACGCTAGTCCCTTTAATCATTAAAAGCGATAACATAGACATGACACTCACCGAAGAATTAAAGTAGCTTTTAAAAGGCTAACTTGTCTGATTATTTATAAACAAGATGATACCTATGAAGACTGCGTTTTTACGGTGAATAAAGCATACATTAAAATATCTATCCAGGAAAAGACGAATTTAAGAAGAAAGGCTCTATTTCAAGTGTGAATTTGCTGCTTTGTTCTATTCAAATGCAAAACACTGTTGTTGCTTATTATATTGCCACTTTCAATGTTGCTTAATTTACATAAAAATTAACTAGACTCTTCTTTTGTATGCATCAAGTATTCATGGTTAGCTATCTATGTATATTTAATATATTTCCATGTCACCATCCATTGCTAGATAATTAGTTCCTGGAACTCTTACTGTGTTTCAAACAGTGAAACATAAGAAGATCTTATTTAACATCAAGTTTCCATTCAACAGATGAGTAGCAATTTCCCACTCATCTTCACCTCTTCTGTGTTCTGATACTTTTTTTTCTGATGTTTTACACTTAAAGGGGATGAACATTTCAGTTACTGAAGAGACACCTCATAGGCATCCAATCTAACCAAGTTAAATGAGCATTCAAACATAGACAGCTAAATGCTGACTTTCTCTCGCCTCCCTTATATTACCTTTCCTTAAAGTTATACTACCTATCCCAACATACTGACACATAAGACAGTTATGCGGAGAAAGCCTCACTGAGATTTAGAATAAACACATCAATATCTGTTTGAAACACCGGGATTTAAACATTCTTGTATGTAAACATTATGCAATTTTTTGTCTTGTGCAACAACGCATCCAACCACCTTTCTGGTACAGTCAGTATGAAATTTTCTACCAACTTCAAGAAGTGAGGGATCTGCCAGAGATCTGAAGGCCAAAACAGACACTTGAAGTTATCTTAACCTAACCTTGCACTAATGGCCACTGAAATTCCTGCAAAGAAACTTCTACCTTATGATGAAATAAGACAGAATCATTATATTTTAAAAAACCCCTGTAAGATGTTTCTATTCTCACAGTACACCAAGACTGAGCAATACTGAGGTATTGCAATAGCTGGGGCACAGGTTTGATAAAAACAACTTTGTCATTTCCCTCCTGTTAAGATACTTAAAGCAGTTTACAGTTCTGGGATTAAGTTTCACTCACATCTACTACTCTTGGGCTAGACACTTTGGATCAAATTTCATCTGTGTTTAACCAGATGACTACCTTGTTTGTTTGCTAGTGGAGGCTAATTGGTCTTCCTTTCCAGACTCGGTGTTACAGTCATTTCAAGTTATTTTCAAGCCCAGACAAAAATTCATGGAAAAGCTACAGCTGGACATCTTACTCCAGGTCTCTGCGCTCTGCCCAGCACACCCCTCGAGGTTCTGGCACGGACCTTCCCGTCCCTCACCGAGTGGTACCCACACATCCTCTGGGAGCTTTACTCAACGTGGATCTGCCTTCAAATCTGATGGATATGATCATTCAAGCACGTAACCCACTCGAAGCAAATTCCTTTGAGAGCAACCAGCTGGCCGGCTGTCAACCAGAATGCAAGTTTGGCAGGGGGGACCTTATTATTCATGACTGTTTATAAAACAGAGAGCAGCAACCCAAAGCTGCCTCTGCTGTGTAACCTCCACCAGTCTCTGTTGGTAAACAAAGGGAAACTAATGAACTCAACCAACCTTACTCATGTTCCCGCTAACTGAATTTCACTCAAAATGTCATAAAAGGGGTGCCTTACTTATACTGAACCAAAAAAAAGGAACCAAATATATCTCAGTAATGTTGAGTTGGAAATGTTTACCATCACAAGTGTCTGCCGTGTAGCAAGAAACCCAATCCATTGCACACTGGATTCAAATATGGCTGTACTGGGCAACTGCCAGGCACCAGCACAACTAGATCTGCCTTGGGTGGAGGTAGACAGAGCAGAAGTCTCGTGGAGGCTGCAGAACTGTCCTTCTGACAAGTACCTGATGTGGAGCGACTTTGTTGAGGGACATTAGCAAAGCATCGTGTTTTTCATGCTTGAGAGAGGGCTTCTTTCAAGCAGAGAACAAGCTGAGCGTAATACACAGAAATGACTAATAATTAATTGCACCATAGTCAGTGCGGGAGCAAGAATGTGGTGGTGAGTGCACAGAGAGTAGAAAGAAGTGTCCGAAAGACAAAATCAGGAAGGCTTGAGTTTTCTTAATTCTCTTGAACTTCAGAGTTGACAGTTTCCTCCCTCTGCTCTCAGATGAAGACAGAAACAAGGACCTAGTGGCATAAGAGAGAAGGAACACTAAAGAATTAACTGTCTTCTGCAGAGCTGGTGAGGCCACTTATGATACTCTTTCAGGCCTATCTAAGCCACAGGCATCAAGACATGCTGAGGACAGAACCGCAATAATTTAGTGAAGAAGAATTACGTGAAAGTGTATCTGGAGTGTTTACTGCAGGGAGGTGTAGAAGAGATCCTTCAAAAAAATCCTGATACTGTTCTAACCATGTATCTGGAAAAGACTAGGAATTTGGATGATCTTGAGCTACTGTGTAATAGTATACACAGTAATTCACCTAAAAGATATTACTGGCTGATAAAGATGTAGCTGGGCATCAGGCTAAAATCTAAGCACATAATTCAGGATTGGGCACACTGGCAAAGGCAGTAGATTCCAAAGTTGCTGAAGGCTGCCAGATGGTCATCTCCATTTTAGCAGAATTGCATACTCTGTTTTGAAGGCTGGACTAATTTGACCGTTCAGACAAACACAAGTGCCCTGTGGTCTGTGGTGACAACAATTATAAAAAGGCATACTGCTTCCTCGTCTATCCATTCGTCGTCATCAACTTGCATCTGATGGCTTCCAATTAATCTCTCTCAGCTCCAAGGTTCTGCTGATAAGCATCAGCTCCTCCAGACTGGATTACTTCAATCTCATTTTACCTTGGTTGATAAATCAGAACACTTATGATCTTCATCTAAATTTGCCCACAAATCTGCAAATATATTAGTTACTGCCCTTTGGTTTTGACCGAATAGACTATTATGGAAAAACAACAGAAAGAATAATTTATCTCATCTATGTCAGCATTTTGTTTCTCTTGTAATTTTAAGTAACTCCTTTGGTTTATTCCTATTTAACCAGGCTCCCTAGTGTATTTATCTGGTTTCGAACATTCTTTTGTATAATAAACACTGCTGAAAATAACATCTTATGAATTACAATAACAGCCTGAGAAAGATACTTTATCCCTACACTATACTAAAACCAGTTTCTGATAATAGTCATATTTAGATGCTCTCCAAAATTCCCCAAACATTTTCAAACACGAAATTTGCTTCCCTAAATCTTTTTTCCAATGAGTAAGAATACCTAGTTCTTAGAGTTCATTGTAATGCTAATGAAAACCTTTTTTCATACTGACTTACTTGAAGGATATCCTGTCCTCCTTCTGCATTATTAATACCGCCAAACCACTGGAAAACTAATTGCAAATGCCAATTCACTTAGTGCTATCATTCGGCTCTACAGAATTTTCCATTTTAGCTACAGCGTGTGCTAAGCAGCAGACAAAATATATTTTACATGCAGTTCTCAATAGTCTTTGTTTATTTTGTGACAAAAGTCTGACCAGCATATTGCTCATGTTCTTAATTGTTTATAATTGGCTTCTTAGTGTGTTTATTATTTTTTTTTCAGAGAAAGATTTTTGTGAAGTATCATACTTCTGGCATTAAAACTATGCTGGTGCTCCTTTTCAAGATAACTCTTGACTTTTGTCCATACCAGATATACATAGCAAATTCCAGGAAGGAAAAAGCAACATGACATTTCTGCTCCATAAAGTAGAAGCACAATTTAGTAATAAAAGTCAGCAAAGAAGCATATCACTTCACAATTAGAAAAACTTTGTTGTTGGTTTTGTCTTTTTTTTTTTTTTTTTTCTTTTTAAGAGAACAAAATCTGAGAGCTAGGAGATGCTTATTATGTAAGCATGTTCAAATATCCCATTTGATATACCACTGTTTCCTAAAGTGGACTCTGCATTTCTCAGACATAAACCACATTATTGTATTTATACAATTTGGATTTGAGAATCTGCTGTCAGAGTATACATCTTCAAGCCTCTCCTTTGTTTCAGCTACCTCCACTACTTCCATCCTTTCATATTTGCCACAACTCTTCTACTAAGATAATGAATATATTATAGGAATGTGTTTCTGGATAGCAAAATGTTTTGAGAAAACCATGTTGAGATAACAGCTGTAAAAGAGCTGCTATAGAATTTTTGAAAATGAGGGCAACATTTCTGGAGTGATAACCATATACTACCAAATTCCACCTTTCTCCTAGCAAGAAACTCAGTTCATTTCCTCAGGTTCACCCCTCTCAGGCTCTTCCAGAGAACACCGCAGATTATGGAACTTTATTCCTACATAGCTTCTTGCATAGCAGATCAGCTTCAAAGCCCTGCCAGTAAAAGCTCTCCATTCTGACATTTTTTTTCCCTTTCTTTCATTTGAAATGAAAAAGCATGAAATACATTGTTAAAAGTCTGTGTTTCTAAGCAAAGGAAATACCAGACTGGCAAAACACAGCATTTGTTCTCTCACTCAAAAGCATACACCACAAGAGGGCTGCATTCAATCTCACTTTTTGAAATTCCTATTTCTCAGCACTTAGTTATGCAATCTGAATGTTCAACACTTTTCTCCTGTTTTACTTTGAAAAGATGCAACGTCTTATGAGGCCATCTGACTTGTAAATCAAGACAGAGCATCCTGACAGTGAATCCTGGAACGTTTCTAAAGGGACATGTACCTACTCAATTGAATCCCTCCTCTCGACCAGCTAAGAGGTGGCAATGAACCTCTAGCAAGAAGCCAGTGAAACTCATTCTGCACAACACTGCTACACTGGCTGGAGGATGCCCCAGAATATTTTGCAGACTGAGTGAGCTCGCTTTGCTCATAGTCTTTGACTATTTGAAACCCACGTTGGGTTCGTTACCATAATGTCTTCGGTCTGGGTGTAAAGCAGCCCTTGTCTGGCCACAGTGCTTTCAGCCAGCTTAGAGGGAGTGGCAGAGTAAAACCATTTTGCTTGTAAAAATCATGGGAGTAGATATCCTTACCGCATAAATTCACAAAGGCTAAGTAAGATTTGTTTTCTCTAACTGCATTAATGAGGTTTTAGAATACGATCCTCATCCTAGACAGTTTGCCAAGAAAGACAGAAATCAACCCCGCAAACTCCTCTACAAATACACAGCTCTGTATGTACACAATATACCATACCTTACACGAAAAAACCCCGCCATTTGAGTCATAGGCTCATTATATTCTATCAGCATTTGGCTCTTCAGTTTTAATGAATTCTGTGCTGTCCACTGCTATCCAAACAAGAAGACATGAAAAAGAATATGTTGCTAGTAGATTACAACATGTGCCAGAATACAGAAAGGCACAAGACTGAAAGTCAAGAGAATTTATCCCTTCAAGGAGGAGAATAATCCCTTGAAAATGTTCTTTCCTAACATAAAACACTGCTATTATAAATCAGAAATTATGTATATGTTTTAACATTGAGTGCATGCTTACGTGCATGTCTCAGTGTGTAATGTCAACTGAGTTTGTTAGCACCACAGGTAGCATAAATCCTGATGAATCTCCACAGCCTCTCAAGTATGGTATGGAATGTATTATTAACAGGTTTATTAAATATTTGCAATGCTGTGGACATGCAGAGTGTGCTATTTGAGACAGCTGCAGCTTAACTGCTACCTGCTTCAACAATGCTAATATACCAGTGAGATGGTTGTTTCAGACGCACAAAAACAAAACACCTGCCTCAAAAAGACACAGTCCTAGCAGATAGTATGTGAAGAATGGGAAGGAAAGAAGGAGCCACATAGCTGCTGAGCATATGTTTCATTTAATTCTCTGCTGCATGCTACAAGAGCAGCAAAGCAAAGGGCTGACAGAGGAAGCCAGGGAGCTTTCAGGCCTTTGGAAGGAATGCTTTTTTTCGATAAATGAAGGCAGAAGTAGGACTGGTTAAATTACAGTGGTGCTGCCGACAGCATGAGCCTAGAGAACACTTAGGCAAAGAATTCTTCTGAGGGATGATTTTTCAAAAGCATCCAAGCAGATTTAAAGAACTCTAATTCTTATAGGATTTTAAATGGGACTCGTGTCCCTAAGGTCTGCCCTCTGTGTGTTTGGCTTTTCAACATCAGCACCCATAGCAACTTCCAGGCAACACAAACATGCCGTTGCTCACAAATTCCAAAGTCTTTGAAACGTTTTTGAAAATGTCTCTCCTTTTTATTTATTGTGCATGTTACGCTTTTCTCCGAATAGATGTCCTTACTGTCTGTGCGATGCCAGAAACCATCAGGACGGGCTGCCTCCTTTCAGAGCGGTGCAGTGAAGGACTGGTGGTCAGAACAAGCTAGCCAGAAGGTTGCTCAGGTCCACACTTCTGGAACTCTTTTATAATCACCAAGAGCACTCACTTTTATCATTATACTGCAAGGTCAACAATGACTACCAATGCAAACAAAATCACAGTTTTGCATAAGTCTAAATATAGACAATAAGCATTTCAGAGATGCTTATTTTAAGATATTGGCTTTTAACAGTATGAAATAGGATCAGGGAGAGACACTACCATATTGAATGTATAAAAGCAGGTCTCCAATTCTTAACTGGTAGCCATTCCACAGAAAAATGAATTTATGGGAAAATATATTCAAACCTTATATCTGTAATATACTTCATTATAACAGTTAATTCACATTGTACAGCACTTCAAATAACTGGCATGGCACATCGGCAGTAAAGGGAAACCCTTTCTATATGTACCAATGTTTAGTGAGAACATTGGGAGCCAAGACCTTACTTCCTGCCCTCCAGAATCCTGCAGTTCAGGAAAAGGTTGACAAAATAAGTCCCCAAAACAGCAATATTTCAGATTACATATAAGGTGATGAATGAGGTGAAGAGTTGAATTTATGCTGAAGTTTATGTTTTGATAAAATTCTATTTAAAAAACCATTTATACTCTACTACAATTTTTCCCAAGCTCCTCTGCCCTCTTATGTTTTTTCGTTTTTCAGTATCAGTACCATAGCAACATCCAGGACTCATGAATGTGGCACTGCTCTCAACATCTCTGGATCAGAGCCTTGCAAATGACTGCCAAACTCAGGGATCTGAGTCAGCTTGGAAAAGTATGATGCTGGACTAATTTTTGCCTACCCTGAAAATAGTGGCAGGGGATTGAGAGGAGGGCAAAGGGAAGACGACCTGAAGTTACAACAGCAGAAGGGAATGAAAGAAACAAACTGCTTAAGGTTTAATGATACATAAGCAGCAAATTTTGCAAGTAGAGGAGATTGGAAGTTTTACTACTATCTTACAGATTTGGGGGCTATATCTGAACAGCTTGAGGATTCCAACATTTCCAGTAACTGAAATGATACTCCACGGATGTTATCCCCTGCCAGCAATTACTCATTTAGAAAAGTGATATCAGGAATACAAAAAATACATTTGCAGCAACTTTAATGCAGCTGGAAATGAAAACAGCTAGCATCTGCAAAAAGTGGAAGAGTGGGGAATCCATCAAACATGATTGAGGATCTCCTCTACAATGGGACTCTGATTTGGGATTAGTCTGTTCAGCCTGTAGATGCTGCTATTTTTCTGATAAAACACATCAGGAAACATCATCTCCTAACTGAAACTAAATCAGTATTTTGTCCTGGAAAAAGTATGTTTAGGCTCCTCTCTACTCAAGACTGCTTGAAGCAATTATCTGCCTTACTAATAAACAGAGCCGAGAAATGGGTATGCTGTGTAGAGCATCTGGTAATGCCATGTGAAATAAATAGATATCAGTAATATTCCTCTGTTTATAGGAATTAATTTCAGCTTCATCAATAATTAAATATGCTACCAATCCAACCAACATCACCTGCAAAATCATGGATCATTGGCTGACAAGAACGAGCAGTAATTAATAAACTTGAACTTTACCTGAGGCTCACCTATTGTCTGTCCTGCAGCTGTTAAGTCTTTAAAAACAAACACAACGCTCAGTACTCTGTCACAAAACCCCAAATTCCCTTAGACAATTCTTACAGTATTCAGTATACTTTATTAGTATCAAGCCCGTCACAAGGATGTAGTGAACAAGCCCACGAAATGGACTGTTTGGTATTTCATGCAGGATTAGAGGAGCACCAAGAGTATTGCAAGACCCTGTGCTAAGCTTACTGTGCTGCTGTGAGTGACGCTCTAGGAAAAAACGAACCAAATATTCCAATCAGATGAATGACGTTTCAAAATGGACACCCAGAGAGATGCTGACCAAGTCTAGACCAGCAGATACACCTTGTTACACACACTTTTGGTCCACTGTCTAGTCAAAGCACATAAACAACCAGAAAAACCTTCTTTAAAAATATCTTGCAGAGGAGATAAACATTAGATGATTAAAAAAAAAAAAAGCAAAGCAGGAACATCTAGTTTTTACTGAGCAACCACTTTTCCTGAAGTCATCTTTGACCAAGCTTCATTTCTACCTATGCAATCTGATGAGCTAACATATCTTTCCAGGCCTCCAGTTGAAGCAATTAAAAAAGCCCACATTCGCCAAACATTACCACATCGTTACCACAGATACTGTGTATTCTGAGTTAAGGGAAAACAGTGGAAACATCTAATACCACTGTGGGGTAACTGCTGGCAAATAATAACTTTTTAATATGGTTACCACAGTGACTATTAATAACCTGCTAGGAGGTAAACGGAAAAATGATCTACCGCATGGTATATCTGCTTGTCACAAGCCATGAATCACACATAAGAGAGTGTAAGGAGATTATTTCGGTAGATGGGTCTTGAGAGGCTCAAGAACGTAAAACCTGAAATATTTCAGATGAGTACCATGGATGTATGGGTGACAAACAACAACATGTCAACCTGCAAACACTAGAGGTGGCAGCGATTCTCCCATGGATCCACCATAAAGCCTCCAGTGAAAGGCTGTGCTTCCTTCTCAAAAGCAGTGGAGGATGGAAAGAGGAAAGGATTGGGGGTGAGAGAAGAGTGGTTTGGAAAAACCAAATCCTTCCCAGCAGGACTGACACGATGGACTGTTTGCCACAGAGGTGGGGCAAGTAGTGCAGCATACTGCTCCAGTAAGACACAAAGGAAGAGATAGGAACAGAAACTTCAACGTGTACCAAAGGCCAGAAAATATCTAACAGAAAGCTGGTGCTCATTCTGAGAATTAAGTCAAAGCCAACATGTGCAGATGTTTGCAACATACAGTAATCATCAATGGTTAACATGATTCTGGAAAAAGTCAAACGGCCCTTTCCCATGTTCCAGATTACAGAGACGACTGTCGGTGCTCGCAATAAAGCACAACAGCCTGCACCCGATTTTCTGCATTGCTGAATTTCACAGACATGCCTAGCGATAAAAGTGTGTTTTTGAACACGGTCTTTGGTTCTTTTAAATTGACTAATTTGTTATGAATTTTCTACCAACACACAAAAGGCATAAAAGGCATGCAGGCTTCAATTTACATACTGATATTTCTATATCAAAGGCTACGCTATTTGATGTACAGGATCCAATTCTCATAAAAGCACAAGTTCAATTATAACGGCAACCAGTGAAGCTCTAATACTGCATTTTCAGCTAAAAAACTGCTCAAAGCTCTTTCACAATAGCTCTGTAATTTCTGAGTATCAGTCTACTTAGTAACACGACTCTGGGAGGCACACATGCACGGGGGGGGGGGGGGAATCGGGAAGAAAGCATTTCCTTGCATTGAGGAACGATGGTTTAGAGGTTTAGAGTTGCTGCTTAATCTCTGCAAATCTGACAGACATATGGGTGAAATTAGTTGATTGAGGACCTAAAGTTAATGCTCATGTGGCCACTTATATTTTCCTATTTCCAAAACAGACTGGTTTTGGTTTACACATGCACTGAGCAACCAGCACAAACAGGCAAGAGCTGCTCTGAGAGATGGCAGTGCCGGTCAGTGTGCAAGCTCCGGCCTCGCCAAAACCCACAGAAATTTTGGCAGTGGCTCAGCATATCATGCTGGGAGTCAGAAATCTGTTCAGTCACAAAGAGGGAGGTTAGCTTTCGTTAAAAAAAACAGATCTAACCCTCACTGTCATTTGATGTGGGGTGTTTCTACGTCCTGTGTCTCTGTAACAGAAGACAAATTATGCACAAACCTGAAAAGTGCTGAAGTCCTGCTTACGTGCTTCAGTTTGAACGCATAAAACCGCTGAAGGTAATTCAGCAGACACTTCTGTGATCAAGACCCCCACATCTCACCCAGTATTTATGTGAAGAGGAAAGAAACTTTGTGCATCGAAATAGAAAGCAGTATATTTAATACCTACATCCATTCATTCATACAGCCTGCCCACCATAGCCTGAGCTTTTCTGTCAACGAAAAGAGCTGTTAGACCTGAATTTTACAGCTTCATCAATTTTCCCTTAATAAAACCCCCACATATAACACACTTAGAAATTGGTATTACTTTTGATTTACATTTGAAAGAATAAATGGCATCTGTCTTGTAAGCTGTAGGTGCTTTGGACATAACTGTGCAGAGTGGAAGCATCACCTACACCAGAAGACAAGCCTCTGGCAGTTATCACGGTAGCGTTCCTCAGAGACATTTCGTCCACTCATAAAAGCAGCCTCCTGCCTCTCTCTGTTTCAAAGTCAGAGTAAGAAAAAAAAGCTCTGGGAGCTAATATACTCTGGCTACTTCAAGCTGGAGGGTCTTGTTAATGAATTACTAAATTGAGAGTCTCAGCTTTAAACACCGTTTACACAAATACATCAAATTTGAGCACCTTGCCTCATGTGACAATTGCAGGGCTTAAGACAGAATCACCTCTGTCCATAACCTATTTAGGGCTTTATTCGGGAGCTTACTGTATTCTCCATGCATAGCGAGGACATCCAGATGCCGCTTACAAGGACCTGCTGTGTAACTCTGGCTACTTTACCCTCCAGTGAAGGTGAACCAAACTGTACGTGTCAGCTTTCAAGAATTGCTGATCATCATCTCCTATTAACCGTCTTAGATATATATTAATCTGCAAATGGCAAACAGTCTCCCTATATTATTAGCTCAAAAGTGTCATATAAGCACATTGTACCATAAGTCAAATAAATGGCATCAAGTGTTAAGTACATAAATACACATACGTGGCTACTATAGCTCCCAGAAAAGCATACAGAATCCATGTAATAGTCAATAAGTGTCACCAGATTAAAATATTTACGTAGATATATATAGATACCCTGGACTGAACACCTAAATAAAATTTTCCTGCCCTAAGCAATGAAACAAATTGGGATATTGCATGTAATTACTGAAATGCTGTACAGCTGCAAGACTCAGGTATGAACAGTAGAAGATATAGACTGGTTTCTGATTGTATGTATTACAAATATCCACTCTGAGGCAAAACTATCAATTTTGAACCAATCTGGGAAACAGGATGAGAATTGCAGTTTCTTTCCATCAATAAGGATATGCAATGAAGGCAAGCATGTTAAATTTTATCTTTTTTATATTAGGATGCTGCAGTTGACAGCTGTTATCTGCAATATTTTTTTCAGTTGGGTAATTATGAACTAGAAATAAATTTGAAGCTGAAATACTACAATAAGGCAAATAATTCTGACTCTTCATCATACTGTAAAACCAGTAAAATATAAATCCCATAATAGTAACATCCAATCCAATGTATCCAGATATTAAAGACTGTTGATGGATATAGAGGAAGTGTCAAAAAGAGGTCAGTTAAAATTTAATGTTGGCAGAAATGATTGTCTGCAAAAGTATGAATAATCTTCTAATGATGCTTTAAAGCCTTAGCTTTGTCTTAACACTTACTGTTTATTTAGTTCTGAGAAAATACTTAAAAGCCATGAAGCAATTTTAAGAAAACATTCATAAACAACTATTTTCTCTTGACAGACTATTTGGCTACAATTACAGATATTACGCCAAGATAATATATGTAACTCAATGAATCCAGACAATATTGAATCAAATCAACTAGTATTATTTTCCATCTCTTTGAAAGTGAACATTCAAGCCATCTGAACTTTCAATGTCATTTGGCACTTCAGAAAAAACTTTATAAAATACAACCAGGCCTGAAAACCCATACTTAATTTCTGAGTAACCTCCTGACCTTTCATAGAAGGATCTCACAAACTAGATCTTCAAGAGCATTATTTAAACCATAAGTGTTTTTAATTAACGTTGTTAAAGGCATGCTTATATAAAAGTCTTATTTAACTTCCTGCACATTTCTGTCATTTTCAAAGTCCGACATTTTGTAAAAGGAGATGATTTGCCTTAACCCAAGTTCTGCCAAAAGTGACTCCATATGTAAACTATTCAAAGTTTCAGGCTTTAAAAAAGGATTAAATATGACTTCAGGAGACAGAGATGTATACGATGATGAGTTAAAACAAAAAAAGTCATGACCAATCTTCATTTTGTCTAGAGTTAATTTTCTGTCACTCATTCACATGTTCTGGCTCTGTCTTTCAAAAAATGCTCACCTTTGTTCCCTAAAGAAATACAGCATAAAGCTCTAGTCATTTTGTACCAGGTGCTGACTGAAACCAGGATTCATAACAGCTGAGGCAAGACAAATAATATAGTTGATCAAGTGAAGAGAATTAGAAAGAAGCAAATCAACTCTAATTTCTCTTTGCTTTCCATTGATAGCCAGTTACTCAGATGCGATAGTACTTGGGATTGCAGCAGTCACTTTGGTCAACAAAAGTTTGGTCTTCCACAGGGCAATTCCTCGGGCTGCCGTGATAAGTGATCAAAGCAATCAAATGTGCTTCAGCACTGAGAAAATGTATAATTAATTGAGCTCATACACTTTAAATATTTTAACAGACTAAGGCCAAAGAGTTTGCAGATGCAAACTTTAAAGCATGCTAGGAAAAAAGGCTAGTGCTAATTTTAGTAACGTGCATCACTAAAGATTAACGAAGAATCTCACAAACCTGCTTTATCTGTTGCAATGACTGTTACAATTGACTAGAAATTCAATAATCGTTCCCAGGAAGGTTGATCTTCTTGCAAGGGTGAAAAAGGCATAAATTTTGTTAACCTATATTTAGCCTAAGAATATTTAATGCTTTTCCATCTTCATTACTCCTTACTGAAATTCTTGTTCCTCTCTTACTTACACATCTTCAGGTAATGCTCTATACTGCATATCAGATAGCAAGCTGAGCTTATTCAGCTACCATGGGGTCTTTTCCTCTTTGTGTCCTTATGTCTATACTGTATTTTCTCTTACCATGCACAAATGACATTATATTAAAATTATTATTGAGCCAGAGGAACACACTTTTCCAAAAATCAATGCTGAATCAAATTTATGTCTTGCTTAAAAAACAGCAAGAACTGCAGTCCTTATTCTCCTGAGTATATTATTAATTATACATCCAAAGCATGTTCAGTCTGTGTTTACTCTTGGGTGATTCTAAGGTTTATATGAATGAGAAAACAGTAATGTGATCATTTACAAGTAAAAGATTATTTTCACTATCTTGGCACCTGAGCATAATGAAACAAAACCTAGTCAGCTTCTACCTGGGTTTCTGTTTAGAAGAGTCAGCTCAGGGGGTAAGAGCTATCACTCATGAAGAGCTACAATGTGGGGAAAAAAGCTAAGAGACTCAAAAGCCAAGGAGATGTATTGCCTAAACAATTTTAATTGATTTTTTTGGTGGAGGTTATACAGATTTTTGTTTTTCCTTAGCTCCCATAATCTCAGCAATGACTTCGAAACCCACCATAGCAGCATCTACAGGCAAAAGAGATCCAATAGTTAGAAATAATGACCATATAAGAGCAAAAAGGCAGGCAGAGGAATTTCAGT
Organism: Astur gentilis; assembly: GCF_929443795.1. NCBI lineage: Eukaryota > Metazoa > Chordata > Aves > Accipitriformes > Accipitridae > Astur > Astur gentilis. The sequence continues at coordinate 16,378,983 of NC_064909.1, forward strand.
GTTGGTCATCACTGGCAAAAATCCATTCACATAGTGCAGAAATTTTTGCCACCTACGGAAAGCAAAGGACTGACAACTGTTTGGATTATGCTGTCAGGGTCTAGATAGTGCTTCCTCTAGGAAGAAACTCTCCTGCAGAGATACAGGAAACATTTTATTGAAGGTTATTTTTTCCTGATTCTTCACTTCCTATTCAGAAGGGTGGCTAATAGTTATTTTTATGTAATAACAGGTAATTCTTTCATGCTACAGATTGTGATGCATATTAATCAGGGTTCTTGCCAAATTAAATTAGCTTTTTCAACATTTGAAAAGCAGTTAAACTTCTAATGACATTTTCCCTCTCTCTTCATCAACCTATTTTTGGAGCAAAATAATGTACTCAGGCCTGAAGTAAAGACACTTGAGCCTCAGGAATGGAAAACAGCCACGAGCCAAAATGTATTCACAGGAGAGCTATAGGGCAATAAGGTTGTCGTCTATGCACAAAAATACTTTCAAAGACGTAAACATGATGTTAAAATCTCCACCACTCCCTCCTGCGCGTTAAAGTCACACACACTGCTTTGTGCTTGCAGTTATGAGCAGGAAAAAAGGAAACAAGTGTATTTTTACGATGATTTCTACTACCGAAGCACTAGGACAGTCCAGAAACAGGGACTCATGTTAACACCACATCCTTAACAATCCTGGTTTTCTTTATTACTGCTAATATCAGAAACTAGAAATGTGGAAAAGGCATTCTAACAGTATAAGTAATAAGTCAAACCAGAGCTGCACAGTAACACTAGGTACCAACTGTGCCATCTGTATCTGAAAATCTACCTGGACATCTATATTATACAGATGAAAAAATATATATGCAGGTATATAATATACTGAAGTGTTTTAAAGTCAAGCAACTACAGTTAGGTTGTCCATAAAAATAAAATATTTCAACACAAATGGTCCGTATGTGGCAAACTTGCAAACAACAGAAAACCAATTCTTAAATTAGTAAGTAATAACTAAGTATTTTAAAATGTTACTTGAACTACCTTCTCACACATCATTTACTACATAATAGCACACAGTCATAATACGTATACCTCAATGCCTATCAAGGTACACAATACCTAGTAAATTCAATGCTACAGGGACATTAACATTTCACTCAATATTTGCCTGTCTTAAATAAAAGTAGGACTTAAAAGCATTTAAAAGACTGGACCAAAAAAAAGTCACCTAGGAATGTTTTTGGTTTTTTCCCCAGCTTTGTACTGCATAAAATCAGTTAATCAGCCTGAAATATTTTCCTTTTTATAACCCAATAGCCTAATTTGCATAGATCTCTCATACAGCAACAGAAGAGAAAAGCATTTTTATAAAATTAGAAAATGACTGTATAACCACAAAGCTCATTTCTGCAGCAAATACAGAACTTTTTTTTTTTTTTTTACTTGATAATATTTCAAGTGGAAAACATTCCTTTAACTGAAAATTTATTCCAGGCTAGAAATATTGTTATGCACTAGGTTAACCCAGTGCTGAAAAGTTTTAAGTAAAACAAGCTTTTGAAATTGCATATGTGGCAATTTTTTTTCACCACAGCAAATTGAGTAATAAACATTCAAGATTGATGAAAATCTAAGATGTCCACCACTGAATGTCCAATAAAAATAGGGTCAAATAGATATATGGTCCAGCTAGGGTTGTCCAGCTGGACAAAATATCAAAGCATTTACAGCGATCTCAGGATATCTGCTTAGTAGGAATCAGGCAATATGCAAGGCAGCTCTGCTCCTAAAATCCAAGCAAGGATTCCAGCAAGGGAAAAAAAAATCTACCAGCAGGTCCTTATTCTTTTTAATAATCTCAAACTTCTTCCTTTGGCAGTCAGAATAACCAGCATGTGTTAAAGATCTAGAATTGCTTTTCCCTGAAGAACTAGCCTATAAATAAGTCACTTTGTATCTACTGTACATGTTTATTTTCTTCAACCATACATTCATATATCCTCAAACATTCACTCCTCTGTATTTTAATCACTGCCACATCAGTATCATTTAATGGTTACACCGTTGTGGCCTCAAATCTCACTGAAATGCCCACTCCCAAAACAACCCACAGGCATCTCAATCTAACAAGCAATCACATCTTTATACTCTGTTCCTCTGATAATAGGGACTCTATCTCTACCCCCAGATTAATAAAGGGATGGAACACCATTTCTAGGTAAAAGTAAGCATCATGCATTCTCTTACCCACTACTCAGCCAAGCAGCACAACTCCGATTTTAGGCAGCTTCTCCAAGTCACCATCACCTGAAAAAGCTGGCAGCACTGGGCAGCTGACTTGCTGCATCTATATGCAGCTGTGCATTTCCCCTTGTCCATTTAACGTAGCAACTTGTTGTCTCAGCTCTCAGAGTTAAAACCAGAAGCTTTTCAGAGAGGGCAGTGTTATACATGTCTGTGTGTTCAGTGTCAACCACCCAGTTCGGGTTAAGGACTGGTACAGACAATAAGGATGAACTTCCTTGGGATCTTTTCCACTATTTTTCTGAGATAGACTGCTAAACAAGCTACAGTATCAAAAAAAAAAAAAAAGGCAAAAATGTTGTTTTCATCCACTGCATATCTCTTGATGATGTTAGTAGCTGTTACTAACTCTCTCAAATCTCCCCACGTTACAATCATTTTAAGTAGGGTTGAAAATAAGGGGTTTTTTTCTGATCAGGATACATGAAGTTTTTCTGAAGTTACTTCAAGCAGTTCTGTGAATATCAGCTTCTACAGCTTAGGCGAGATTCGTTATCTTAAAGGAAAAAAAAGAACATATAAATACAGAGCAGAATTACCTTCCCTTAGACGCTCAACCACAAAAGTGAATCCAGTAGTTCGCGGATGTAAGACGTACTCGTATTTTTGAAGTCCGTTCTTTTCAGCGAATTCATTACTGCGGGCTTTGGTATTGGCTGAAGGAGAGAATAAAAAACACCACTTTCTATTACTGTGCATGTAGACCAAGAATTAAATATAATTATTATACAACAGGCACAGTACAACAGCAGTTCACACAGTACAAATGTGCAACAGCTTTTCGGGTGAAGGCAGACTGCAAGTGTGCTTTCAGTTGGCCATAGTATGGTATGAGGGAGACCAATGTGGATTGCAAGGAAAGCCTTTTTACCCTCTCATTTCATTTTAGAAAATAATCAGCGACTCTTGCATATTTATCAAATGCAATCTGAAATCTATTAAAGTCTGTTAATATTTCTGTGTACACTTCAATACCCATTTTATAGTAAAATGTGTTAATTGGCTCTTTTTTTTTTTTTTTAACTAAAAAGGCACAATGTTTATTAATGCAGGTTTGATATTACGTACAGAAATACCTTGAGGTCAATGTTTAACCACACTAAACTTATTTTGGAAAGAAAACATTAAATGGAGGAAACCAGTTAATCTAATACATTAAAATGGTATTTTACATCTTCATTCTGAACTCAACACCTTTATTCATCAACCTGTGCTGCACATACGTACCCTGTTTTAATTTTTTTGACCAACTGCCTCAGTGTTACAGCACATGCTTGCTACTGTACACACATGCTTGCTACTGTACACACAGTACACGCAAGGCATCTGGAAAGCAGCGCGGCTAAACCCTGTGACAAATATGTTTCGAACCTCTGGCAAAAAGAAGTCTCTCACCTGAAAACCGAACAAAGGCTCTCTAACTTATTTAATAACTCACATTTATGTAGTCTTACAGGTGTTTTAAAAGACAAAATCATTGCCTAAGCAATATATCACCTTTATCAAGCAGAAACAGCTCCTTTTTTAAGTGTCCACAGTTAACCTTAACAGAGATGGGAGATAAAGTAATGAAAAATATATTGCTGCTTAATAATTTAATTGATACTTGTAGGTAAGTTCTTTCCCTTACAATCATCATAATTTTTCCTGTAAAGGAACAGTAGCAGAAGTGGACAAATCAACAGTAGTGCGAGATGTCCTTTTTGCAGTAATGCAACTTTCCTGCATCTTTTTTTCCTAAATTACACGAGCTCTTTCTTTATCAAAAAATGTGGGTGTTCCTCCTAAAGAACTATCTACCTATTAATAAATGCTACAGCATATCAGTATACTGAGTATCTTTTCCCTGTGAACTACTGTTTCCATGCATAAGAGTATTGCTTTTAATACATACAACCCTTAAGGCTTAGCGCACAGATTTCCTGACCGTGTGATTTGGAGGAAAGGACAACTGTTGCACAGTAGCCAAGCAAGTGATTCAGCAAAGAGAATCCAAAGATTTAATTCTTGCCAAGTTGCCAAAACATACAAATACTTGAAAATATTACATCTTCAAAAAGTGTTGCTAAAATTACAGAATGTGTGAAATACTAAAATTACACTTGGCTATGTAACTTAAATTTATCTTTCCTTGGACATATGCATTATGTCTTTAAGCACATGATCAGAGCATCTATTTTTGTCTGCTCGACTACTACCGCATTCAATGTTGAAAACGGAGTATTCTGAATCAGAGAAGGGAACTCGCCTTTAGGACTCCTACCTCTGCGATGGCAAAACTCGCAAAGTGAGTCACGAGCAAGACTTGGAATGGCAGAAGAGGCAAGACTAATCTGGTAATTATTAAATGCTCCTCTGAAAAGCCAGATGCTACCTCTTAGACATAATTGTATTGCACTACTAGCTCAACCACTTAAACTCTCTATTTTCTAAGAAAGGACATTGACCACCAAGAGCACTCCTATAAAAACTATACAACTCAAGAGTTCTTTTCCAGATTCTGTGGTGATTCAAGCAAAGTGTCTTAAATTAATTTATCACAATATTTTTAAGCTAATGTATTTTTTCTGCTGAAGGACAGAAGTATCTTTTTCATTTTCTACATACCCAAGTTTGGGTTTCACTATGGAACATTTGCATTCTGCAAATCAAGTCAATCAAAGCTTTGAGACACAAGTACCATATAAGTCTACATAAAGTTAAGCAGTCTAAAAAAAAAATAAATCTAAGTCTTAAGCATCTCAAACTGCACACAGTTAATGAGCACTCAGAAAAACTCTCTCTGTATGTCTGCTCGCTAGCACTCTGTTTCAGAGGGCCCATAAAAACAAATCCCTTGGTGTTTGCAAAAAACTCCTACTTGCACTGCAGGAAAACCAAAGAGTACATGGGCAGTTTTGTTTTCTGAGCAATACCTAACTGATGCTGCAAAAAAGGTTTGGGGGTTCCATGCCCATTGCTTTGAGGTAATCATCTTCAAACCTCCTCTTAGTGCACATCCCTGCACTTGGAAAGAACTCACTGTAAACATCTGCAAAACATCTTCCTAGTTTCCTTTTACTACAATGCCTTCCTAAAAAATGTGAACAGCTGGAAATTGGCACACCAGCCAACACGATTCAGCTATTTCCTGATATTTGTATCCCTGTCTTGCCTCTGGATTATAAGTTTTATGTAACAGAGATTGTTACCTACCCCTTTTGCATGACCCTAGTGTAATGGGATTTTAGAACTAGAATAACGCTTCCAGCTAATACAATGATTGTTGTCATCTGGAAAAGTCATCTCCCTCTTCTTTTCCTAACAACTACCAAGGCACAGGTCTTTGTGCGTTAAAAAACATATATTACAACAAGTCAGGAAGGCCAAAGGGTTTTGATGCTATCCTGAAAGCAAGGGTAGGATATGCCTTCACCCTACCAAAAAGTAAGAATAATGCCCTTGTCCCCCTCCTCCTACTCTCAGCATTTGAAGAACACAGTTTCTTACTCTGCTATTACTTATTAGCAAATGCACTGACTGCCACCGTATCCGATGTAAGCACCTTGGTGGCTACTGCTGTTTGGGATCCCTGTGCGAGACACCTGCGCCTAAACCTGCTGGGGGAAAGAGAGCACAATTCTCCTCCTCAGAACTGGATTCAACAAAAAGCAGAAAATGGGATGTTCCCCATTATATGAAACCTAGAGATTAGAAAACTGATCCAGGAAATTTGAAACCCATTTTCATATCCTCTCCAACCTGAGGGAATTCATGCAACAAACACCTTTTAAAAATCCCTTAATCAATAGAACAGGCTATACTGTCAGCACTGCAAAACTTATGCAGATGCCTCATCATTCTGCAGTCCAGATTATAACATTCTTAGGTGAAAGAATAAAAAAGTGAAAGATGCCTTTGAAAGCCTGATAGTGAAAACACTTTCTTAAAAAGAGGGAACATATGTTCTCTTCTTTGCTTCCAACCAACACAAATTGCCTAAAGCGGCTCTTGAAGGAGGAACTGGAAATGAACTCGGTTTGGGTCTCCTCAGTCCCAAAACATCGCTCACACCATTTGGCTAAGGGTAATGCCCCCTCTTGCTTACTCTCTCTGAGAACTGTGAGCAAGCATTGCTTTCTAGAAACAAGTATTTTCTTTCTTACACTGTAAGCCAAAGTAAATCTACTCCCAGAGTTTTTTTCTCAGCATTCCTATTAGGTGTATTTTGCATTTTAACTCCTTGGCTCTATTTGCTCCTATGATAAAAAAGAGTAAGTACAATAATCTATTTTTATGGAAAGCAGCTAGTTTATTAATAGAGGGTGATATGGGACCCTTCCTGATCCAGAACTGCTTCATGCTCCGTCTCCTCTGGTCTCACAGTGACTTGCCTCTCCTCCCCTGGCTCCTTCAGCTAACACACGCTGCCTCTCAGAGGGTATGTTCTTTGGGGTGGCGACAAGGGCAAGAACTCCAATTCATTTGAGTCTTTAGCCACTACTCCAGACCCGTTGTCAAACTACACAGAAGAACAAGAATTTAAGAGTTCTGCCCATAAACTTTTTTTTTTTCCTCTCCTGTGCTGCCTTTGGTACATAATTTTATTACATTTTTTCCTGTTTATCTCAAAATTATGTGGGCAAATACCCTTTATCACATTTTTAAATTACTGGAAAAGCTTAGAAAGTCACCACTTTCTAGAAGCACCACACTTCAAAATTTCATTTAAAGTAACTGGAAGAAGAAACTATGCTAACACATTTTCTTGATTTTTGAGTTACAGATTTTTAAGAAGTTAAATTGTTTTTGCTTCTGAAAACCAGAGGATAAAGTGAACAAATTAAAATTTTTTTTAAAGTCAAATTATGTTTTTAATTGTGAGCTAGTTTTGAATTTAAAAAAAAATCTCTAGAATTTTACTTTGATGAAAGCCATAATGCAGTAACAAGTTGCATTTGTGTGAGTCTGAAGAGTATTTGGAACTAAAACTCCAAGACCTGTACCCAATGAAAAGCTAAGTCTGTGCTCCCCATGAAATATGTATGCAGTATTGGCTCCTCTCAATCAAGCTCACATGCTTTTACGATTCAACATTGTCCAGGTTGATGTGTTTTGCTGGATGTCACCCAAGAGAATTATAGACTTCCCTCATCATCCTACTGGAAAGCTAATGCTGACAACTTTAATACAACAATTTCTGATCAACTCTCAACTACCTTTTTTTTTTTTTTTTTTTTTGCTAGTACTAGTGCACTGAAAATTGAATATTAAGCACTACCTTTTCCTTTAATCTGACTCGTGCATGATAAAAGCATGCACTTCTATGACTTCAAGTAGTCTCAAACAATATTGGTACCAGACAGCAAAAGAATACGAGTACTCCAAAAGTTACTCTTTAAAAAAAAAAAATAAATTTCCTCATTTATCTATTAGAGGTTTGCATAGAAAGCATAAAAGCTGTACTTGCTCACAGTAATATTTTAAGAAAAAGTTGAGCGATTGTTCTTATTTGTGCTATTTTCAGACTATTACATGTTCAATCAACCTCTGTAAGTGCTTTTGAACAATATTTTCTTGCATTACCCAAGTATATCACATTTACTAGAAAAGTGAAAAATCCAACTGCAGTTCATTGTTACCTTCTAGATGGAATATTGTATGTGATCCACACCACAACATTCCTGCCAAAATCTGGGCTCTAGCAAGCTTTCCTACTTGTTTTTTAGCTGTTCCTCAAGGAAAAAAGGTCTGTGCAATCACACTCTGCCCACCTGTTCCCCATAACTTTTGAAGCTATTGCCACCTGCAAACAAAGTTTGACAGAGACAAGAGATTCAAAGATAATTAAGCCCCACGGGAGTTTTAGAAAAACCAATGGCTGAGTAAAGGGAAGCCTCCAACAGTAGAGATCTTAATAACAGGAAAAGCCAGGGCAGGCTCCATGGGTCTTTAGTCTGTCAAGGCTTTCAGCACAGCATGCAGCGGTCCGTCGGGTAACGCAGGTATCGGTGAGGATGAGCCACAGCACACGATGCCTCTTGCCAAGAGAGCAGCAAGAGGTTTGCGGAGGAAATGTCACACGGAAGGAAACACAAGCAAAAAGGAGAAGTTGGAGTGAAGAAGAGACCATGTATAGGGACGCAGACACAAATCCATAGGAAATGAGGCTTTAACAGGCGCAGAGCAATACAGCAACTTTTTTTTTTTTGGTTATTGCTTTCTGAAGAATCACTACAAAGAATCTCATAAGGAACACCGCGGAAAACAAAAGAACAAGCAAAATGGTGGGTTGTATTCCAGCTTTCCAGAAGCACTAGACTTATAGTTGCTTTGTTTTCTTCAGGGCTTCAGAAAGTCTGGCTATTTGTTTATCTGCTGAGGGCTTCTTTTTAAGCAATTACAATAAAATACCTTTGATGCACTTAGCTTTAACCTTGAAGTACTCCAGAGTGAAAAGATGACCAACCTATCAGAAATAAGTATATAATTATTACCTCAGACCCTATACATCCAGTCTGCAAATACATTGTTCAGGGTTCATGACATTACTAACATTTATTTACGTAGCATCTTCCACCGCAAAGTACTTCCCCAGCTTGAAGTCAGGCAGTGGCCCATGTATAAATACAGTCATATTTTAAATTTCTTTGAAATCTTTCATTCTCAAATACCTGAAAACATGGTACAATTTCTTATAAAGAAGAGTACATCTACCATTGTCATGCAGCCACTGAGAGCATAAAAAAGTGATAGTAGCACAGAGCCACACAGCAATTCTGCTTTTCAGTGAAGTACATGTAGAACGTTATTTTTCATATTTTATTTCAAATGAGTCAGTACCTATGATCGTTCACTACAACTTCTGCTGTGGATTTTGTTTTCAGAAGTAATTAGCAGTTTTGGAATTTGGTCAGAAAACAAGAGCCACTGCCTCTATTTTTGCAAAACATCCCCTAGGATATTAGGCGGCCATTCAGAACAAAACTGCAGTTTATTTCTTATTCTCAAAGATGGAACATGAGGTTGCAATAGGTCCTAATATGTCAATAACATAACAATTCTCTGAAAATCATTTTTTCAAAAAGTTACACAAAATACATTATTATGTTCTATCATTCTCACATGGCATAAAATTATTGCTTGGTCAGGATTAGCCTGTCAAGGGATTTTGCCCCGTTTCCCATAATATTTTAAAATATATGAGCTAATGTTTCCTGTGAAGACAGTTAGATAGGAAGAGCTATTTACTTTCACTGAAAAAGCCCCACAGTTTTGCCTGTCTCTATACATCTTACTACGCACAAATGTAATACCAAGGTAGCATTCATTACGGATGGCAGGATAGAGTGCTAAACACCGGACAGTTTAACATGTCAGAAGCCAGCACAGCTGCCCAAGGAAGCAGCACCCTGTCGTCTTCCCTGCCCATCACTCCATCCTTCCCACCGCACTGCTTCCTCCCCGGGCTGCTCAACAAACCGGGGGGAAAAACGATCACCACCCATCTGCGGTGGCTTCAGAAGAACAGCGCAGTTAGCGCGGATAGCCATTTGACACTGCAAAGTTAAAGAGTATGTGTTACACACGTATAAGGAAGGAAAACCGAAACAACAGAAATACCTTACAAATAAAAAAGTAAAAAAATCTGCGTTCAGAAATCCAATTAGAGAATTTGTTAATATTAAGTGAAGAATCTTGTCTGCATGAATTTCTCGGTGGATGGTATAAACAGCATATACTTAAATTTGTCTAAGTCATTTATATCAGTTATAACAGCGGAGAGAAAACCCTGTGTTTCCTTAAGCAATTTTACATTCAGGTGGGAGCATCCCCACCACTGCCTTTGGGACTCCACAGCACAAGTGTTAACACACCACAGCTGTCTCAGTCCTCGCCTAATTCTATTTTTTTAAAACTGTAGTATGAAACTTCCTCAGTTCTTTAAAATCTGTTGTCTCTAAGGAATATTGGGAGGGATTAGAAGGTATACATAATTTATGGAATAAATTACAATCCATCCAATTCTTTCAATCATCTTGAGATGGAAACACCTCAGAAAGAGTATGAGTGACCCAAGGAGGAACCTCCTGACTCCATGAATAAGATTAAGATTTCATCTCATAATTCAGATGTAGGAGGGGACAGCTGTTCATTAATTTGAAGAAAAAAAAAATTAAAGTGAGATAATTTCCATCCTTCTTCCTAATTTTAGACAGACAATAACTATTCAACAAGAGCTATCACATGAAGCAGCCCAAGAATGTATGATGAATTTATCCTCTTTTAGGAAGGCTGATCAAGTGATGACAATTCCCTACACTGTGATAGCATCTGAATACTACATGTACACATTTTTAAGGATATTGGGAATACAGAAGAAAAAAATAGCAGTATATGTTAGTTATTTTTATACTGTGTCTAGTACTCACTGATCTGGCATTGCAATAAAATATGATTTGAGAATACTTACAATGCAAAGTATAGTAAAAGTCTTTTAAATAAGCTAAAAGGTAGAAGTTTAATTGTAATTGATTTTCTATTCAAAGATGATGCTTATCAAATCATGCTGCAGGCATGAACCTCCACAGAACATTCGTATAATGTTCTCTTTTATTGGCAATTGAGTCATCTTCAATACTTGTTAGCAACTTGCTTCTAATGCCATAAGATACCTGTATTAAAGTAGATATTTTATTAAGAATTAATACTACAGGATCAAACTCATTAAATTTACTCTTATCATAAAGTCAACATTTGTTTTAGGGAGGTATTTTTCTTATAGAGGCAGATACAGACTGCTTACACATGGCCTAAGGAACAAGTATCTCCATTTTCTCCTCTTAAAACATTAGGCAAGAAATCTAATAGAATCATTAGTTCTCCTCTTCAATCACTCTTCCATAGCTCTTAAATGATTTTGCACTGTTTGCCACAGTAATATGGAAAATGGGAACATGCAAATGATTTATTCCAGGTCTTGAAACCTACTTTTGCTAATGCAATGCACATACAGTGCTGACCAATATAAAGCCATTTCAATCATCAGATGCTTTGAAATATAAGTTATTTCAGGAAGACTAGCAAAGCGTCTCAGTGGAACTACATTTGTGCCTCTCAAATGAATCAGTACATATGATCATTTACTATAATTTCTACTGTCCATGAGAGCCCAGGCTTGCTCCTGCCTTGGACTTTTTTTTCAACTATTTCCATAAACAACAAAGAATTTCAACGTTGAACATTCTAAGAGATGACAAAGGCAGCCTACCTGTGAGATCAGTTCCTTCTGGAAAGATGAGGAGTTGTAACGGTTCACGAATGTCACAGAAATAATCCAGCATTTTTTCAAAGTGACTCTTGTCATCTTCCCACTTTCTCTGAATGAAAACAAAGGCAGCAACCTGCATCGCCCAGCCTAAAGTTTAAAAAATACACCTTTAGTAACATTTCACTCTGATACTTCCACAATGTCTGTTATTCTAAAATACTGTATCAATTGTGTTAGACACAACATTTTATTTGCTGCCCACCTATCCTCACCTCTGATTAAGAGCACTTAGCTACCTTGTAATAGGAGTGTTGGATAGGAAGCAAAAGAACGGATAATCTAAATAAATAAATCTAAATAAATGGCTACTGTTTTGCAAAATTCAAGTTACCAGAGTTAGAAAAGCTTTCCAGAGCAAGAATAGGGTCAACGCTGTCATGAAAGGATGTTATAGCGACATGGGTGTCAGTCTCTTTTCCCAAGTAACAAGCGATAGGGCAAGAGGAAACAGCCTCAAATTGTGCCAAGGGAGGTTTAGATTGGACATTAGAAAAAATTTCTTCACTGAAAGGGTTATCAAGCACTGGAACAGGCTACCCAGGGAAGTGGTGAGGTCACCATCCCTGGGGGTATTTAAAAGATGTGCAGATGTGGCATTTCGGGACATGGCTTAGTGATGGACTTGGCAGTGTTAGGTTTATGGTTGGACTCAATGATCTTAAAGGTCTTTTCCCACATAAACGATTCTATGAGTCTATGAGGTGAAGTATTTAAAACCATGGCCCTCACTACAATATCCTTAACCACTGCAACACTGATTTGCTCAAGGGAAGGCGCTGCCCCTACAGACAAACATCTCAGCAATGCACTGCAGGATAAAAGAAATCTGCATTATACAGAGGTAGTTGTCCTTCGTATTGCATGTTAACCATGTGCATTGTGCAGAAAATATCTATTGCTTCGAGGGCCTTATTACATATACCTCCTTATAATTTTCATTACTAATAGAAGAAAATACAAAGTTGTTCTTTACATCTGATTATGGAAAAATTTAATGTATATCCATTTGTTTGTTTTAATACACAAGACAACTGTGCAGATTTACAGTCTGACATCAAACAAAGAATGTAATGCAGTTAAATAAACAAAAGTGTTTCTGAGCCTCCAGGTCAGGGGTCACAGGCCATTATCTTCAATAAACATTCCTGGCTTTTTTGGCAAAATTTAGCGTACAGGGTATCACATAATATTAGAAGTTCTGTCCACTGGTTCAGACAGCAAGATGAAAAAATCAGGGCTACAGTTCCACCACAGGTCTGTCATGCTCCCTTCTTAAACACAGCTCAGAGGAGCACGACACTGCCTTACCACTGTTCTTGGCTAGCTTGTATCTCATCAGAAAACCTGCAAATAGATATTCCACATCAAAGAGAAAACATCACAGCTTCCCATTCTCCTCTTTGCTCACCACAGTCCTCAAAGTCTGTTTTTCCTTTCCTGGTGACTTAGAGCATGTTATTCTTGCACTTTACTTCAGTTCCTCTTTACAGGGATTCCTTTCTATTCTGTTCCTGGCAATATCTTCCAAGGAGCATATGCTAGAAAATCACTTACTAAAGTCACCAGTTTTTAAAACAACTTCATAAGTCAGTCAGCCTGGATAATGCATTAACCAAGCTGCATAATCTCTTCTGTATTGGTTAGGAACGTTAATTGTATTCTTAAAGATTTGTAACCTGTATCATGGGGTAGGTACTTTTTATTTTTAAATCAGCTAAACAGATGGAGCATGCATAACTAACATGCCTTCTGCAGTCTGGACCTAATGAGTCTCAGATATTCAGATAATTAATGATATCCAGATAACTGCATACTGGAAGTGGTTATATGAATTAAAGAAAAGAAATGCCCAGAATGCAGTCTCAGCAAATCTTTTCAAATTTGTACGCTGTACTTGTTAAAAACCTTCTGTAAGTAAAACTAAACTTTGACCACAACATTTTATGTGCATCTATGCACATATCATATTCCCACATCTGCAGTGCCAAGAAGTATCAGTATAGCTGTATTAACAGAGACTATCCATGTTTAAACAAATCATTTGCAGGAAAAAATAAAGGTTAACTTCAAAGTAACTGAAAAATAACTTACATAATTTAACTATGCTTTCTTCTGGCATTTAATCATCTCCTACTGCTACAATATATTTCACTACAATGGTGCAAAACGAGTATATTAAATTGAACTAATCAGGGCTTCATATTCACATTTGTCATTGTATTATATAAAGAGGACACCCTTTCATACCAAACATTGCCAAATACCAAATGGTGCCATGGAATTCAGTTCCTCTAGAAGATACATGGCGATGGAATGAAGCTGCATCAGGGGAAGTTGAGACTGGACATTAGGAAAAGGTTCTTCACTGAGAGGGTGGTCAGTCACTGGAACAGGCTCCCCAGGGCAGTGGTCACGGCACCAAGCCCGTCAGAGTTCAAGGAGCATCTGGACAACACTCTTAGTCATATGGTTTAGCTTTAGGTAGTCCTGAGAGGAACAGGGAGTGGGGGTTGATGATCCTTATGGGCCCCTTCCAACTTGAGATACCTTATGATTCTATGATCCCTCATCAAAAAATCAAGTTCATAAAAATGGACACAACAAAGGAAAAAAACCCTGTAAGCAGAAACAGAGATGCCTTGTACCGTACCATTTACAGCTCTGAGAATGTAGATGCTCCATGGGACAGAGTGGAAAAATACATAGAGATCAGGAAAGTTGTCCTGTAGTTTCGGTGTCTTCCAATCATTCTTACCTCTCAGCCCAGACCTTTTGTATGTTTTATGTACCCTAGACACTACACCTACATTAGTTTATGCAAAGCCTGTACTGTGCTAAACCATTTTATTGTGTGGTGTCACACATCAGGCCTAAATTATTCAGTCCTTGTGTTCTCATTGCAGCAGAGTCTGCAGTAGGCAGAAAGAAGGTGTCCTGGTTTCAGCTGGAATAAAGGTAATTTCTTCTTAGTAGCTGGTATAGAGCCCTGTTTTGGATTTAGGATGAAAATAACGTTGATAACACACTGATGGTTTAGTTGTTGCTAAGCAGCATTTATAGTAAGTCAAGGACTTCTCAGCTTTTCATGCTGCCCAGCCAGCAGTGGCTGGGAGTGCACAAGAAACTGGGAGAGGACACAGCCAGGACAGCTGGCCCAAACGAGCCAAAGGAATATTCCATACCATATTACATCATGCCCAGCCTACAAACTGGGGTGAGTTGGCTGGGGGGCACCACGGCTCAGGGACTGGCTGGGCATTGGTCAGTGGGTGGTGAGCAATTGTATTGTGCATCACTTGTTTTGTATATTCTCATTATTAGGAGGAGGAGGAGTATTTTACCTACCTTCTCTGTCCTGTTACAGTGCCTTTATCTCGACCCACAACTTTTACTCTTTTTTCCCCAATTCTCTCCCCATCCCACTGCAGCAGGAGGGGGGGAGTGAGCGAGCAGCTGCGTGGTGCTTAATTGCCAGATAGGGTTAAACCATGACAGAAAGGGACACGAGCAGCAAAATAAATGCTCACTTGGGAAGCCTACTGATACTTTCCCAGGTCAGCAGCTCCTTAGAGTGATTTTAGTCCATAACAGAGGGAGCATGGAAAAAATCTCACTGTCAGATCCCACGGTCTCCCCTACCTTTCTTCATGTAGCACAAGGCTTTAAATTATATGGAAACTTGCATACAAACTCTTTCTAGCAATCATTCTTTAACAGCACTGTGAACATCAAATTACAAATACCTTTAGCTACTAAGAAAGCTGCTGCTTGGGTGACTTATATTTTACCTAACTAAACTGCCTTAAAGCAGAGGATATAGTGCAGTAGTTTCCCATTCCTGTCCTAAGTGGTGGTGTTATATATGGGCTATGAAAAATTAAACAGTAATGTAATGACAGTAGGGTGTCAGGGAGGAGGAAAAAAGAAAGAGAGGGAAGGGAGTTGGGAGGCATCCAGTTTTTAAAATAAACAACAGGTTTGATTTTTCTAACCCTTCCAATAGATAACATCCAGAGCTCTGGAAGAATTTTTCTATCTTAAGTGTAAATCTAATTAGATAAAACAGTCCTGACGGTTCAAATAAGAACAGATTATCTAACTAATAAAGGACCCAGGTTTTCCTCCCCACTTACCCCAGCAAAGCACAGTGCACCAAACTATTTTACCATCTATGAAAGCAGAAGAACCTTCCACATTTGCTCAAGCTTTAAGGCCTCTGGTGAAAGGCAACAAAACCATGAATTACTGCCTTCAACCAAAACCTTGGTCCATGCACCGATGGGAGAGAATGCCTGCTGTTTACATGTCTCACCATCCCACCAGGTTCAAGCAGGAGAGGAAACCCAGAACAGGCTTGCAGACACATGCCTTTGAACAAAGCAAAAGCAGCTCTCGCTTTGATTTCCATTCCACTGTGCGTCTGCATTGTGCTGCTGGAAGAACAACACGAACAAGTCCGAGGCATGACGTGGGATCCAAATGGGAATGCACAGAGAAACAGGAGGAATTCAGTAAAGCAATGGGCAAAATGAAAGGTTTTGCTAATCAGCAAGATTTATGAATAAGCAGCAGAAGGAAGTACCTTCTCATGTGCAGCCTGCAGTGAAACACGCTGTTCAGTTAATTATTGTTAAGTTTAGGTCACATTGTTCAACAAAAGTAATTATATTTTGCTCTTTTCGCACAGCGTTTTTAGTTGTCTAAAAGCTCCTGGGCAACAGGAATTTTCCTAGCAAAGGCAGCAGTTACTTGACTGGGGAAAAATGGTTGCCTGTTGATTTGCAGATTCGTGAGAAATCATCGATTACAGAAACATGGCAGAGAAAGAGTGAAGCTAAAGAAATCATAACAATGCAACTCCATTTCTTTGCTAAAATGCCTAAAATTTTGGTTCCTGCAAGACTAAATAACATCACTTGGAAAAGTACTCAAAAAGCATCACACTGCACAGCTCTTGTTCAAAATTACAAAACAGTAGCACAAAAAACTACTAGGTAGAGTAGCTAGCCACACTGACCCTTAATCAACTTTTCAGAGCTGAAAAAATAAAAAAGGCAAATTCAAATATCAAGTAACACATACACGCTAATGATATGTATTTATCAGGACATCATTCTAACACAGAAAAAAAATTACACTTGCACAAAAAGGAAAGCCTGCTACTGAACTAGAGAAATGCGCTGTACGTAAGAATTTCCTTACTGCCTTGGGGATAAAGCAAATTATAGCTTATGCAGGGTGAGAATTTGCAGCATTGTATTAAAAAACGCTAGCTGTAAGCATAAAGCTTTCTAAATTTTAAGACCCTGCAGTTCTATTTTCCGCTCCCCAAAATCCTTTAAAATGAAATAACACTTGAAGCTGAAATTTCTTAAGTGTGTTTTCATTGCAAAGGTAATTTGGGAGTAAGTACATACTAGGGATGGAGGTGGCAATGAAGAAAAGAGAGAAAGAAGCAAGTTGTTAAAAAAAAGGCTTTGTTTGGTTTTGTATCGCAACTGTATGTACATTTCCATAAGTATCTCAGAAATTAGATATCCTCAAAAATGTCATGTCTCTAAGAGGAATATTACAGCTGATATTGAAAGCAAAACATACACACATCAAGAAAATGGTATCTATGTATTTTCTATAGCAATTTAACAGAACAGCTAATAATACAAAACACACACCCCAACCAAATTTAATAAATGATTCAAAACTATAGAAATAAGTAGAAAAGTAGAAGGCCTAACTGGGATTTCGTTATTATATTCATTCATCCTCCCTCTTTTCTTCCACTGTATTATTCACTGGTTTTTCATAGCATTATCTTGGTCAAAAATAAAAGCATTATTCAGTGCACCTGTATTCAACAGGGATCTGGTCCTGATCACGGCTTTTGAGGCAAAAGGGAACCAGACATCTAGGCTTAATAAGGGAAATCACTTGGAAGCACATGATCCCACTGTATACAAATAATTGGGTCCATTAACAGTTTGTTATTCCAAGTGTTTTGATGCATAAAATATCCACAAGGCAACAACCACATAATTCTGAATGTTCCTTATTTCAAAGATCTGTAGGTATTGAAAAGAGATTAGAACATAGAAAATCACACAGGAAGCCAGGGCTTAAAGTTACTATGTATATACACTATTAAGTTTTCATCAGCTAAACAGGTTTCCACATATTCAATTAGAATCCACCAATTTACTGTTTTTTTTTCTAGATAGTTTTATGTCTAATAACCCAAAGAAAGTGAAAAGATTTTTTAAATTTAATGTAATGGTTTGAGTACACAAACTAGGAAAATAAAGAAAGAAATGCTTCTTGAAATAATCCTGTAAAGCACAATCTCTGCTCCTGGCAAGTTTTTTTTTAACCATGCTCATTTCCAATAATGTAGTTAATAGGAATATAATGAATTGAACAACTACCATCTGATTTGGTGAATTATTTGAGCAAGTTACAAAACTAGCTAAGAGATAAAATTCACAAATATAGATTCACAGTAGCACTCCTAATTTTGTAGTGAAACATCTGATTCAGTCTATTTATTCATTTGATTCAATCTATTTGTAAGGTGTCTATTTAAACACCAGTATGCTTTTGCTATTGCCTTGCCCTATCAGACTCCGAACATTACTTTAATCTGCATCTGTTTTTAAATTACTTGTGTGGTCACGTTTGTGTTGTTCAGACTACATATTTCATACCTATATATACCACATAGTCTACTTTTTACTTGGACAGAATATCATCTCTTCCAATGTATGTGAAGCCTAAACCTTTTTTCTTACTAAAAAAAACTTGAGCAAACAAACAGCAATGTTAGAAACACAGAATTTTAAGGTAACTGAAACAAAGAAAAATATTCTGGTTTTGCTCTGATCAGTTTTACATTTTATTTCCCATAGTTCTCATGCATTTGTTTCAGAACCAAAATATTCTAAATTTTGTATTTAAGTCACATTCAAATTTTAACACTTTCTGTATTTCCTTTGCCCTGCTTCGTTCTCTTACAGAAGAATACAGTATGTTCCAGTAGAAATCTCTGCTTTAGCTTACTGTTTATTTATAATGCAATTAGAAGCTTCTTCAAACAACGTTTACAGTACGAGATTCCCTTGTCAGGGCAATAACAATGTTGTCAAAAAGCTAGTCAAATACAGCGGCCTATGTCGTAGCTGTGAAAATTTAACTGTGAAACCTTCTAGAAAGGATATTCCACTGAAGAATTGGTACCCCTCAGCCAATACTCACACAAAAAAAAAGTGAAAGTATGTAGGAAAAATCATTACAGTAGTAGCAGGATATATATGTATATAAAGCACCCAGACAAAGGTATACCATGCTCTTGGAAAGTATTCTTTAAATATTCAATCCCTTAATCACGGATCAGAAAGATGCTATTTGGACACTTCATACTGAAATATTCATTCTACTTCCTAAATTATGCCATTTTTATAGAATATGGGCAATCAGATTAACTCTACCATTGCATTAGTGCTACTTACACAAAATCTTTGCATTAAAATGCTATAAATGCCATTAAGGAACGTTAAACCTATTCAGCTACAATATCCATCTTAAAATAACACTTCAAATTTGATTCGATGTACTGTGTAAAATCAGAATAACGTAACATCGCTCAAAACTAAAGCAAAGGCTTAAACCTCTAGGATGGCTGGAAGATTGCTTTTTCTAACGCATTTTAAAAGTACAGCAATACAGTGAAACAGCACATGAAAACCTGAGTATTAAAAAATATGAGTCTTGCCCAATACATATCTGGAGAAAAGCCCCGCATCATTCCAGAATCATCAAAGACAAAAAAGAAACAATCTCTGGCTGTTAGAAAGCGGAGAAGAACAAACAGGCCCTACCAAACAGTCCCAGTCTCTCCCATGGATGTGCCATCTTAACTACAAGTCAGAAAGAGCGAGAGATTTTACAATTCAATACCTCTTCGTAGGCCTGCATCCTCTTCAGATGCCCCATCTCCTTACGGGGGGACTGTGAAAGTCCCTCAGCCTGATGAGCTGATCCACACAGATGCTGCATAACCCACTGATAATGGCAAAGGAATGTAAGTTGGGAAAACATGCCATCCTAATTCTGCTGTTATTTGTTCTGTGAGCTTGGACAAAATAACCACTCCCTTCAACACTTGTCATTTGTAAAATGGGGAGAAGGAGAAAGATTAGCATTTGATCTCACTCTTTTGATGTGC
Source organism: Astur gentilis (assembly GCF_929443795.1). Classification (NCBI taxonomy): domain Eukaryota; kingdom Metazoa; phylum Chordata; class Aves; order Accipitriformes; family Accipitridae; genus Astur; species Astur gentilis. The sequence continues at coordinate 16,398,808 of NC_064909.1, forward strand.
GTTTTGGAGAGGCAAAGGGGGTGGAGAGAAAATGGAGTCCTTATTATATAGTAAGGATAAGGAAAGTTTTAATGGAAGACAGGCTAGTATTTTTGTAATTCGCTCCCCCGCCCCGACAGAGTTGGGAGAATTTCTGTGGTATACTTCTGAAAATATTCCTATTATTCCCTTCGTGGAAGAGCCAAGCTGGGAAACAGCAACCTCAGTCTTTTCTTCCCTACAAAAAAATACATGTAGAGTTACAGCCAAATTAAGCTGCATTTTTGCTTCAAAGTAATAAACCTTCCCTCAACACTTAAAACTTCTTCAAGAGAGTCTTCACTGTGAACAACTGGTAGAATAACAATTGTGTTCTCCATTAGAGAGCATACTTTTCAACTTCTACTGTAAAAATCACGTAGGATAACAACTCTAAGGTAATTAAGCCTGGCAGCTCATAATTGAATTGCTAGAAGACAAAATGTCACAGCTCCTCAAAACTCTGATTTCAACCTATTTTAACATAACAAAGTCGCTTGAGACATGAGCTATACTAGAAAGTTCAGTAGGTTACACCTTTAATTTTTTAAGCCAATATGCTCCATCGATAAGAATTTGGATGCAAATCCAGCTATAACCTGAACAAAGACACTTTATGCCAAAGTATTTATATCCCTACCTACAGAAGTAGCTGTGGCAGCACAAACACTTCCATGCCAATACAAACGCGTACAGATTCCCCGCAGCGTGCTGCTTTAACTATTCTCCAATTGAGTTAAGTGCTAAAAATTTTTTAGGCTTAGCGATACCAACATTTTACTTCATGGTAGCTGATCCATCATAGCTGTCGGTGTGCATGCTCTTAGCCCATGGCAAAGGCAGGATAATTTGAGTTGTTTTGCCCTGCTTCATTGAAAACTAAGATGACTCAAATTACTTTGAATTTGCTTCAGGCGAAGCTCGCACACACAGACAGCTATAATGGATCAACTGACATGCAGTAAAACATTGGTGGGGCTAAGCCCAGTGCTGAAATAGAGCACAAGCCCCACCCCCCCCCCTTTTTTTTTTTTTTTTTTTTATTTTCTCCTGGTACTTAACAAGGGCCAAACCAAACTTAAGCCTTTGAGAGCTACAACACGAGTGACCAGACAAGTGAAAACCAACTAAAAAGCTCCTGCATCTTGCAGTCTCTTCAAGAGCAATGTTAGCCACAGAATAACATGAATACAGAGATGAAAATCTGGACAGTTACCTGGTTATCTCTGCTCCTAACTACTCCAGGTTTGCCTGCTTTGCTTATTCTCCTTTTTCCTTTATCACCTTGTCCTTTCCTAACCTGTTCCTGCTCCAATACACTCCAGCTGTAATTCCCTGCTTTACCATCCTCAGTGAGCCTTCTTAAAAATGGTAAGTCTTCCATCAATGGTGCCTGCACTTGTACACTGAATTACGGTGTTATTAATCTTTTCTATCAGCTTTAAGCAAAACCAGGGTGAATATCAACTCATGTAGCAGCCATGCACTGACACTAGCCCCTTTGGTTACCCTCTCTCATTTTTTCCATGAATTTATTAAACCCAAATTTTAGGGTTTTTTTTCATGTAGATGTTGAGGCACTTTTAACCATTAAAATCCAAATATTACTGCAAGCCAAGCAATAATTAAAATCCTATTTAAAATAATGAACACATGTGAATTGTCCTTCATTAAAACACAGCTCTACTTCCAGTGAAATCTTACTGGTCCATATCACAAGGCTTTTACAAATGAAACTATTGAGATAAAAACTTAAAAGGATGTAACTAACTTCTAGTGATTATCTGGTCATCTGACAGTACTGTGCATGTTCCTTGGTACCTACTCAAACAGTATGTATTCCACAGTGTATGCTGAACAAAACTTTATCATAGTCTATATCACTTCCGATGCTATTCCTTATGAATTGGAGAATAGGTGAGAATATAAATTGTACATATCTATTACAAGTACTGTAGAGAAGTTCTGTCTTGTCCGACTATGCAGAAAACTGTCAATGCCATTAGAAATTCTCCTTGAAAACCAACACTGCAGAATGTGTCAATAGTTTCTGATGATGTCAGATGAGAAACTGCAGCAACAGCTAAGAGCAGAGTAGTGCTCCCTTGAGATGCCAAAGTTGGCAACTTGTACTGAAACGCTGCAAGAATGTTTCTGAAATTGAGATTACTGAAATGTAATACCTCTTTTTGAAAACTTTACTGCACACAATTTATCAAGCCAAAGCTACGGTTCCAGGAAGAAAGGACCATCTGTTTTTCTTTGGGCTTCTTTTTTTAAGGCTCACCTTTAATCAATTTAAAGTTTTTCATACACTGGAATGCAAAGAATTAATAACTTAAGAACTAGGTAAGTGACTCAATGCTTCTCCTTGAAACACTGACTCCTCTGATTTTAGTTATAATTAACTAGAAAATAACTGCCTATTTGTAAATACAGACTCATTAAATCTGATACCTTTACACTTTTAACCTACAAAGGGGATGACAAGGACTCTGGATCTATTTGCATTCCAAGCTTTGCCCTTCACCTACCATATATACCACTTGGATCGGTATAATCTCTCGTAGACCTATTTTTACACTCCAACTGGGATAATACGTATAACAACAAAGGTACAATGCTTAATACTCGCAAGGTTTTTAGCAACATGGAAATTAAAAGGCTGCATTATAAACCTTATTTTACCCATAACTTTTAATGAAATGCTTGTAAAAAAAAAAATACCAAAAGCAATACAATATATTCATTCAAATATTTCTCAAACTCAAAGCAAAACTACCATTAGGTAAAGAAGTTCCATTTAGCCAATATATCAATACTTCCATAATCCTATACTTCTAAATATATATACAAACTAAATTCATATAAATATATGAAAAGATGAAACTGAAGGACATGATGAAAGCAGAGGTTTTAATTTCCACAAATATTTTACCTTAAATGATCAACATCTAAAGTGTCAACTATAGCTGCAGTGAACTGAAACTGTCTAGTTGATTTCCAAGTTATCTTCTTGCCTTTACAAGCCCATAAAATAAACAAAACTTTTAAGTGAAACCACCGGACACAATTTACCAAAACCAAAAGCTGACAAACGCCTATTAAAAGGCTATCACATAACACAGCAGGGCCATTAGAGACAAGTAGGAGAAATTCTACTCTTGCTGATGAGATTCAGGGTTGTCCACTTTGGACATCGTTTTCTGCTGTATCACTGCAACACCAAACTTCATACAGATTCACAATTAAACCTTATCCGTCGATCTTAATTTCATCCAAGAGTCTCATTTTCCAACTCTCCCCTAATTACGTGGCTATACAGAATACTTTATTTTTGCATGAATCTGCCATCCAAAACACAGGCTGACTGAACATCGAGACACTATTTCTAAGGCCTCTTTTCAGATATACTATGGTAGAATAGAAGCTGAACATTTATGATTTTAGACTATCAAATTATGGCTTGAGTAAAGGACATAGTTTCGCTGGATTCCTCTCCTGTGACTAATAACATTAGCAGTCTACTAAAAAATAAGCTAAAATTCAAAATATTGCAATCAAAGTACTCAAAGCCCATATATTGTGGAGGATGCTTAGGCATCTGACATATAAATAGTGGTTTATAACACTGTAGATCCAGGCAACCAATCTACTGCCAGTAATTGTTGTCCTGCAACACAAACAACAGGAATAAATGACTGCCTGTGCCACCTCTACCATCACAGCCCACGAAGTGGGGTATGAGCCCAGAATTTTATTAGTGGCTTAAGCTACTATGTCAGACTATGAACAAAGACAGCATCATCGTCTGCTAACACTGACCTGCTACAGCTCCACTTACCTGAGCCTACTCATTAAATCTATTAGATGTGCTCAGTTTATGCACTGAACTCAGCACTGGGAGGTGGGGGTGGAAATCAACCTCTAAAAAACTCCTGACACCCTTTCAGCAACCAAATTTTGCCAAGCATAACATAGCATCCAAGCTCCTGGTGCTACCTTCCCATTTATATACGCATTAACAAGCATACATACAAATGTTTTGTTACAAACAAAACAAAACACCCCAAACCCACAAAAAGCTACTTTTGAAGAGATAAACCTGTGAATCTTCCAGACTATACTCCTGATTATCTTCCATCATTGCTTTAAAAAGTTGCATTTGCAGCTGATTCCAAGATTTCAAAACATCTCTGCTGTATTCCAAAGATAAAACATTTATCTAAATACATATTTTCTCATTTCCTGTAATGTTAAAAGAGATGTCTTTTGTCAAGTAAAATTGACCTTCGTGTTTGACTGTTATGGAAAAAGTATGTTACCTAGTTGAAGTTCTTAAGAGGACTAAAGGCCCAGCAAGTGAATGCAATAACAGTGCAACAATATGAGAGTTCCTCTGTATGGAATCCAGCCAAAATTATCTGTTCAGATAAATGGCCTGACAAAAGGGAACCATAAATAAGGTTACTCTTTCGACATCATAAAGTTGCCGCATATCCTGCCCTAGCTAGTTTTGTATTAAAACAGCAAATAAATCTAAGAGATAAATAAAACAGAGATGCTTTTATTTCAGATAAGTTTGCCTATTTATTCAGAAACCATTTGTGCCACAATTTTTGGACTATCTGAAATGATTTCTCTGAGTATGTGCAACTCAGATCTGTTTCCAGACTACATTACTATAAATACTGATTATTTTATAACCTGTACAGCTTTTGTGTAACCAAGTTCAGTTTAAAACTACAGCTATTAAAATGAAGCATCAACTTTGCAATTGCCTACAGGGCTTTTTTTTTTTTTGTAATCTTCTCAATGGTATAAATTGAATAATGAAGAAGCTTGATGAGAGCGTTTGCAATGTGCAGTGAAATAGCACCAAACCCAAAGTGTTGAGACTTTGAAAAGACTTTTTTCACAATTTTGAAGAAAGCCTTCAGTATATAGAGCAGAAATATTTTCACCTATAAGCCACAGCAGCGCATGTAGTATCTTTAAAAAGAAGTGCTTAAGCATGTAGACCAGGTGTCCTCTGGGAGATTTATGGTTTAATTGCTCAGTATGCCGTATTATTTTACAGAAGTTTTTTTTTAAAAAATACTGAAACGGAATTTGAACCTAGGACATTTAACAGGGTACGAACAGTGCCAGGCAAAATTTAAACACATTTTCCTTTTGAATTAAAGGGTTTAGTCACCTACCAAATCCCGGAATGCTTTTGAGACTGGATTTGAGACAGATTTTTTCAAGTCTGAGGTAGCTGTATCGCAGCAGGCAGTTCCACAGGAACATCCAGTCCATTCGTGTGCGATGGTTCATGATAATGACACTCCTTTCTCCAGGAACAAATCCGTCACCAGTGACAACCACCTTGGCACCAAACACCATTTCCAGCAAGGCCTAGAAATAATATCTCAATATTATGGCTTTACTCCCAAAAGAAAAGCACCAGCCCATCAGCAATAAAAATTACATTATTTTACTTATTGATTCACATCATAACTGGAAAGCAAACTTCTGACTCTTTTCTAATAAAACAGCCAGCTTTTCCACAGTAACACTCAGCTGTTTAATGGAAGAGGAAACAACAATTAAATAGCACTTCTTAAAAAGCACTCTTTTACAATCTATGTCCAACATTAAACTTGCTTTTTCCCTAGTTTTCCCAGAATAAGATCACGTAGGAATATATGGGAATCAGTATGGATTATGACTTGGTAGGTAATCTAAGGAGAGACTGGCTGCACAAATAATCTATTGCTCAATATTGTCAGGGCTGGGAAGGCATCAGAAGCTGCCTTGCTTTCTGCTTGGTCCAAATGGTCAACATGTTTGTGCTTAACTTCCACCTGCAAAAATGGCTAAAACCTGATGGGAGAAAGAGCAGCTGAGAGAGAGAAATCCCAAACAAGCCGGAACACAGCACAGGGAAGTAGACCTAGGTCTGTCCAGCTCACCAGTGCTACCTTGAAGACTGAGCCTCCACCCCACAATTAGCAGAAAGCATCAACCACCAAGCACTGGTACACAGATCATCTACGAAATGCCGTCTCAAAGCATGGAATCAGCCTCAAACGTGGAAGGACACAAACAAGGAGCTGGGCAAGCAGCTTTCTCGATTTTGCCTAAACAGCCAGTGATGCTAGAAGTTCACATATAAAACATGATTCTTGCTTTACTTGCTACATGTGGCTCTGACGGGTCAAGTTATAAATCATAGGTCAGTGGTTTATCAGAAGGAAAAAGCAGGCAAGAGCTACAGGCCAAGTTTAAGAGCGCCTGGTTTCATAACCTGGACAGCTGGACCATAACTGTATAGCTAGACTAGTTGTATACAATATCAGAGCCCAACAGCATGCTCTAGCCATGTTCACGCCACATGCAAATTGCCTACTGGAAACGGTTTCTGACCCACGACCATTCCCAAATCATGCAGGGAAGTGCATGGAAGACTGCTGCTTGGTTCCAGCAAAAGACCAGGACCAGGTAAATAATTCAAACATACAGATGGCTGAATGCTAGTGCCTTGCAACCTTTTAATAGCTAGAGGAAACACAGTGGAAAGGTACAAAATCCCAAGGAACAGGAGGCAGACAACGGATACTACCTCAAGGTATGACTTGAGGCCCTAAGGTCAGGGCCACTGGCAGGACACTGTCCAACCCAGTTAGCACAGAAAAAGAAACCACCAAAACATGATTGGACATCTATAGGAATAAACTTAACATTTGGCCGTAACATAAAAGAATAGAAGCACTTCAAATTACCTCCTTACCTTCTCTTCCACATTCTTCCTCCAGAAAAATACAGAAAAAGAACAAAGTCTGGGGATTTAAACAGAGCTCTAGAAAGTAAAAAAACTTCCTATTCTGTTCGTATTTCTGCCACCTCTGTGCCACAGAACCTCAAAGAACACAAATTCCTCAGTTTAAGTCACCTGTAAAACTGGAATGACATTCTCACAACCACAAATGGCTTGAGATCTCAGAATGAAAAGCACTGTATGTGCCAAATATTAATACTATTAATAAACTCAGCTCACTATAATTCTGGCAAAGGTGTTGCTATCAAGAGTAACTATGGACAGCTCAAAAGCAGAGCAGGTGGTATAGCTCAAAATGGTAAACAGTTATCTTCTTTTCAGAAAAGAGAGAAGCAGCCTTTTTTTGATAGTTTAATAAGACTCTTATTACATATTTAATGTCTAGTTAAACATAATAATGAACAGATGTTCTGTTCTACATACCTTAATGCTAGTATAAGCCAAACTAAACTGAAACAGTTGAGACCAACCTCACCGCCCCATCCTGCTGACTCTGCTAGAAAGGAAATAATATGTGGCAGAAGAGTGAGGAAGGTGGAAGTGTTTTACATCACAGAGGTCAGGGTCAGAGCTTCCCTGTTGGGAGTCCAACTGGTCCAACATTAGTTTATTGTTTGGAGACACAAACCAAAGTACCTCCTTCTCCTGACTAAGAATGCAGTAACCATAAGGACAGAAAACTAACGCAGAAAAGGTCTCAGCCTCAAAAAGTTTGGGTGCAAAATGTTTTTGAAAACCTCTTCCTGAACCTAAGTCTCCAAGATTCTTACAAGACAGAATCCTTTTCACAAAAACATTCAAATTATTTTGGTTTAGGTCCAGTGTGGGCTGAAATCATACTTCTAGACTGCAAAAGTTGTCACAAACTAGTTGTAATAATCCAGAATTACAAAGCCCAGACAACTAATCAAATAAAAGACTAGTATTTGATTTTGGGGAGTTTGCAATTTTGGAAAAACTGGGAGACAAACAAAGGGTCGATTTTGTGACACTAGCAGTACTCAGCTAAATTTCATCATGACAAAAAATAACAATACCTCTATTCCCTTTACTGGTAATTACTTCTTCCCTCCTAATTTCATCGCATTTTAGTAACGATGAGAAGGACAAAAGTTTTAGAACATGAAACAGCTCACACCCCTTTAAAACACACAAGACAAATAGAGAAAGCAGAAACTATTTGATATGTAACAAAGATAAATCTTCTTTTATGCCACAAGATACTATTTCTGCACACCAATATAGTGTTTTACTTCAGAAAAAGTTAAACAAATCTTTAAAGGCCTAGAGGAACAAAGTCCCTTGGTTTTTAGTGAATGAATGAGGAGACAGAACCCATTCATACCATCTTTTCTCTGGAACAATTCAGGAAAGAAATTTGTTATTGATTTCCAAACTCCTATAGTTCTAAAGGTGATGCATTATAAGTGAGGAAGACTTCATTTCTAGGGGAAGTTCTTTTTCACCTGAAATAATTTATCTCTAATTCAACTACAAGGACTAAATTCTAAGAGGATTAAGCAAGAGAACAGTGAAGGTCAGCAACAATGTACCAGACAGTGAATAATTTTCCTAATTAGATAGTTGGAACACAGTCGAAAGGAAGAGTTTGTAAGACAACTCATTTAGGAAGTTTGTAATTTAAAAAATCCACCTGCTTATAGTGCTTCACCTACTCTTCTCTGATCAGCATCTAACTGACACTAGATGGAGATGTCACGAAAAGGCCTTTTCAGGAGTACAATTAAGACATGGCATTAGCTTACATATAAATTAAACTGTGGAAGAAGAAGAGGACTATAGACAAGCACACAATCAACAACACTGAGCTAAAACCTAAGTCTCCACAGATACTAAGTGTGTTAAGGCCTGTTTTGACAAAAGCATAAAAAACTTTGGAAAAAAAACCAAACCCAAAATAAAATAAAAAGCATTAGTCAGCAAACTAAATCATGGTATTGCAAACAGTTGCCCAGAACTTGGCTCAAACTGCAACTTACCACTGGGAGTGTGAGCCAAGTGGCCACAACACAATCGGTGATCCAGCGATACCAGGCCGGTGAGATAAACATCAAAGGTAGAAAAGGACCGAGCATGAATATACTTCCAAAAAAACTTCCCAAGAATAGTGCAAGTACAAAGTATATCCCTTTCCATGACACCATGGCTCTGAAAAAGAAAGTTGGCATTATGTTAGAGGGATAAACTGGAAGTAATTACATAACTCTTCAAGTCCGTAAGTCCAGTCTGAGGTAATATTCAACCCCCCCCCCCCCTTTTTTTTTTTCCATGGCTAACACATGATGGAAGTAAAGGCAACCAAAATATTCTACCTCACAAGCAGCAATAAGAGAATGACTTTATAAACACAATGTTTTGTATGGAGCATTGGGATATTAAAGAGGCCATAAAAGTATCAGCAACATCATAATTTCCTCCACTACAATATGTGGTTTCACACTAAAATCTTCAGCAAGCTATTTTTATTATCCAAAGGTACAAACGAGCTATATAAGAGAACACCTGTTATAGCAAACTTTTCAGCCATTATCTTTGTCACTGGCAAAGTACTAATGTTGGCATTCTCTGAAGACAGGGAACTTTGCTTTTCTATTTCTCCATTTTGTTTCTTCTTGCTAAACACAGTGTTGCAGAAACTCATCTTCCCCACCTAACAAGGGTCTACGTGTGACCTCCTTCAGAAACCACTCAAACCTTGCGAGACCGGTCAGCCATTTCAAGCACCAGTTCCCTTTTCATCACAACAGGGCAGGGAAGCAACAGCTGAAACCTCCCGACTCACCCTGGCCTAGTGAATTTGTGACTTTTTGAAGTTTGCTGTACTTCAACTGTCCTTTTCAGTTATTTTCCAACCTATTCCACCAAAAAGCCAATAGCCTTTGGTTTCTAAGACTGTAGTCTAGACTTGAAATATTTCAGTGTCTGTGCTATCAGCTAGACTCTCTTATTATAAATTGAAATGTACAGTGCATGGTGCTTCTTAATGCATTATGGCAGCAATCCTCCAAGCATTTGTAATAGCTACAAGCTTTCACAATTTAGCAACTACTACCAGCTATGACAAAGCAAATGTGGAAATATCAATTCTCTAAATTAGGGCCTAAAAATAGACAAGTTTGCATCTATTTAGGACTCAAACAATTGTTTATAAAATCAAAGGTTAAGTAGAAGTCACTTTTCAGTCACTTTACTGAATTCCTTTTTTGACAGGCTATTTTAGAAATTACAAGAGCTCAGATAGACAGGACTTCAGGACAAGAAAAACAGGAAGCTGGTGTTTTTAATTTTAAAATGAGCAATGGAAAAGTAATCCATTAAGCCTTGTGTACTGTAACATACATGATTTATCTCAAGCATGTTTTGTGCAATGTCCATAGCAATAATGTTTCCACAGCAAAGTATTCCAAAGTCAAGAAATGGCAGTGCTAGCATTGCTAGCACACGAATCTGCTTCTGCTCCTCCATGTTGACAAATAACAAGAACATAGCTCTATTTTGGATACTTTTCTGTTTAAGCAATTTCCTAAACTGTACATATTTGGAAGAAGGCCAAGAGAAGAGGCCATGCAAATTTGTTAATGAAAGGGGGACATAGGAAGCTGTATTTAGGCTGACTTCTGCACCATAGCAAAAAAAAAGTAACACTAAATACAAATGTTTGCTGATAGATATTATGTCGGTGGTTTAACCCCAGCCAGCAACTAAGCACCATGCAGCCGCTCACTCACTCTATCCCAGCTGAAACCAGGACAGTATATCAGGAAGATTTTACCACAATAACATTTGAATTCAAACAAATATACATTTACATCCTCGAGTATAAAGTCCTCTCTTTCCTGCCAAAAGCAGGAACTAAATAACCAGCTGTCCACATATGTACACACTAAGTAGGATCAATTTTGACATATCAATGGATCCTTGAAGAGCACTGCACTGAAGAAGCAATGCTCCAACTGCCACCTTCTATTTGTTACTGCAAACCTGCGTGCAGAAAGTCCAAAATAAAGGTAGCAGAGGACAAAAGAAAAAAAAAAAAAAACAGAGAAGGACAGAAACAACAGAAAGGGGAAAAAAAATCATTAATTGCAACAGGACTAGAAGAAAAGGCCTTCTTCTGACATATCAAGATTTGAGACTTCCTACAAAAGGCAGAAGAGTGGATTAAAATCCAATGTGCTTGACCTAGTAAAACATTTTTTAAGAATACACACGGTCAAACAACAAGAAAGATCTATGGGCGGCTTTCAAACAGGTAAAACCCACTAGCAGACAGAACACAAGTTTGTTTAGCTTCAGCCAGCCACTCCGGTCCTCTGCGAGGCTGCTCAGAGCCACCAGTCATTGAGTCAGACACAATGACATCCTCCAGACAGACACCCTGGCTCCAAGCAGCTGCGGGACAACACAGAGGCACACGTTCCAGTTCCAAATATTTGACTTCTACACACAGGTAACCACAGAGTTAATGAGACAAGACATCGCTCTGTCATCCTCCTAAACTCTTAGGAAAGCAGTGTAGGTCACTTATGTACAGGCTGAGCTTTTCACAGTTTACACTGCTCGCTCCCTCAAATTATAGCACAGAGCCAAAATATTTAATAAAAATAATAATAATAAAAACATCTTTCCTGTATTTTATGTGAAAGACCATCTTGTAAAATTCATTTTTTTAATGAAGGTATCTGAGCTGTGGAAAAGAGCTGAGGAAGTTCTGAAGTTTCTCTTCTTCAACCTGCACCCCATTACAGTATGTACATATATGTTACACTGCATTCCACTAGATTAAACACTCCAGTGTTTATTTCTAGACACGAAAGATACCATGTATGTTTTTAATCCATGTCATTTAGCTCTTCCAGCCACATTTTTGAAGTATGATACATACCATATTTTACTTATTGCTTATATATAATACATTACATATCTTTACACGTATGCACATGCATTTATCTAGAATAATGGACAGACTTTGTCTCTGAGTTACCCCCACCACAATAAAGCAGATACCATGCAAACAGGTGTGAGAACAGAAAAACAACTCCCTCTTAATGAATTTGAGCAAAACTGCAAAACGAGAAGCCTGTGATAACATGAAGAACTTACAGCAGAGAGTAACCATCCAGCTGGCCTTCTGAGAACAGTGCTCAACAAGGTCATTTTAGTAACAAGGTGAAATTGTTAACACACTCAACCCATTTGTTTTCATTTGTGGGTTGATGCGGTGGAGCTACTGCCCAGACAATAGGTTACATGATTTAAAATGCATCTGCCTACGCATGTCAGTTGAGAAGCATTTACATATACTCTCATTTTAGCCAACAGGCAAGGACGGGCATTCGTCACACAAGCTGCTGGGCGGCTTGGCTGCCAACAGCACATGCCCTGGGCTAGTCAGCAGAAGTGTTGCTCTGCGTGTGTTTAGAGGAGGGAGGCAGGGAGGAGGCTGAAGCCCCAGCCTGGATTTGACACCCTGGCCAGCCCAGCTGCCCTGCTGAAGCGGTGCGCCCTCTAACTCAAGCGGTGCCACAGGGAGCCAGCTCCAGCACCTCCTCGGCTAGGAGTACGGTGCACGAGTTTGTTAATTGCACAGAGCCAGCTCTGGTCAGACAAAGTAATTAGTCGCAACTCTGTGTCCTGCTAAAGCTTCAGTACAGTTTGGGAATCGCCCGTCTCTGAAGCAGTACAGTCGTGTTCACGCACTGCTGTGACTTGCCTAACAAAGCCTCTTTTGCCCGTCTTTGCTCGGCTCTGTATCCTCGGCTCTTTCCCTTCCAACGGCGACCCCTCTCCCAGCCCCACATCCCACGTCTCCCACCCCGATGCAGCCATACCTCTCCCCCCCACACACACACCTTTGCAATGCCAGCTTGTTTGGGCAGGTGAAGAGCAGCACGCTCCAAGCATCCACACACCCTCCTGAAACGAAAAGCCGTAACGCTGAGGACTGACTGCAGGGTTGGCGTGCCAGGCTCTGCACACTCGTGTCAACTCGTGTTGGCACTACAAGGGCTGCTGTACCCAGTTTGCCATTGTGCCAGTCGCCTGAGGAATTCCCAGACACCTACTACCAAAGACAACAGGGAATTGACTCTATTATCATCCTTTTGCATCTCTCAGCCCCTTAAACACCTCGCTTAGAAACAAAGGTATCTTTACAGATATGTCAGCCACCCCAAATCTAACACATGCGTTCAACAAGCGAAGCAACAGCTACAAACCAATGCAAAATACAGGCCTGCAGCTTCAAAACGTGGTTAAAAACCAACTATGTAATCTCAAAGGGAAAGGAGTACTTAATGAGGACTTGTAAAATGATCTAAAACCAAGAAAATTTGAGCTGATTCATGTCAGAGACACCCAAGAAATGAATTAAAGGATTCAACAGGAAGTCTGAATAACAGAACCCAAACATTTTCAAAGTGCAGAAGTATTCCTTTACTGCAGCCGACAACTCTCTCTTCCTAAAGCAGCAACCACTCTCAGCACTGGATTTAGCATGTATTATGGCCTTTATGCATCTTAAAGCCACTTTCCATTTGCTGTGTGGGAAGACAGTCAAAATAATTTTAAGATTCAGGCTGAAAGCTGCAAACAGTGAGAAAGACAGCACCCTCATACTGGGCTTGTAGTTCTTCATCTATTTTGTGGCAGAACTCCAAGTTATTGGGGTACTGTACTTCACATGTTCTCGTTGCCATAGCAGAAGGAAAACATGCTCTGTCTCCAGGTAACGGGAAACAGTAATTCTTAAAATACAATTTTTGTTTTAGATTTCAGTTAATTTTAAAAATTCTTGGCTACAATGGGACAAATTACTTTCCAAACAGTTGCATTTTTATAAACTTCATCTTTATTAGAATATTAGCTTTAAATTATTTCAATATTCTATGCAAAGTGTTTGCATAGTAACATAAAGCAGAGACACCTTCCTGTGATCAGATTTCAGCTTGTTTTGCTTATCATCTGCATGCTTTTATTCAAGGTACAGCTGGAATAACAAACTACAGCCTGTTATGATGATGATTTCAAAAGTTTTTAAACAGCCTGTTCTCTACAACAAAACTAGTTTTTCTTCACAACTACTTCTATGGCTTATAAGTAGGCAAAGCATGCAAAATAAGTTTATCTGCTAAGAAACTCAAAAGTTCTAAAATTAAAGGTCTAGAAGTTTCACAGTAGTCAAGACTCACCACACGCTTCACGTTTCCTTAACAGTTCCTAGCTAATTCAAAGTTCTTTTACAAACAGGTTAATTCATCTTCCAGGTTCAATGTAAAACAAGATTTAACCTAGAGTATGGAATTAAGCAATACCACCTGACAAACAGTGCCAGCCGTCTGGTAACTAGAGAGATTTTTAAGCACTTAGTACTATGCAGTCAGCAAATCAGCTTTTATTACACTACCGAAAAAATAAAGAAATGCTCTTTAGGGTCAATAAAGCAACACTGTATTACTACTGGTCAGTATGTTTCCATTCAATCAGCACAGGCAATAAAACCATTCATTAGTCTTTAAGAACTGAATGAGGAATACTAGGCATGGGGTTTAATTCTTCTTTCAGTCAATTACCAGTGGAAAAGGTAAACGTTATCTTCAATTAAAATCATGCAGAAACTCATACAGACAGTGAATGATGCCCTTTCTCTAACAGTTCTGCAAAGAAAGCCAGCAGTTAACTGCAGACTGACTTAATTTAGTTCTGCATTTCCTCTAAGCACAGCAAATGAAAGAGGTGAGCTGGAAATTCCGGCTCCCATATTCAATTTTGCATTCTGAAACATAATTTCCAAGTCAGAAGATGCAATTTTCACAACAAAATTTAAAACCTTTCATCTCAGTGAACTGGACTTCAAGGAGATGGGCAAGAGGGGAACAAAGATTGCCAACTTCCCAGGAGTCCATTAAACAAGCCACCAAACAACTGACCCAGACTTTTACCTGTTCACTAGATTTAAAGTTACTAAACAAAATCAGCTAGGCAGGAGAGCAGGCAGCTGGAAAATTCTTCCCAGCTTGCAAGGCAAATAACACAGAGGTCTCTGCAACCACCAAGCAGGTGGCCAAGTGACAAAACATCAGCCAGGCAAAGTTTCAGTAGAAATGACACATTCTAGCAGAACATTTCAAGTCCAACAAATCACCAGGCTTTTCTGTTTGAGCATTTTATGGGTTTTTTTCCCATAAAAACATTTCAAAGGAAATTTTTACCAATTCTTGCACTCAGAGCAAGAAACTAGTTTCTATTTAGCACTGTATTTTTTAAAGAAAATTGCTTACAGCAAGCTTTTGTAGACTGACTCAATTGTATTTCCAGATCTACAACCTACCCCATCTCTTTGATCACATAACTTCTCACTTGTGCCTCAGTTAAAGGAACTGCAGAAATAGCAGAGGTTATATGGGAAGCAATGACAGGACGAAACCGAATTATTAACTGCACAAATGCCCACTCTAATCAGTAGCCCACACAATACAGGCAAGAAGCTCCATCAGTCTCCACAGACCTCTTTACAAACAACATTTTATTTCTGATCCTTCTCTTGGGGACTTCAGTATTTTAAGGAACATACAGATATGGCACTGATCACTATCACATAAAAAACAAGTTAAGAAACAGACACTTGACCATTAAAACTACTTCCCTTTTATTCAGTTCTTGCATTTAAGAGATTTAACACATGTATCGTAAAACAATATAGGATAGGGCAATAGAAGATAATTATCATCACAAACCACATCCCTGAACCTCTCTAACAGTATAGCAGATTCTAACTTACACATGCACAAAATAAAAAGTACAATACTTAATGAGTAATTTCCGTAAATATTACCAATAAAATATGATTATTACTCCATCTTACAATTTATTATATCTTCTATTTGCCAAGACTTAATCTATTATAATTCAATAAAAAATTTAATAGAATATTTAATTTGCTCTTCCAAGTAATTGTGTCTTTCCAAATGCAAAAAAAATGGCTGAGATTCTTTGCAGTACAGCCTTTAGATACTGTAAGCAGGTAATTCAGTCAGGGTACAGACGTCAAATCAGTCTGATGCTTTTTCACTCTTGTTTACCTGTACTCTTTCCACTATTGCTCCAGACAACTATTAGAACAATAAAGCTTGAGTAAGAGCATGAGTTAAGGTATTTAAAGTCATTTGTAAGAGAGTATCAAGCAACAGCTATAGCTGCTTCCTGGAAAAAAAAAAAAAAGTAGCTTGCTTTTATTCCTTACTATATTCAGAAAATCTAGATGAATTGACAAATTTGAGCTGCTGTAGGAAGAACCACATCAGAGTTTTTTCTACCAAAAGCTACCTCAGTTTTTTATTATGCATATTGCACAGACACCAATAATTTTTAATTACTTCTTCATGGCTTTCCATCTATATAGTTGTTCTCTATACTGTTCTTCAAGTTACTGTGGCCCCACACGCCTGTATTAAACAGCAACCAATACAAAAGGAGTGCCCTGGCTGACAATTCATCAAAAATACGTTTGGCAGATGAAGAACAGCTGTTATATCCCCTTCATCCCATCTTTAAATAAAACAACAACAAAAATCAACCATAACCTTGCAACAAACATGGAGTATGGTCAGTTCTCGAGTTTTATTAGGTATATTATGTAAAACCTGCAAGTCAGCTCTAAGCCCAGTCTACTTTACAAAAAAACTACTTGTGGTCGACAGGTAGCAAATCTAAGTCCTCGGTTTTAAAAGTCTACAACAGACCAAAAAGCTGATCAACTTTGATAGACAGCAAATCCAAGTGAAAATTATGAAAACCAGATAAAACATTCCACTTTGTATTTGGAGATGCTACCAATAAATAATTTTTTTTTTTTTCCCCTGCATAAGAACACCCCAACACTTGGCAGGGAGGGGTGGCATTTATAATTTTGGAAGTACCCGTTTCACAATAAAATCCTCAGCTGGGGAACAGAAATCAAGGACTCCATGCTGAAGAAGTTACTCAAAGACAAAACTAGTAAGAGTGTTCAGTGGAATATCTTAAAATCTCTGCCACTGTGTTGAACCAAAATCACTCCCTAAGAACAGTAAAAGCTCTTCAAATTATTGATATGCACTGCAACAGATCCTGAATGTACCATTTTTAAAAATGGTGAATTTCCAAGGTTCTAAAAACTTTGCTGTGTTCACCATTTCCAAGATAAACTCTTCCCTCAGCCTACTTGCTGAACAGTAACTCACAACTCCCTTCTGTGTAAGGATACACCCATGAAACTTTTAATGGCTTTTCTACCCTCATCAAGACAGAATTTTTTCATCAGGTTAACAACCCAGAAGAAATACAGGAGACATGTATGAACAAAATTCAAACAGCCTGTTCAACAAGCTATGAAAACCACTGACCATTAGTAGGACAGTAACAGCACGACAGAAAACTTATGCTAACTCACATTATTCTGAAGAGTGCAATTACGAAAATAAAAAGAGGGGACGCAAAAGCAGACTTTCAGAGGCCTTAAGCAAGGTACCCAGCTTGGAGAAACTTTCAGCGAGAACTTTGTATTTGTGATCATACTTTACAAAAACCTCTCTCAGTTTCAGAACAGAATATATTAACCCAAAGAATTCCTCCTTTTCCAGTCACAACATACGCTACAAATGAATTTGATTCCGGATGTGTAATGTTACAGTGTAGATTTTTTTTTTTAACCAAAGCAGCTTTTTTTTCTTAAATATCTTTTATACTATGACAGCCATCACATGTAAAACAATGGCAATTGCTAAACTACTTTATTCCTTTTCTTAGTAGCACATTACATGCTGTAAAACTTCAGCAGGCCCGATGCTAAAAATCCCACCAGCAAACTTACTGAAGCCAGTGAGTCTCCACCTAGAATCAATTGCAAGATCAGATTATGGATTTTATCTACTCTCAGAATTGTTACAGGGCTGAAAAGAAAAACTGGAGACTGATCTTCATTTTCCTACCACATAAGTCATTCTGGCTAAACAGTATTTGTATGAGAGACAGAAAACAGTGCCCACAAACAAATTTATGTCACTTTTTTTTTTTTAATAATAATAAGGATAAATTGTTCTTGTCAGTTGCATATCTCTGCCAAACCTTTGAGTCTATGCAACTGTGTCAGGCTTTTTATAATATATTTCCAAGACAAATATTAAAGAAAAAACTATTTGCAAATAACTTTAAAAATGTTCTAGCCATTTGATTGGAAAATTCCATACTTCAGAGAACCTGAAATTTTGCCGGGCTGCCTTTGTATCAGGAATACACAGCACTTTGAAGCATACTTACACATCAGCAAATATCCCATGTTTCTAACAACTTTAAAAGCCACAAAAATTGTAGTTTTCTAGTGAGTTATGCTTACAGGCTGGCTGCTTTCCAAGGTAAACATAGTAGAAACAACAGATCAGTTACCTGGCAGGCTTTGAAACAAAGGAGGAAAAATGCAGTAGTTCTGCAGAAAATTTACAAATGTTTCATTCCCACTAGAAGCAGCAGCAACAGTTTATTTGCATTTGTTCCATTTCTGGACATGAAATCCTGTTCTCAATCTGTTATGTTTTGGTGAAGGTGGAACACCCAAAGCTATATAGCCGAAAAATCACACATTGCCAAACTACTGTCCCACCACTAACTAATAATATTTCTGCTTCAAGACCTTACAGTAAGAGATGAAGTTCTGCTGTGCTTTTAAGAGCCTTCTAGAGAACAGTCTTCAAATCTCATTTGCACAGCTCACCAGCAGGATCAGTCAACGGCGTTACTGGATATTTCTAAGATTACATTACAAACCAGTGTTAAGAACCGTAGCTTTAACCCCATCTTCAGCTCTGTAATTCTTTCTTTCCACCAGCTACAAAGGGAAGCTTCCCTTCTGACAGAACTCCAAAGGGATGTCCTCAGGGCTTCAAGTCTATCCAGGTCTTCAAAGCCATTTCTAACAGAGCGCTGCATTTCACAGTGTAAACACTTCCTTCACGCATCTGCATGGTGCTGTGCATGGATGCAAGCTTTGCCTGGGAAGACGTACAGCCGAGTTAGTTAGGGGATCTGCACTTGAGCTAATAAAGCTCCGTGTCTCAGCAGCAGGTTGATGCAGGTACGTTGCTTCTGGTTCCAGGGCTACTGAATCTGATTCTGTAAAACACACAACCTTTTTCTTCAAACTTTAAGTGTTCTCAAAGCCAGAAAATGTTTTACCAATATAGTATAATAAAGCAACTCATGTTTCTTGTTAAAGCTTAATGGCTTTGGTCCCTCAAACACATAAGAAGATATGAGTGACCTTGGATTCTTATAAAGTGTTTTCCATTTAGATGCAAAGGACCCAGTGCTACTGACAAATGAGTAACAAAATGTTTTGCATGAACATTTAGCAAGGTCGTTTTATCCTATAACAAATTGCCAGTATAGAAAGCCAAATAAAGTGATTCAATGCTGAAGCAACAGGGGAAGTTATCTGCCAGTGCTTATGCAATACTTTACTAAGCTGCCAGAAGACAAATGGAAAAAAGCAACATCTAACACTAAGATTTTTTAGCCTTTTAGCTTTAGTATTATGTAAAATAGTAGCTCGTTTGAAACAGAATCTCAGTTTCTAATAAAGTTTGCCAGAACCAAAAGGAGCTTATAAAAAAGAATTAGAAGTGGTTTAATAGGTCTTTTATTTCCCATCACAAAGACCAAGTCAATGTAACAGTGAGTTTCAAGTCAGCTGCAAATACATTTGGCAGTTGCAGATTCATTAGACAGACATGCTGTGGCAGAAACATAGATGCTAGCCAATCCAAGAATAAAGTGTCCATGAAATAATTACAGAACAGCAAGTGACCTAGTCAGGGAAATAACCAATTATAGCTATTCAGGGACTACTAGATTTTACACATGTGAGCAATGCTCTAGCTTAACAAGAGCTATTAGGAAAAAAAGGGGAGAAATGAAGGAAAGCCTCACAAGAGTTGTAGATAAAGAGCCTCCCAACACACGTTTGGGGCACTGTTACAGACCAACTGACCACTTCCAGTCTCCGGCTCAGTACCGCTCCTGTTGCTACAAAAGTGCCTTAGAAACTGCAAAGTGATAGGGGAAAGGAACAAAAAGACAGATCAACTTTTAAAATACTGTGATCATTGAAGTAAAAAATTGTTTGGATAGTTAAGGAAACTACGCTGCTCACACATCAGGGACGAGAGGCCAGAAGATAAAGAATACCCTGATCTAGACCAAAACTATCATGTGGAAGATAAAGGAGACAGGTGACAAGGCAGACACAGTCTAGAGAAGGTTATTTATTGGTATCCCCTCTCCCCCTTAAAAGAAATAATAATATAAGAGGAATCCAAGAGGAAATGCAATGACTCAATCTTTGCACTAGATAAATCATATCCAAAAAAGGAAGATATTATCCAGATTTGGCTGTGCTGACCATGCTACCAGAAATATCTAAATTGGGAATCTTCTCATAGCAGTTTCTATAGTCATAGAACATGTTTAATATCAGCTGTATCTAGACTTTTCTTTAGGCCAGACAGATTTGGAGTTAATGATCTAACAATTCATTATAAGGATTTTTTTTCCTTCCTTTTTTTTTTCTTCCTACTCTTGCTACAAGAATTTCTCTTCTAAGAAGATCTAGCATTCTCTCAGTTATTTCCAAGTGGGAACACACCCTGGCATATGTTTCCCCTTTTACCAAGTGCCCTGACCTTTCAGGAAAATGGTTATACAAAAACACAGAATTCTTGGAAAGAATCCGCTATTTCTGATTAGCATACTAGGATCACAGAAACTGAAGTCAGAAGAGCTTATCTTCAAGCTGTAAAATATGCTCATTAATAAGTGAAGTACCTGGGCAACTGGCTAAGGCTATATATGAGAAAGCACGTATATCTTTCTAGCTGCATTTGCAGAAGAATTCCCAAATGCAATCACAGCTCTTGAAATGCCTTTAATGAGCTCATTGCAATGGGCACTGTGGAGGTGATATTTTATTGGGGAAATTAATAATCATGGACTTGTCAAAAACAGATGCCTATGACATTCTACTTCGCTCTCTTCCTCAGCAGTTTGAGGCTTCTCCCTGCATCTTACGAAAGTAAACAGTGCTGAAATTCTCAGTACTCCCAAATAACCAGAGGACAGTATATCTTTACACACTGGGACACTTTGCATTCAAACAACACAGCCCCAAGAAAATTAATCCACTTCTGGCATGCCTGCAAGGCATGCTGAAGTTAAGAAAAAAAACATCACAAGCACAGCTAAAGTCAAACACAGAAATGCCAGCATTAAAAGTAACAGCACTGACTATGAAATACTTGTATGTCCCAGAGCTAAGTGACGTTCTTCATCTGAGTGAGCATGGAGCAGACAACTATCTTATCCTATATTGAGATGTTCAGCTGAAATATTTTTGTTGCCAGCATGACCATCAAGCAAACAGCTTGATAAACAAGAGCAAGAGTAGTGATAGCAAATGATGCAACACAAAGATCGAAGACCTGATGCTACACAGTTATCACTTGGAGTCTATTAAAGCTATTAATTTATGCCAATGTAAGTAAATACTAATAAAAGCATGGAAACTATTTAGAGAAACTATAGTTACAAGACCTTCATCAAACAAGGGACAGTAAAATTGTTCCAACTCTTTACTAAAATGTTATGAATTAATTAACTGGCAGTTGGGTCAACTTGCCATCTTTCTCAGAGGCACAAAACCAAGACGACATGCAGGGATGCTGCTTTCCAAGCTCATGGGCAGAATGAGCAGTATGTGAGTTTCTATTCTAGTGGAGACACCTACCTGAGAAACACTTGCTCCTATATATCTTAACTCATACTGAGCAGGGTCTTAAACCTAATTCTCCACAATGGCACTAAAATAAGAGCCCCAGTGACAAGCAAGGCAAGGGTCATGCCCTTCAGAGTTCTAACTCCTCTCCTCAGCAGGACCACCTTGAGCAACGACTGAGGGAGTAACACCTCTGAAAAAGTTAAATGGTGATTGTTAAGTTAAAAACTCTTAATTTTTACTTTCACAGGGGAACATATGCTGACACTTCTTCTGAGTGCTTCCACTCAACACTAAACATGATTTCTTTTATGTACTTCGATCTGAATTTATGCAAGAGCACTGTCTTCCCATGAGGGTAGCTCTTAATATGTAGATGGCCTTAAAAGCTCTCCACAGAAATGCAGAGAATTATAGTGGTTTATTTAAAGATTAAGAATACATTTTTCATAGTTTAAACAGAATGTAAGTCTTTGCAACTTCTACTATGGTATCTACAAGTGTGCTGTGAGAAAAATCCCAGGCCGTTACAGTATCAGTTATATACTTGGATTAACACAAATGACTTAGATGAAGCCCGTAATTACTCAAGGCTAAAATGTAAAATTTTTAATTTTACATTAAGTTGCTTAATACTCAAAACTCTCTTCTCATACAAATTATTTTCACCTGCTCCTGCTGTTGTCACAGATTAAGAGCCAGAGAGAGAGGACAAAAAGAACCAAAACAACACAGCAGTGGGAATAAAGAAACCTACTATGTCAAAGGGAAAGCCTAGAGCTATTGGAAAGCCCTGCATTACAGCTAAACTAGGCAAAACAACATGCCTTCTAATGAAGACAATTTGAAGCCAATTACAACCCAGAAGGTTAATGTACTGACTCAGGCATATATGAGCCTGAGTTTTCCATCACCCATCTTTCCCAAGAACACTTGTCTAACTCACTGAAGGAGGGGTAAAGCTGGTTGTAAAAAAGTTTTCAAAAGTGCAGCAAGGAGAAAATTTGAAAACAACTTGAGGAAACATGGATTCCTGCTAAGCACAGTGTTTTCAACAACAGCTAAGATTTATGATATTGAAAATTTTTTTCCAACATAGATACAAGCTACAACAACATGTGTTTCCTTTCCAATTCAGCCACAGCTGAACATTTTATTGAAACATTACAGTAAGAAAAGAAGCTTTCACAACTTTTAAAAGATCTCTTCTTTTGGGATCAAACAGATCTATCATTAAAGTAATGCTGGTAAGAGGAATCAATCATTGGACTAAGTGATGTCAAGGATTGCTGAGCAATTAAATCTGATAACTGATTTTGATATATTGATGAGAATGTCAGAACAGAGTATTCATAAAAATATACTGAAGACAAATGTTCATGAAACTACTCTTTTAAGTCTTCACTTTCCCCCTGCCCTGGATTTGAATATATCAAGAAATGTAAACAACCTTCTACATCAATATTTAGGAAAGTTTTATAGGCAATGCATACAGTAATTCCATTTTTAATAAAGATATTACTACTCATACTTACTATTCAATCAAATTTCTTTCAATTTGATTGTTTGGGGGTTTTTGCTACAGAGAATAGGGAACAAGAGGAAAAAAAAAAAAAGAATGACACCTTTGTTAGTTTCTGTTGTAAAAGGTAAGCCAGCAATAGTCACCAAAGCCAGTGGTTTTAGATCCTCCCCCATCTTCACCAGTTTAATCATATGACAAATTAACAGTCTTTTCAAAGAGTACACTGAAATAACGTAGCCATATAAATTCTGTTTGGAAGCAGCTGGCTGGTCTAATAGCACACGCATAGCCCTGCACTAGTCCCAGCATGTGCTGCTCTTTCACATATTCTCATTAGACAAACAATGTGCAGGTAAAGCTGTAGCTAGCACTTTGAAAGGAGTACCATTAGGGGCTAAAAACAAAAAATTCAAAGTATCACGGTTTTATTATGGAACAACCCATTTTATAAATAAGTTTCTAACAACATCAGATGAATCTTCCCGTTGATTTCCTTGCAGAAAGCAAAACACTTTTTATAGACATACTACAGTACTTACAATCAAATAATCTTTATTACTTACATAAGCCATTTTTAAAGCCTCTCCTTGTAAATTACATCTGATCCTAGTATATGGTTTTATTTTATCCTTTTTTGTTGTTGTTAATTAAACTTTGCTCCATAGAAACATCAGCAATTACGCTGGGCAAAATGGGGTAAGAAGTTCACACAAAGCTCGCTCACTGCACAAGCAGTGACGAGAGGATTTGTTAAATATGCATTTTTTCTCACCTTAAAGGTATCTCACTGGAACAGCCTGAACACAAGAAGTAAAAGTAATAGTCTCTTGGCAGCACATGTAAGCTGCCATTATTGTGATGAAACATTAAACCACAAGCAGCTTCCAGAACAAGACATGCTTATGTAAAAGGAGCAGGTTTCTTCACATGTTTTAGCTTAAATAGATACTGAAGTCAAAAGAATTGAAGTAATTTTAAAAATTGCCTTTTAAGTCAGCTTTCACCTCTTTGGAACGTATATTACAATAACATTACTGTGTTTCTGGAGTAAGGGTTTGGTGGTTTAGTTTTTTCGAATATTTGAGAGAAAAGATTAAATTGAAAAGAAAATAGCCGCCTTCTGCTTCATACCAGCAAAGTAGTACAGACTTTTTAAAATCCTGGATCAAAACTACCTTATGCAATTTTGAATTTGCCAAGCCTAGTACCAATCTGTCAAAGAAGGATTTCCTTCATTTAATTTTGGGCATTTACATAAGCCCCTTAAGTTGGGTCACAGGAATTATTTCCCCTCACTCCCCATCCCATCTCACTCCATTCAGTACGCTGATCCTATAATCTAATTTCACAAAAGAAAATTCCACTTTATTTTCCTATGAAACAGCAGATACACACACACCTTATTTCCATGGAGGCTTGATCTATAGGGGGTTAATATTTTAGAACCGTGTAAAATTTGCACTTACAGTAGGAAAAGCTAAAGAGACATTTAACCTCAGGGACGCCTCACTCTCCTCACATATTTGTGACATTAGAACCCTCCAAATGCAAATTACTATGCAGGCAATATTTTTTCAAGTTTTTCTTCTGAGAAAAGGGAAGGAAAGAAGAAGGTACAGGATGCCCTGGAAGAGCTTGCTGTTATGAATAAAGGTTTTCCTACAAGAACATGCAACTATTGCTGTACACCCACACAGCTTAGAGCACTGAACAGAGTTTCAGCCAATAATGAAGTTTAGCCCTTTCAAGCTTTTTTAGAGATCAGTTCAAGACCCAGGTTATCAGACTCACTAACATTTACATATGAAATGGATAAGAAGTGACAATGGAAATTGCCTTTTTTTTCTTCACATACAAGAAGTGACTAAACATGCGCAGAGTCATAACAAACTTCAGTGATGAAAATACTGTTTGCAAAATGAAATGCTTCTGCAAAATAGCTCCCTCTTCAGTTTTCTTTCAGTTTGTTCCCGCTGACTTAAAGCATACAAAAGAATATTCTTCCATCAATGCCACCAGAAGAAATCTGGAAAACCTGTGTTAGATTCAAACTGTATTTTAATTGTCATGGGCTTGTTCTCCTCAAAATTTAAAGCCAGATTTAAAGAAGATACCATTAGATCATTTAATCAAATATTTATGGAAGGCTATTCAATTCAGTTCACTTAACCAACAATGATTTTTCTAGAACAACCTCCCAAAAGATTGCCCTGTTTGAAAATACCAGCATGTGGATATCTAACATCTCCCACTATTATGCTATTGACCCATATTTTGGTTTAATAATTTTATTTTCATAAAGATAATTGCAAGCTAACCATGAAATTTCAGTCTTCATTTAGATAAACTGGACAAACATAATGATATATCATGAACAGCTAAGTAAAACACATTACAAACACTACTGAATTTGATCAGCCAAACTTATTTTCCATATAATGATATGTATTCAAAGACCATCCTAGACCAGATGCACACTGGGCAAGCATCGTTATGACTACTAAAATTTTCCCTTAGCCAGTTCTATTTCCAAAAGAAGTTATAAATTTAAAAGAGTAAACTACAGATGATAAAACACACATCAGACAGATTCCCTACTTGCTATGCTGTGAGGTTAACCTGCTACCCTGTAATAGTCTCAAAGATGTAATCTATTACTAATGCCGTAAGTACCCAACCGCCTGCCCCATACACACTCTTTATATACATAAAACATTAGTAATAGCCTACCAGTCCTTAATAATGGACTATTTAATACAGTCATTAAACTGGTAGCATTTTAAGTGCCAGTTTGACTCCAAAAATTTTCTTCCTTTTGTCATGACAACTATATTCACTGGATAATTTTTCTCCCAGCTCAGGAACAGTCACACTTGTCTCCAGTCAAATTATTCATAATTCAGAAGAGTAAACAGCGACCAAGCTGGAAAATTTAGTTTGCCTAGTTTATCAAGGGACTTTCTGAAGATGCATCCAATTTCCAAGAACTTGGCCTTTCAACAAATACTTATAGGTATTTGCACATTCAGAGACAAGAACACAAAATCAGGATTGTAAAAAAATCAAACACAGCAACAAGTTTTTGTTCAGGGTTCCTATCTGGTTGAACAAACAGCTAAATAGCATCTATCAGTACTTGGATGTACTGATACTTCAAAACAAGCAAAGAATTTACACTTTACATGTGGAAATGCATAAATATGCCTAAATCGAAAGTGAGCTGCAATACATGGAAAACTCCCTTCATTTTAGAAAGGGGAACTAAGCCAGCATTGCCACAGGCAAGGAAATTGCCACTTTCTCTCAGTATTTGCAAGTTCCTATGACATAACAGCTGTAAGTTAATGCAGGGAAGACTCCTCTAGTTATATTGGGGTGGGAGGGTGTGGGGGGGTAGTTTTATTTTTTATTATTATTTTACTTTAATCTTATTTTGGATTTCAGTTTTCAGTTTGTTCTTAAGATTTCTTTTCAAGTATCCCAAACTTGTTTCAGATGTATTAATTTATCCAACTAGAAGTAATTATGCTACTAGTGATATCGAAAGAGCCTAGCTAAGAAGTCAGCTTAATTTCATTACAAAATAAGCTCCTTTTTCTTAAAGGATGGAGAAGTTTAGCCATGAAATTTTCAACATTAGGAGGAATGTACAGCTTATGAGCAGGACAGGTGAGTATGTTTCTAAGTAAAGAGTAAGCAACATTCTTCATTCAAGGCTCTCCATTTGGTTGCTTATAAGTTTAGAGAAAGGAAACAGCTAGTTACAGAAAAAGTAGTACGTGTTCATGTAAATCAAAGATACTACCAATGTGTGGATCAAAATTGAATTAACCTCTGCACACAATTTTACTTCTAGTATCAAAGCTTTATTTTCCAACAATGTAATCATTTAGAATTTAAATAATATCATGTTTCACTAGGGAGATCACATGCTTTTTTGAAAGAGTCAAGTCTTGTAAATAATACAGTTTATCTGAACCCTGGAAGGGGGTAGGGAAAGGAGGGGAAAAGAAGACAGGCCTTGATTCACTGCGAGAAGCATTCAGATAGTTTGGTGATCAGATCATACAAACCTTTATGGAATAAGACATTCCAAGAAATGCTGCCAAGATCTTCAAGGGTTTACAACACTTCAGAAGCATTGAACTGTTATACTAAACTTTAATTGCACCAGAAGAACATATCATCGTGGATATTTCTACAAAAGAAGTAAGCCTTATCTTATAGGTACTAGAAGAACACCGAGAGTCTTGAATTTTTTTCCTTTGTAAGAAAAGCTGTATTGTAGAGCTTTAAGCACATCCAAGAGTTTAGTCAGACTAGATGTATTCACAGTAAAGTGTTTATGAATTCCATAGAACTTATTTTATGAGTGGCAATGACTACAGGTTGGTGAAGGACTCTTGCATTCTATCAACCTTTTACATTTCTCTCACTCAACATTTCTATTTCTCCAATAAAAAGAAATTAGTCATGCAAGTTTTCAATCCAGAAAAGAGCTACCCTTACCACTGTGGAAGGCGCTAGGTAGCATTTCAGGGAATGAGTTCTAGAGAAGTCTATATCCAGCAGGAAGAGTGTACATCAACATGAACTGAAAACTGCAAGTCAGAAGCTATGAAACCAAAACAAATTCTTTCATTGACCTTCTGCCAATACAAGACCTTTGCAAACATCAACAGACATCTGCTAAAATAGAACATCCTACTTCCCACCACCTCTTTCCTCACACAATACACCTCTGATTAATATCCGTTTTCTTTGGAAGTGCATTCCTTGCTTCCTGTCTTTGCCTAAGGGCTGTAAAGAGAAACTAGAGAAACGAGAGCATCTGTCCCTATGGAGAATAGACTGCAATGTCTAAGCACTCAGAAGACACAGAGTAACTTCAGCACTGAACACACACCTTTGCAAAACTTGCATCACATTGGGCAGGAAAAAGCTACCTACTCATCTTAATAAAAAAAAAAAAGAAAGAAAAAACACCCAAACTATGGACTTTAAAAGGAATCAAGAAGGAAATGAGTCATGAAGAAAAATTCAGGGAAATTTCACATAAAATGGAAACCCATAAGCAATTTCATAAATTTTTCCATGCTCAGTCACCCCCCCTGCCCTTTCTTTTTTCTTTCCCAGAGGCTTGATGGAAGAAGAGAGGCCTCAAAATACTTTTCTTTATCCTGCTTTTAGAGGTAGAACAAAACAAAGAATAGACCACACTATGCTCTGATGCCCTGAAGATTTGTCTATTGCATCTTTTTATTCATTGAATAAATAAAAAAAAAAGCATATTGTATCGAGAAGTGGCAACTACAAGCACTCAAAAACTATGAATCAGATAGCCAAAAAACCCAAACACATTAAATAACCATTCCACTTCCAGTTTTCAGACATGCTGTCAGGAAATGAACAGTTTCTTTCTTGTCCTACATCAAATGGGCAGGTGGAAAATTGCCAAGCACGTTCTTCTCATGGCCATGTTCTCAATCAGCTGGAAAGCAAATGTGTCAAGGTCTCAATAATGTCATTTGGATTTATACCTTAGTTCCCTCCCTGACACTCTGAGCCAGCCTTCTACCTTTGCTCCTGCACTAGACAAACCAAAAACTTGGGATTGTTCAGACACAGAAGGGGAATAAAGATCCCTATAGGTGAAGGGTAGGGCCTCAACACCCCTACTATCAATTGGCTTTACTTAAGCAAATCATCCTCTTTCCTCTGTAAATAACTTAAGTCATCACCTACTTAAAGAAAGAAAAGCAAGCTGGTTTGCTGTTCCAGATCAACATACTTTTTTATGGAGAGCGCAATAGTTTGGAGAAGAGAGGGAAACACCGGCTGGAAGCTCTAAAGGCCACCAATCTTCCTAGCTTCTCAGAAGACTGAGGCACAGTGCTTTGCTTGATACATTTACCTGTTCCACACACTTACAACCATTACAGCTTCTAAACAGCACTCAGATTCAGTCTTGATTCTGAACAGGGCTCAAGAAAAGGCTGTCTCAAGAAAGGTTTACCACAAATAAAGTCTGCAGGGTAATTTGTTTGAATGAATTCAGAAAAAGAAAACTTGAGTCCTCATGCAAAATATTTGTTTCCAGGAGGCTCACAAAGGGATTCAGCTACTGAAATGACATTGTGTTTGTCTCCAGAACAAGTGTGGTTTTCCAGGAGTCTTCCAATGAGACATTGCCTGGACTCGATGAATCAAATTTTCTAGCTTTTGCACTCTCTAAAATAAAAAAAAAAAAAAAAAACCAAAACAGAAACTATATTAGCAATCAAAATAGAAGCAGAAGCACAGGAACTGAGAAGCTCTTTTCTTACACAGACATGGTCCTCAGATTCCAGACTATGTCTCAGTTTGGGTGGCTGTTCCCTTAGGTTTGGGAATTCCAGTCTGACAGTCATTGACCTGGAAATACTTCATAGATACTTGCCATCTGAAGAAGGGTCACAATTAGGATCCTCAAAATACCTCTAACAGAGGTCACAAGTCCCACCATGAGTCACACAGGTGGAAATGGTTTCAGGGAATCAATTATTAGCTCTTTGAACGTGTCATGGCACAGTTCATTCACAGTAATTGCACTATACAGCTTAATCGTGTAGATCTGACAGATCAAAAGGCAGCAATCTCACAGAGTTTGAATACATAAACCCAGGCAGCAGAACTTCCTCCAGTAAATCCACTGATGAAGAAATTGTTCTTTCCTATCACACATATGAACATGATTAACTTCAATGACTTGTTGATGTAAAACACCTTTGGGGGAAAAAAAATTTCTCTTTAAACTCTCACAATAGTGAATTCATTGTAACCCCAAGAATTTCAACTAAAATAAGAATGACCTGTAGAAAACAGCAGCACATGTGACTCAAGACAGACAAGCTGCAGCCAGCCACCAGCATTCAGTGAGTCAAAGAACCAACCTTGTGAACTCCGTTAATGGTTGCAACACACATCTGGTATAGAAGAAACCCAAACAGCTACTCTGCAGCTGCAGATAACATCCTGATTATTTCTCGAAAAAACTGCTTCCTGTCCCCCTTGCTGTCATTCAGTCTTAGTTGTTAATCCTGCTTCTCAGCAGTGGTCTTTGGCCCTTCAGTTGTATTACCTCATTCTGCCAGCACAGCCTTGGTTTCTAATCCCACCTCCAGTCTGCTTAATACTGATACCTGCATCTCACTGCCTACCTTACCCCCTCACCCTACTTACTACTTCTAATCATGTCACTGAAGCTGGAGGAGGAACAAGCACACATGGATCAGAGAACCTCTAGCTTAGGATCACTCTCTCTGGAGCTTGTACCCCTTGGGTTTCCAGTTCTTCGTAACAGTATTTCACTCCAGTCTGTGCTAAACTACAGAGTCTATCCACTCATGCCCCAGTTAAGATTCCTTACTATCAAGTCAAAGAGCAGCAACTAGCATCAACCCAATCAATACTCTAGAAACAAGAATAACAGCTGAGCATCATCAAGGGCCTAGCAGTTGCAATAGAATTTCTCACAACCTTAACAGATGAGGAATAAACCCTCAAGAGTCAGATTAAAAGTTACCCTTTACAGTACTTGTTCTCTAGCATTTTCATTATGGCATCTACTCTGAATTAGATCAGAGGCTGAAAAAGGCTGGTTTATTTTGTGGATTCTTTGGGAAGTTTTGTTATTATTCTGGGAGAGGGAAGGAGAGGAACATTTACAAAAAATCTGGCAAGAAGTGGCAACACCCACTTCTCCTTTGTTATTTTGGCCCCCATTGCTGATATTTTTGGATTTTCATTCTGGAAAAAAGAGAAAGATGAGGAATTGTCTGAAGGAGTGTTTGCTGGGCTGCTTGCCTTCAGAAAATTGGAAAATTGCCCAGGCTGAAGAAGGAAAGGCTTCTATAAACTCAGATCTGACTTGTGTTTAACAGAACATTTATGCAGTATGAATATTTACAGTGTCTTGACCTAAGAGACTTTGTTATCTTGTATGCTGTTGAAGAAAGAAATGACCAGTAGAAAAAACACAGAAATTGCAAACTGAATCAGCAGTAGTCCACCCAGTCACCCTGTCTGACAGTGTCTTGAACCATATACTTCGTAAGAGGGTGCAGGAAGAAAGCCTGCAGTAGGCAGTGATGCCAATTTTATTCTTAGTTTCTGTTAACGTTTATCTTAAGCCATAAAATACATGGGCTTATATCCTTCTCAACATCATTCATTAGCAGGCTGATCTTGTCTTCTATATAAACAGACCTAATCCTTTTGTTCTATCAGCAGTCTTTAAAGCCTTCTTTGCTGTTGCTGAGAGTCCAAATCCATAAAGGAAAAGGACATCAGCCAGACAACTTGCCCATTCGAACAACAAAGGTACAAATCCCACCCTCAGTTTCACTATCAGTTAGCAGGTAGTCAGTTGGGAGTCAAGTGATTAAAAGCCTGTAACCTTAACAGCAAAGCGGCCAGTGATTCTCATCACCACCCTCCACCCCCTCCTGGAATCCTTAAATTAAAATTAAATAAGTCTAAACTCTGTGTCTTGTTCTAAGGAAAAGCTCCCATTTTATGGAATATCTTACCAGAAAGCACTGTTAGCTGTGAACAGCACCTCCAATTGTGTAGAACAACTTAAAGGCTTCAAGGAACACAGTATTAAAAAGGAAGAAAGTAGTAAAGACAAAATTAGATCTTAAGTCTGGGATTTGTTAAGACAGCTATTACAGAGCAAGGGATGCTCTTGAGAAGATGTCTGTCCAAGCCAGGAAGATGTTGAGCTAGCCAGCCATCCAAGGTGCCAGCTACTAAGATTTAATCAGCTGGAGGAAGTTCCTGTTCTGCTGCAGCAACAGCAGGATTGGAACTGGGGAAAGGAAGGACAAAGCCATATTAATAGGCACTGCTGGCATGACCTTTAAAGAACAGCTGGGAGCTACCAGCTTAGACAGTAGAACCAGTATGAACAATCATGTAAGAAGATCAAGTCTGCAATGCATCCTTGTAAAAAAATTATTTATAATCTTATATAGCCCATACGTTGCTTACACCACAAGGGGTGTAAAGAAAAGGAAAGAAAGATGCCAACTGGAGAAGTCTAGTCTAACAAAACAAAAATATGTATTCCTGTTGCCTGGATTATTTATAGTACAATTTATTCATCATCACCCCAGACTATGAAATGTCTGAGCAACTTCCAGAGCACAGATAAGTTGTTTTTTTCCCCTCCAAAATATGTAGAGTGTAAGAAACACAACCAGCAATCACTATTTTATACAATAACAATGCAATACTATGATTCACTTGCATTAAGTCTGACTAAGTATGTCATTACCTTTAAATAGAAAATGCAGCTAATAATTTCAAAACTAAAAATAGAAAAATGTGATGTGAATCCTATGTGATTTACTCCTAATTTGAATATATTATGCTGTCTTTCAAATGTTTTTGTAGGTGCTTATCAGCTTTGCTATTTTTTCTTTTTTACTCATGTTTGCCCTACTTTTCTTTTGCTTACCAAGATAACATCTACTTACAGAAATGCATTTCTAGAATTTTATATATAAAAGGACGACATTACTACACTACTACAGCAACCATGCTGATATGAAATGTGGATGCTGTTGTAGCTGAAGAAAACCAAATGGCAGAGAAGATGACAGTGAGATATGTGGGAGCAAACATACAAAAAAACCCCTTTATAATGAAAGGAAATAGTCCTAAAAGTCTAAAAATGTCAGCTAGGGGAACTCAATAAAGGTCAAGACACTTTGAAAAGGAGAAGTTAATCAAGTATTTTGTATTTACAGTCTTTTGTTCCAGCTAAGAAGTGACCTTTCTTGCCAACATTCACCGTTCATTACCCCAGAAGTCCCAAGTTTTGCTTGAAGCAGCCTACCAAACCTGTTGATATGTAAATTGTCTAAATCTACACCTTGCAAGATACAGTGATGTTAGCCTCCAAAACCACTACTTAGAGCTTCACCAACATGATTACTTTTCACTGTTCTTGCATAAACCAAAATAAACAACAGGTGGGGAACGACCCCAGAACTCACTTAATATATTTTAAACAGCCTTTAATGTTACCGTTCCCACCACTAGCAAATGAAAATAGGTGGAGCAAATATTTTTGTGCCAATAAAAATGTTTCATTTAACAACAAAGTGTGTGTCAAGAAGGCCAATTAAAATGTACAGGCACATTTTGAAGTCGCTGAATTTAGAGCCACTCCAAACTTGTGAAAAATAAACAAGCATTCCAAATTGTGAGCATTTTCATAACAAAAATGACAAGCAGATTTCCGTCAACTAAAGGAAAGTGACTTCTTTATCATTTTCTTTAAACTGTCACTCTCAAAATGAAAGCAAAATCAAGAATGAGAGAAATTGTTTTTGATACTATGCATGCTCTTGAAACCTCTTCTTTTTTTGTGGCTTAACGACCACATTTTCCTGCATTTAAAGTGCTTCTCTCTCTTGTTATAGCACAAGACCATTACACAAGAGGAGAAACAACCTATAGCAAAACAGTACAAAGCAAGTGCTTCTGTCCTTCCTCCCTTGGGAAGGAAAATTATTTTCCTATTGTGGCTTTGTTACAACGTACATTTAAATTATTCTAACAGGAACTAAACCTACCACTTCAGTTCTCAATTCACACGCTTCCTAAGACTTAAGAGGAAAGGAACCTTGTTTCCGAAATAACATCCCTTATTCTGCAGCTTACTTTAAGCTAAGTAGTTAGCTCTTCTGAAGCTGATGACAGCTTTAATGGAATAAGGTAAGTTTCATTTTAAGGAGAATCACTTTCCCCTGCAAATCACCTATGGGTGATCTCAAACCAACAAAGACTGTATGACATTTGCACAACAGAATCACACAGAATGGCTGAGATTGGAAAGGACCTCTGGAGGTCATCTGGTCCAGCCCTCCTGCTCAAGCAGGACCCCCTGCAGCCAGTTCCCCAGGACTGTGTCTAGTCAGCTTATGAATATCTCGGAGGGAGACTCCATAACCTCCTTGGGCAACCTGTGCCAGGGCTCACTGACCCTCCCACTAAAAAAAGGTGTTCTCTGATGTGTTTCAGTTTATGCCCATTGCCTCTGGTCCTGTCACTAGCACCACTGAGAAGAGGCTGGCTCCATCCTCTTTGCACCTTCCTTCCAGGTATTTATATACATTGATAAGATCCCCCTCCACGCGTCTTCTCTTCTCTAGGCAGAGTCCCAGCTCTTTCAGCCTCTCCTCATATGTCAGGTGCTTAAGTCCCTTCATCATCCTTGTGGCTCTTCCATGAACTCTCTCCAGTATGTCTAGTATGTGTTTGTGCTGGGTCTCAACCCTAAAAATTTCTGGAAGCATCCAAAGTGACCTTATTAGCTGGGAAGTTGAGTCCCTGAGTGACCCTTTAGGTGCTGCACAGGGTTTCTACAACAGAGAGAAAGAGAGCATGAATTCAGCATGAAGGGGTTTCCATCTTTAACCACCAGAGTAATTCCTCTGGTCCTAACTCAAACCAGAATAATTAACGTCAACTTTTAGGAAACCGAATTCTGCCAATGCTTCTGAAAATACCTCCCTGCTAGCTTCAAAATTAAGAGACCATAGAGTCACTTAAAAATTCACCAGTCCTCAGTTTCATTTCAAACAGTTTAAACTTCATGACGCAAATAATTAAGCTTATGATGTTGTTTCGCAATACTGCAAGGCTGAGAGAAAAAACTAACACGACATTAAAAGACAAAACATGAAGATCAAGAAAATAAAGATGACATTTTCATACCAGTCATTGCCAACAATGAGAGGAGGGAAACAGGTCAAACTGTTTCCAATTTTAAAGCTTTTTATAATGTGTATAAAGTCTCTGTAGTTCTGTGTCATAGTACGGCCTAACAAAATAGTTCAAATTACTTTAGGAAAAGGTAAATATATTCCATAACAAAAAGGTTTACTGATCTTCCAACATTTCTCTCTGTCCATATTTTGGTAAGAGGACCCAATGCCAAACATCTAGGTAGACTAGAGGGCATGAGCAACAACTGAATATAAATAAGTGAAAAGGATCTTTTAAGCCATTACTTTTTCATAGTGCTTTCCAGACCAATTTACAGTAATCTGCAGTATGCAAAAGGGATATAATAGACAAATGGAATGAGAAGTTATTTGACAAGCATTTCTTAGAGGACGTCAGAATTTTTAATAACTAATGGTGACAGAGCACAAAATACAGTACAGAAAGCCATTCTAGTAAACTCAGCATAAATGTCCTGGCATTGCTTCAGGCTTCAGTTGGGCAGCTGCTACAGATGCATCTTATCTTCAAACCATACAGCACAAAGACACTCAGACCAATCACTTTCTGCATCTCAAAATGTTGATAAAACTGGAAACTTTGAAGGGGTTTGGAAATGGAAAAGCATCAAGACAAGTGTAATGAACAGAACAAAATAAAACTTGCAAAAATAGCTTTGCACAAGATTGCTCTTACAGGATTCTCTACCCAACAAATACAATTAAGGTGTATAGATAAATAGCTTATGACTTATACTGGTGGGATTTTAGGTATTTTACGGGAAATGAGGAATTTAAACTGATCTAAAGCCTCTAACAGCATAATCATAAGCCTTTTTTACTGGTAACAGATTCCAAGCTTCAAATCAGGTTTGACTGCATTAGTCACCAAGGAAAAATGTAATAATTTCCTGATATTTCACTGAAATTCTTAGACCGAACTACAACCACAAAAAATAATAATCCCTTTTAGAAGGAATTATCAAGAAAGGATTCTCCTCCAGTTGTTCAGGAATGCTAGGGATTTAAAATATTTCAAAATGGCTGGCTGCAGTTCAACACAACATGGCTAATGGGACTCATTTTTCAATTGTCCTATAACACTTAATGTAGTCAAATAATTCCTCCTTATAACTTTCCATCTCTAGCTTCTATACTGTCAGATGAAGATATCAAGCATATAGATGGAAATATATATCATAACTGACCCTTTTAAACTGGAAGTAGGTTTTTCTATACACTAAGAACCAGCTCAACTCAGCTGCAAGATGCCCTATTAAAGAACATGTACAACTTGCAATTTTGGTAAAGTTGTTATACATTTTGTTATATAATTTAGTCTCTTTCTATTATGCAGGACAGATAACAGAAATATACTTTGTAGCAATAACATTTTTCCCCAAAAAGTTCTTACTTTAAAAGTGCATAGAGGGGTATTATTTCTCACTGGCAGGGAAATCAGGACATTAATTGTAATTTGTAATCAGATACATCCGTAAAGATGATTACTGTGTCCTCAATCAACAGCTGAAGAAAATATTTAACTGACCATCAAATAAGGTAAACTAGGATAAAACTAAAACTCCAAGCTTCACGCCTCATTCAAAATGCATCTCTCCCAGTTATCCACCTATGAAGATGTCTACCAGTTCATCAAATAAGCTTTGTCTCATTGTAAATATCATAAAAGACTAAGATATATCTAGATCAAATAATGTCAAGTACATTTTTAGGCTTATCTTCACTGTGAAAGCCAACAAAGATTGGGCAAACCTGCCTATCATCAATTAGACAGCAAAAGTCAATCAATGCATAGTGGTTCAGTATTAACTTCTCAGAAGAAAAGCATCCTGATCAACATCCTTCATCTTGATTGCAGAGACATCAGATGGAAATTGAAACAAAGTGGTCCTAGATGGCTAATACAATTTGCACAAGAGTTACTTACTATAAAGAAAACTTCAAAATGTGAATTGACAGATTAGAAGAGGCTATTTTCCTCTTCCTTGTCCTTGGAACAATAACTATATGCCCAATCATGCATACATAAATACACAAAGCACTATTTCACTCCAGACAAAAGCACGATTTAAGTGAAAGGCATAAAGTAGGATCTGCATGATTCAGTCAAACTGCAGGATCATTTACAATTGTTAATTGCTTTGTAGAAATACCTTGGAATACTGACAGATTTTTTTTTTTTCTAGCTGCCATGATTAGTGGTCTTGATACTATATTCAGGAACTCAGTCTAGTTACTTCTCTTTGGAGTCAGCATTGATCTCAGATATCTATGATTTTGCATATGATAAAACAGATTGCCAGTAAAACATAGCCTCAGACTACACATAAAGTGATTCTGTGGAAGTCTAACAGAAAATAGCTAGTTTCAGCCTGAAAAGCATTTAGGTCAGATACAGCACCACAGAATTTAAATGAGGGAGAATATCACCTGTAGTAAGGGGTCATCTGCCACATAATTAGTTTGCTACATTCACAGGTAAAACATCAGGGGCATTCAGCACCACCAGCACACTGTTCGTGAATTGTTACCTTCGTATTACACTCAAAAACATTTGGGATACTGAAGCTGCACAATCAAACATACAGAAATTATAAACCACCAGAATTAAGGCTGTTCCTTCCTGGCTGGTTTATTTGTTTGTTTCAAACAAGAACCTTGCCTCATACAATGCACATGCTTTGACAGCAGGGTTAACAGGGAGAAATACTTTGTATTTTTTTTCCCCTTTCTCAGAGTTCAGTGCTAAAATTAGCCTAAGCTATTAAAATCCTAGGTCAACACCTCCCCCCCCTTTTTTTTCTTTTTCCTCCATATTATGCTCATTATACTACTATCTGAAAGTTTCATATGCCAGTAATTTATTTTCACAACAGACCATATTTATGTTTTTGCAATTCAAGATCCACAGCACAAAGTATACAAAATGTGTCTGCCAGATCTGGAATGTTTCCAGAATAATTTTTTTCCAGAATATTTGTCACTAAGCTCAATTCACAGTTGCTATTAGCTTCAGTTGCAGCTGTAAAAGCTTTACATTATTTTATAGGTGTCCAACTTGAAACCTTACTGTTCAATACAAGGATCACAATTAGTTATTGTTAATAGCCATCTAATTGTATTAGCCATCTAGGACCACTTTGTTTCAATATCCATCTGATGTCTCTGCAATCAAGATGAAGGATGTTGATCAGGATGCTTTTCTTCTGAGAAGTTAATACTGAACCACTATGCATTGATTGACTTTTGCTGTCTAATTGATGATAGGCAGGTTTGCCCAATCTTTGTTGGCTTTCACAGTGAAGATAAGCCTAAAAATGTACTTGACATGTTACATGTCTTACTTATCAAGTAAAAAACAAAATCCAATTCTTCAGAGAGGCATTTAACTAAAGAAACATTCAGATGATCATCATCTTCAATCCTTTATTCAGTTCAGTATATAACATCACGTATGTGCAACAAGTAAAATGGGTTCTACAGACCGCATTCCTTAAATCTTCAAAGCATTCCTAAAATACAAGCCATCCTGAACAATAAGGTTTTTAAGGGGAAAAAAAAAGTAATGTGTTAATGGAATTACAGACTGCCAATTCAAATGTGGAGATGTGGGTGACATGAAAAAATTTAGCCCATATATTATTTGGTACTTATGTTTCTGTTGGTATTTTAACAAAGACTAAGATCATGAGCCTAGTGTGAAGAGAATTTTGGGTAACAACAGCTGCTCGTCTCCAATAGCAATCATGTAACTTGAGAAATGTAATTTTAATATTTTCAAGGAACAAAACACTCTGATCTTCATGAATTTCCAGAAAATAATTATATGAAAAGGTACAGTATCCTAAACAAAGGAAGACCTAACATTCCCACATACAGTATTCATGCTTTTCTAAAAAATCAAAACCTCAACATTTAAGTAGGTCACATAATCATACCATCTAAGCATCCCTTTCAACCTCTTTACCTAAATAAATAAATAGAAAAAACTGGAGCATTATCTAGAAAGGTAACAGACTAAACTGTTTCTGTATCTGCTAAATTTCAGGGTAGATCTGATAGCATCAACAGATTAATGGGAAAAAGAGCAAAGTGGTAATTAAACCAAAACCTTATGTTTCAAACAATTACAGTAAATCTGCATATTCAGTGTACAACTCCTTAAAGCCAGCAGGCTAGACTGGATTAAAGAGTAAATCCTGTCACATTTAATGTTTCACATGCCTGGTCCAGGTACCTTTTTATGTGCACTTCACCATTTTCCTCTACAGAAGCAAAATAATGCCTCCTAACAGTATTAATTGCTCATAAGAGAACTGATTTTCAAATAAAAATGTTAATATGAAAATCCTAAAACATAACCTATTTTCTTTTTGATATAAGTTCTGTCCATCAAGAAGAACCAATGAAAGCAAATTTATAGAATTTGAGGGTAATAAAGTATAATGACTCCAAGTCTTTTCTTTTCTGGTTTTTTTTCCTGCTAGTTACATGGCAGTCAGAAAATTT
The DNA here is from genome assembly GCF_929443795.1 of Astur gentilis. Lineage (NCBI taxonomy): Eukaryota > Metazoa > Chordata > Aves > Accipitriformes > Accipitridae > Astur > Astur gentilis. The sequence goes on from NC_064909.1 coordinate 16,438,302, forward strand.
CTTTATTCCACATTAAGGAACAACTTACCCAAGTCAACCTCTATCTGAAGAAATAAATTTGTGGCTTTTAATAATGGTTGCATTTAGAAAGGGCTTATATAGAACTTCCCTAACCTTCTTCCAGAGCAAAAACAGTTAAAATGTTTTAATTAATCCACTTTTCCTTGACAAATATTTCTTTTACAATGCTTTTAATATAACTCAACATTGGCTGTATCTTTCTTGACAGCTGGTATTTCCTTAAAAGAGAATGTCTCAAATGGTTTATGTATAACATTCTTTCTAAAATTAATTTCCTTTCAGTGTGAGAAGTTAATACACCAGGAAAAAAAAAAAAGAAAAAAAAAAAGGCAGGAATGTTTCATGCCATGTGGGATATAACAGTTCTAGAATTTTGCCTTAAATTAGCCCAATAATGTTTTTGTAGAAATATTATTAACGTGGCTGAAGCTTAACATTTGGAAAAAGGAAAAATACTTGCTGACAACTTTGCTTCTCTCCAGAACTTATTCCAACATGCACTTCACTTATGTTCTAGCTCCTCAGTACACACTTGGTGGAAATCTGACAGCTCTTAGTACGGTTCATCTTAGGGGAGAGATGTTAAGGAGAAAACAGTCACCTAGCTAAGAACAGGAGACTGATGGTTCTATATCAAATAACTCCCAAACCAGACATGAAAGTTCTTAATAACTTTACTCTAAACATTAAAACCCTTCAAGACATTGAAACTGGCAGAAAAGCACACCACAACCTCTCTCAAGAGAAGGACAGACATTGAGGTCTCACAAAAGAAGATGCAAATCCTAAGGGTAGGCCACTCCTCCATACTGACACCAAATCCCAAGTTCTTAAGAGCTGGGAGACTTGCACCAGTTGCACAGAGAACAACTAAGGTCCCACCTGCAAAAATCCTGGGAAATGGCATCTTTACAGGACATTAAGGCCAAACAAAGGCATTTGCTCTACAGTCTGTAATATCCAGTCCCCTATAAAAGTTGTAAACTCTTAGCTAAACGGCTGGAGAGCTACAGCAGTAACGACTATAGTTTCATCACTTTAAGTGATGAAGAAATACCTGCTGATAATTTTTCTTCCCTCTTGTCATGCTATAGGTATTCATTAAAATATTACTCTTCTGCCAGATCAGATCATTTTCAGTACTGCTGACAATTTTCATTCAAAGATATTCTGCAGCCTGTGGAACTCTATGTACAACAATATTTTGCAACTACTATTTTCCATTTTTGGGGTATCTCCTAGCTAATGTGTAATTTTGTGATACTTCTGGTAAACATTATCATCTGGGTTAATACTGTACACAGAGAATATCTTGCACTGAAATCCAAAGCTACCAGTTTCCCTAAATTTTACAGTTTGCTTATTTTACATTTATGAATAATTGACATGTTTCTAAACTTCAGCAAAAGCCTGTCCTAAATATGGCTTTTTCAGCTAATTCTGTATTTCAAGACACAGTGAGAGATGATGGAGACAAGAAATGTAATCTATCTTTCTTTCTAACATGCAAACTCATTTTAGCCTTCTGCTCACAACAGTGATACCTTTTGTTCTGAAAGCAAGCTTAAGTCTGCATGCCCAGCCAGCACTCATGATAACAAAGCTATGGACAATATCTGCAATGCTAGTTTACTTAACAGATTTTTATGGATGCCTTACATAAAGTTAAAAAAGAAAAAACAGCCATATTCACCACCTCCATTTGCCACTGTCTACATGTAAAATGAACAAGATTCTGAGGGCCACAGGCAACATGGGAATAACATAAAGCTTCCCTTAAAAAAAGGGAAGCGAGTATTTGCTACAGCTACTTCAGGGGCATAGTGCTGTGGCAGAAGGGTGATGGTCTGCGAATCTGCAAAGGCACAGAGAAAAGGCAGACGATAAGAAAATCTTACTAACATGTGACAAACAATCAAAGCTTACTAAATCCTCTAAACTTTTCATAAGATATTTTCTTTAATTAAAGATAACTGCTATTAGTATATTTTCAAAGATATTCTACTGCACAAGAGTGCTGCATGTCACATCATATTGTTCTTCAGTAGACTAGCCTACTGCACTTACTTTAACAAAAACCCCATAATTTTAGCTATTTTCCCTTTAGACAGAAGATAATACATATTCCTTGCGTTATCAACAATCATTTTGGCAATATCCCTGTTGCGACCACTCAAGTCATATTTGCTTCTGCCTATATTTCATTTCCATTCTACCATAACTACAGAGCCTTTGCCTCAGTTCTACAGATCAGTCATCTCTCAAGGTCCTTCAGTGACCTACTGTAATGAGAATACACAAAAAAACCACAGCTGTTTAACCCTTGACATCTTCGCAGGCATTTGTCATTCAAAAAAATATTAAGGTGGCGGACAAGATAAACACACAGCTCTTACTTGCTGTCAAAATCTAAATGAGATGTGTTATTCAGTTAAAGCATTATCTTAAGGTGGGATTTTTTTATTGCTTAGTGGAGCTGACACTGTTCAGCATCTAACCCTGTATCCAACAGAGGTACAAAACTAAATGCTTCTCAATATTTGGGAGAGACCAAGATTCTTTCTGTAGAGTAGGACTGAGATACAGTAAGTACAATGCTTACCTTTATTACAACATAAGTTAAAAAACTTTCTTCATAGAATTTTTTTTTTTTTTTTTTTTTTTTTTACAAAAATGACTATTCGAAGTAAATTTTGGAAATTGGGATCTAAAGATACAATCATTTATGACAAAAATAATTAAGTATCCATTTTGTAATGAATAGTAGACCCATGCAAGCACTGGAAATAGTGGTTAACTGTTCGGATTTTATTTAAAACTTTTATTCAAGTGAAAATTTAAAACTGATGTTCTTAATAAAAGAACACACTTCCCTGAGCAAAGCCATGATTTTGGGAGACACACACCCTTTGTCACTTTCAATGGTTAGAAATAAATGAGCCTGCAAACACTTTCTGTAAATCAGATTGACGCACAAGTATTTTTCTAAGGAAACTCTAGTGCAAAATCTATCCATCTCATAGAGACAGCACAAAATGCAGTAAGGCTGATCCTCTTCTAAAACAGTCTATCCCCAAAGTTTAGAAAGATCAAACATACCCAGAACATTACATTCCATTGTCCTAGAGGGTCTGCAATTATTTAAGAGAGATTAAACCAAACACCCCCTCTCCAAATGTGAAATGCATGCCAATTCCCAGAATATTAACTGTTTCCACTATCTGATGATGAATTACACATAATTAGTTCACTGGCAGTGCATCATTTTTACTTGTCCCAGGGACAAATCTACTGGCTTGGCCAAGATACCTTGAAGGAAACTGCTAAACCTTTTTTCTTTTTAAGGGAATTCACTAGTTGACAGATTCAGTGGTGGTTTCACACTGAAGAGGGAAGACCAGAAGAAAGCTACTGTCTATGCAGGAGGCTAAAAGGAAATTATTAGCCTTACCTTTCCAGACTCTATAGATTGGCTCAATAACCTTGGCATGAGCATATTACCTCGCACTTTCTGAAACGTTGTACTCAAGAGAAAGAGGTTTTCCATGAGTGGAGAGTTTAAAAAAAAAAAAAAAAAAAGACTTAACAGTTAAGTATTTCTTCTACTTGTCTTTCTCTTTGAGAAATCTTTTGTAGTTTTCCTTGGTTTCATTAAAGGACCTAGTGATGAATTCCCTTGAGCACATGGCCCCAAACTCTAGCTGATACACAATTTAAAAAATTTACAGAGCAGAACAGGAACAAGCTCCAAGTTCTCACCACAGCCTGAAAGCTCGAAGCCAGTTTGCAGTTTGGTTCACTTTGAAAAGTTAACTTCCATAGATCAGCGTGTGGTCACCACTGTCTCCTGGCTTTACCTTCCCAGAAGAGTTAAGTTGTTTTTCAGTGAGCACAAAATGTGTAACTGCTATTCAGTAAGCTGAATGCTTGAGAAATTCCCACTGTACCACACAAATCCTGGGTAAGAGTTAGTCCTGTTTGTAAGAAATATTGTTAAGTGAAATCAAAAGGTGTTTGCTCCATTTAAGTTTCTTAAAAGTAATAGCAAAGCTACAGCAATTGGGAAAAAGGTAAGCTTTACCAGTCATTGATAAATTTGCTATCGCTTACTATTGCTATAGCATTATCAGCTTTTTCAAAACCAACATTCTTTACCTTCCAACAGATCACTAAAGTCACAGTAACAAACATAGTCTTGATAGTAAATGGAACTGATCAGCTGAACAGATACATGATTACAGAAAGATTAAGTACGAAAAACTAGTAGGATCTAGTCCTTCTAGCATCTGAATAATAAAACAAAGCATCTGGAAAATTATGTCAGATTTCTCACAGTTCCATGTCCAAACCAGGGCAGTATTTCTCTTCCCCATTGTTTTCACTAAAGAAACAGTCTGTCAAAGCTAACCAGCACATCTCACAAAACCACACTGCGTTCCATATAATGGAAACCCACAGAACTCACCTGCCTCTTGGGACATTTGTCCTCACATTTCTCTGTGAAAGCATCTCACCCTACCTGTGATCAGTAGAAATGGTCCATCTGAAGAGAAGTCTGCTGACAGATTGCCTCCCTTGATCTCTGAACACTCTGCCAACTGGAAAACTTTCTGGGTGTAACAAAGACCTTTTCCTGCATTTGGGTAAAAACAGGGATATAAGATTGGTAACAGTTTTGGGGGTCTTTTTGCTTGTGGGGGTTTTTTTAATACTTTTGTAGACACTGAAACTACCAAATGTTTAGCAGTAATTCAGGGAGCTGTAATAGCCACCTGATAGATTCAGTTCAGACTCATTCCCACTTCTATTTCAGAACACAATGTTGAATATCCTGTACACAAAGCTTAACATTTGCTATACATTTATTTACAACTTCAACTTACCAACTGAAAATGGTAACTATGCCCTGCCTAAAGAAGTACAAGATGACCAATGAAAATTTCAGTAATCTCCAGAACAATGCTTGCATGGAAGTCTGGAAGAACAGCAAGCATTTTACTTTGTTTTGATGTTGTAACTGAGCTGCTTGACGAGTGGAATTTACAGTTTCTTTCTGAACAGCTACCTTTCAAATTTCAGAAGCACAGCATGAAGTGCTTTCAGTGGTATTTATTACAAAGAGACTACTAGTATCAAGTCATATTTGAGCCAGTCTATAAAAGGTTTTTTGCAAATAAATTGTAAAAACACTTCAAAAGCATTAATCAGCTTTAAAAGGTTCATTTCTGCATACATTTTTCTACATAAGTTAAATCACATTAGGAGAACATACTTTTTAAAATATGGCTTGAGCTAATTTTAAACATGGTTGGAAAAGTTTGGCCTACACTGATTAAAATCTATATTTAAATGAAAGGAAAATTTAACCACAGAAACTGTGCTCATTTTAGAAAAACAAGCATATCACTGCCAAACTGCTGTCCTAAGTTTAGATTGCTGTCTGACTAAAACATTACAATTACGAGAAACTAAAATGGATTTCTAAATGTTTCAAGATGAAACAGCCATTGGGTAATTTGCAAGATATGCAATTATCTTCTGAATTCAAACACATAATGCTAGTACTTGAGCTGAACAAATGCAGGTTGTAGATCATTGCTTGCGTAGAGATTGGGGAAATCGATGTTAAAAATCAATACCAACACTAGATAAGAGTAACTATAATGAAACTTAAGAGCAAAAAATTACCAAGTGATGTGGAATTAATTACTTAGACATAAAGAATTTTCTTTGAGGAAAAAAAAGGTTTTGAATCTTTTATCTACTGCTTCTGACTCTCTAGGAGCTGATCAAGCTGAACAGAGGATTCCCAGCACTTTTATCACTGTTAAAACTGCATCAGTGGCCATACAAGGCATTTCACACAAGCTCCCACATGTAGCAAGACAGTAACATTTTTACCTTCAAATACCAGAGAGGGTCTTCCTAATAGATTTGAAGAGTCATACAGCGTATTTTCTGTTACTTCTCAATTAACATCTATATTTGGGTGGAGTCATTATCATACTGACCATGCAAAAGTTAAAAGGAAAAAAAAATATAATTACACACTAACTCCAGATCTGGATGTTCATTTCACTTATAACCACACTAACTTCCAGTGACTTTGAACAGTAAGTTTAATCTTGATCTGTGACAACCATTACCAGTTTGATGCAACTAAGGAAATCAAGTAACTCCATTCCTGTTTAATAATCACAATTGTGTGTACTTGTCAGCACCTGCACTGCCTGCTATTGTTGGTCTTTGATGTATCAAGAGAAATGAATGGCTTGGCTGTGTTTTATTTCTTGTTCTCCTGTAAAAGCCTTGATGTTTGGTTATCTTTTGACTCTTCTGACTACAACCAGCTCTACTTATTCAGTGAAGGAGTACAAAACAAGCTTTCATTCACCTATTAAAGCACCCAGGAACTGTGAGCATGTCTGGGGACACAGTAGTTTACAGGAACACTTCCATGATTCAAACACTAATTTTATAAAAGACTAGAGCATTTTCAAGAAAAATTAATTCTTTCTCTACAAGCAATGTGTGGTGATCCACACAACTGCTTCGTATAGACTCATCAGGCAGTTAATTCATTTAGCCTTCATGGCACCTCTGAAGCCACCATCAAAAGAGAAGAGCAAATAGATATAGATTTCTCTCAACCATAAGATACGCTGGATGCCTTAAAAACAACAAAACCACCATAAGCTTAACGAGGAAGCAGAAGATTAAACAATACCTTTCAGAACCACTGGAATGAAAGGAATACCTGCTGCCTTGATACTTTAAATAATATAAATAGCAGCTACTATACCAAAGGATGCCCCAAAAAAACCCAAGAGTCATGGGAGTTTTAATATTACAGATGCAAAGTCTTGGAAAGGCATGTTTAAAAGCAGGAAGATGAAAAAACAGTTTCGTTTCAAGGAATCCCCAGGGGGCTGGAGAGGTGGGGGAAACACACAAAAAAAAAAAAACAAACAAGCCACCAAAGCAAAACCAAAAAAGCCCCCAAACCTAAGCCTCCTGTCAGATTAAAGGCAAATTTATTTTCTCAAACTCACGAAAGGATAGTGTGTGAACCTAGTGGAGCAATTAATTTTGTATTGACAAGTAAAGACTCCCCCAGTTTTGAACCTCTAAGCATGTAAGAAACCCTAATACAAACAAATCAGATTAAGTAAATTAAGTTTATTATAGCAAAACAAGTTCACAAGCAAACTAGTTCAGCTGAGAGAAAGAGACTAGGAAAAAGAAGAAACATTTTGTCTTCATTTCAAGAAGCCTGCTAGCATTGCTTTCTTGCATCTCACTGTGCCCTGCAGCAGTAACAATGGACTTTATAACACAGAATTGTCTTTCAGAAGCAATTTACTTTTTGGCCAGGTCAACAAAACATCATGTAAAACCAAACTGTGAGCCTTTGTCCACACTCAGAGGGGACCTGTTTCAAAAAGTCAACTCTCTAAAGGTTCCATTTTCCCCTCTCTTAGATCTAAGTGCTGACCAAACACCACACATGCAACGCAAACAAGCCAACTCTCCTGAGTCCATAGCTAATAAAAAATTAAACCAGATTACAGAACTCAATACCACATACAGAACACGAGGAATCTTGTCTCTGTGTTCTCAGCACCACAGCCTTGGTTCTAGACCCTCTAGGACAATGGAATGTAATGTTCTGGGTATGTTTGATCTTTCTAAACTTTGGGGATAGACTGTTTTAGAAGAGGATCAGCCTTACTGCATTTTGTGCTGTCTCTATGAGATGGATAGATTTTGCACTAGAGTTTCCTTAGAAAAATACTTGTGCGTCAATCTGATTTACAAAAAGTGTTTGCAGGCTCATTTATTTCTAACCATTGAAAGTGACAAAGGGTGTGTGTCTCCCAAAATGGACATAAATGAGGCTGTCCAAACAAAAAAATTAAGAGATAGAAACTCTAGAGGGAGAAGTCTTGGACAGAATCAAATAAGAAGCCAACAGAAGGACAAGAGGATTTGCACCTGAGACAGTCCAGTTAATTAAGAATCTAGCCTGGCATTATCAAAAATAGCTGCTGAAGAAGTAGAGACTACAGGAACAGATGAAACATAGGACAGCCTGCCACCTGACCAACTGGAGAGAGGACTTGCTGGATCAAGTAACCCCAACACTGCTAAAATCCCAGGTGGATGTGAAGATGACACCTCATTACACTTCCAGTTTTCTTTTCAGATTGCTTTTGGGAGGAGGGTAGAGAACTCCATGAAAGCAAAACTCATCAAGACTGAGGAGTTGGAACATACCAGAATCAAGGTCTCCCTGTGCAACTTCAGTTTAGCTTTTACAGTAGGATACAATATTATTTTTCCTTCAAGATTCCTGACTCACTGAGTACACATGGTGGACTAGCCCCTGAGGTCTAAATAAGGCTTTGTAGGAGACTTCCCATTTTCAGCACAGAAGCTCTTTGGCAAGAAGTGAATGGAGAAAATACTCTGGTAAGATGGGAAAGTTCTTTCACAGACTTATACACCCTTCGCTCTTTACCACGTACTCCCTACAGACGGCTGACTTTTTTTAATCCAAACTTTTCAGAAGTTGTAAGTGTAGTCCTGATTTTCTGAATGACCAATTTGAGACTTGGTTTCTCGAGGTAGTTTCACATTATACTTAACCCACAGCTGGTTTACATTAGTGCAGAAAGAGAAACAGCTTTCATTCATCTCGGAGCAAACACTCACTACAACAGCCTCCATCTGACAGAAAGCCATCCCCATAAAACTGTTAGATAAACTGTCCCTGCAACCATCCAACCACTAAATCCACTACAAAGAGAGCAGTAGTAACCCATGGCCAGTGATGGCAAAGAAGTGAGACCACATTCTTCGGCTGCAGTTCACACACTGGCCAAACTATGTATTCATACTGTTAAACTGTACCTTGATTTGCTGAGGAGCCAGATAGTACAGCTGCCACTGAAGCTTTGCCTTGAGAGTATTAGATAATACTATAAAATCTGATTACAAAGTCAAACAACTCGCTTCAGATTTCTGTGTTCAATTTAAGACATATTTTGGCTTTCCTCCTTTTTTTTATCCTAGTTTCCCCATTTGTAAAGTAAGAAGGGAAAAAGAAAAAAAAAAAGGCCATCTGTTAATGTCTCTGTGTTACAGTGGAGTAAGTTTGTGCTTGAAAAACATTTAAATATTGCTGTGGTAAATACTGCCGAAAAGTCCAAGGGTCCGAAAGCAGAGAGGAAGCGGTGTCTTCAAAACGAGAGACAGCTACTATGAAGTAAATGAGATATGGCAATACTTAGCAATCAATAAGCAAAATGCGCTACCCATTATGCGAGCATAGTCCACTCCGTCCACTAGCGTAAGTGGAGATTAAACAAAAGTCTAGTGACAGCTACGTACTGTATCACAATGAATACACATAAGCACTAATGTGACGCCGCACACATAGTTTATTTCTAGTACTTATTTTTAGTATGTGGCTTTTTACAGCCACAGTTACGTTCTGAACAGCTTGGTTGTGCAAAGTTACATGCCTTGTTCCAATCCTCACCCTGCACTTCTTACACAAGAGAACATTCTGGTCAAAGTTTAGCTTTGCCAGAGGGCAATTCTAGCCGAGAGAGCAGCGTGCACGCCAGCACTAACGGGAGAAGTCACAAAAGACACAGTAAACAGGGAAAACCACCCAACTGCAGTCTGCAGAAACTGACTTCTGTGTACACGCAAGTCGTAACAAGAGACTCTACTTTTCCCAAAAGGAAAGATACTAAGGATGAGGTTATAACAACAAGCCTCCCTTTATTCCTCGAGGTGTAATAAAAGCAGCAGTACCGAAACCAGGGTTTCGGGTGACGTACACGTTTCACACACTCCGAACGTCTCCTCGGACAAGCTCAAGCGCTTTCCTCCAGCGGCTCCTCCTCGGGCATCGCCGCGGCTCCCAGCCCTCCTACAGCGCGGCGACCATGCCTGGGGAGAAACGGGAGGCAGGTGAGACAGCCCGGCAGGCCGCACCTCGGCGAGGAAAAACCGGCAAGGCCGGGCCGGCGGCGGAGACCCGGAGCCGCTGATCAGCCCCGCAGCGCCAGCGGCCCGGCCCGGCCCGGGCCGCCGCCCGCCAGGGGAGCGCCCGTGCCCGCCCTCACCTGAGACGGGGCAGCGCCGCGGCGGGAGGAGGTTCCCCGCCCCGCTCAAGGAGCCGCCGCCCCGGGGAGCGCGGCCGCGCCGCCGCCAGCGCTCCGCAGGGCCAGGACCGCCGCCGCCGCAGCCGCCGCCATGTTCCCGCTGCCACCGGCGACCTCTGACCCCCGCCAATCACTTCCGGTCACGGCTGTCAAGCCGTTGCCATGGCAGCGCTCCTGGCCCCTGCCGCCCTTAAAGGGGCAGCAGCCACCCCTCCCCCTTCACTCCCCCACGCACCCCCGCACCCACTCCTTACACCCACACCCACGCTCCTTACACCCTCACCCACTCCTTACATCCACACCCACGCTCCTTACGCCCTCACCCACTCCTTACACCCTCACACGCCTGCGGTTGGCAGGCCCATGCTATGGGGCGGCTGGTGGGAGAGGATGGCCTCCAGCGCTCGGGAGGAAAAAGCACTCACCTTAATTTAGTTATTAGCTAAAAAGGGACAATGATTCATCAGCCCAACTGTGCTGGACGGAGGGGGAAACCCTACTGCTGTTAGCCATGGATTTTGTTATAAAATAGCCTGTCAAGTGTGAGAGAAGCAAAAAACCATCGTGGCATAACTTCCACTGCTGTGAGGAGATGGTTTCTCTTAACTTTCTCTGAAACTGGCAGTATTTTAAGCTTTTATTGCACCATGCTTTACTGCCGCTCACTGTTGACACAGTTAACCTTTTTATACTCTTTCCACATGTATGTTTTTATAAGGTAAACAAATCTGGTGAAAACCCCAATCCGAGAAGGAAAACTCCAGGAGGTTTTAAGTGAAGTTTTATGCTTGTTTAAAACCAAAGTGAGCCCGTGCCCAGCCGGCTAGAGCTGTTGGATCAGGACCAAAGTGACCTGGGCTCTCTTTCTGACCCCACAACAATCTCACGTGCGCGGGCGAACGTGTCCCTCTGCAAAACTCCTGCGAAGTACAAATACCAGGGTAAAACCTGATCCCATACCCATTTAGGGATATATTGCCCCATAAGCACTCCGCGGTGGGATCCCTCTTTTCTACTGCAGTTAGTTTTGAGGACAACATCGGCTCTTCTGAAGTGCCTACCATCATTCAGCATGAATTCATTGCCTTAATAAGTACCTTTGCGGAGCTGAGAATCATTCATCAGCTTGGTCAATACTTGAAATAAAAAAATTAGAGAATGAGCCTTCTGGGAATCTCATCCTAAAAGTCATTAAAAAGTTGGAAATTCCATTGTCATCCCTTTTTGAGGGATCTCGTTTGTACATCGATCCTGGAGAACCAGGGGCAAAGAGGGGACTTGGCTGTTGTCTTCCACCGGTGGAAGGTTACTGAGAAAGTGGAGCCAGGCTCTTTTCAGCGGTGCACAGCAAACAGATGAGAGGCATTGGTTCCACATTGCAGCAAGAGAAATCCCAATTAGATATTAAGAAGGAATTCTTCAAAACGGGGATGGTCAAGCACTGGAATGGGCTTCCCAAAGACCTTGCGCAATCTCAAAACTAGTCTGAACAAGATCTGAAGTGAAGGTACTTATAGCATCCCAAATCCTTCAAAATGACTTAGCTGAAGGGATGAAGACAACTCCCTGTTAGATTGCACTGTCTCTTGTGTCAGGACGCTGCTTGTTGGGTGATTCAGCTCACCTGACTTGTGCTAACTATAAAACAGGCATTTAGTCAGACTTAGACATCAAGGTTCCCCCCTCTACTTGGAGGCAGCTCCAAAAAGTGACCCATTCCATCCTAAAATGGATGTTTAAGACAGCTCAGCACATGGGAAGATGAAATGGCCAAATTTTTGGTAGCACTTTTACTGCTCAGATAGTTAAAGCTAGGTGAAATGAATCCTCACTGGTGCCTCCTGAAAATAGGGACAAGAGGAAGGCAAACTGCAGAATTTTAAGTAGCTAAGTGCAAGACCTCGATGGTCCTTTCATCCCAAAAGGATGAAAGAAATGACATAGACAGCATGGCCCCAAAGGGAACATGTGTCTTGGGCTGCCAGCCACTCACTCGTGGCCAGGGTTCTGGGCAGTCTCAAAAGTTTGAACAGAAATGGGGCATCTGCAGTGATGGTATCTATCTGCAATAGGCCTCCTGGTACAACCCTGGAATGCTAAATAGAAAGCTGTCCCAAAATTATTACACTGCTGTCGTGTAGGGAGGCGAGAGAGGTGAAACTGCAGTCATATCTACGCGTGGCTTTTGGTATTTGTAGTGCAGGGAAGTCGCAGCTCTTTTCATTAGTTTGATAAACTGATAATGGGCAAAAATGCATATGGCTAATTGCCTCTCAGGTTGAAGCTCCCTGTATGGAAGAAACCTGTTCTAAAATGGGTTAATAAAATCTTGAAGAAAACTTTGTAGCTAAGTGAGGAGGTTTGGCACTCTAGCATGTATCTCTGAGCAACAAAATGCAGGCCAGTATCTTACTGCAGCCTACTCTCTTCCACTTCCAAGGTGACCCTGGACAAATCCCTTCACTCTCCCTATCAGTGTAGTAGGAATAATGACACTTTCTTGTTGCTGACAGTGCTGTCAGTAGACAGTAATCAAAGTTCATAATTTGATTAGAAAATGTGAAACACTATACAGGTCTCCTTCTTACAATGCCAACACCTGGCTATAGAAACTTCCAGTTAAGATATTTTACTTATAATTCTGGATAAAACAATTTGCTATGACAGATAATACTGAGTAATTGTGTTCCTGTTTTCCTTAAGGACCTCAGAGCAATTTTTTGAGGTCTATCACATCACAAAATCTATGCACTGAAGAAGAACACGACATCTCTTCAACCATTCACTGTGGCACTCTATTAGAACATACAAAGGAGTATTTAATTTTCAGTTGCAACTACACAGGCAAAGCAGATAAGCACCTTGTGCTTTACAGTCATATACTTAACGCTGAATTTGCGTGAGGTGAGTTAATGTAACCGTTTTGTTAGAAAGCAAAAAGTCTGCTCAAGAAAAATACAGGCATTCATAATGCCCCTACAGTTTTTGTGAAAGTGGAAAGTACAATTTCTACAGCCAAAGACAACAGTGAGGGGAAGAAAAGAATGTTCAGTATTCAGCAAAAAGGAAGAATCCGGCTGACTGGAAATGTATGTGCATTTCAGAAGGCTTTGTTAAAAAAATATTAAGGTACTGGCTTTACCTCCATAAAAATAATGCCATTTGAAGCTGAAGTCAAGCTTTCGACATGTTTGAAATAAAACAATATAGATTTAATTTAGCCACAAAATAATTCCTGTGGGGAGAGCTGGAAGCAGCAAGGTCTGATTTCCAACAAACTTGCTCCCTGTATCCCTCAGCCCACCTCCGTCCCCTCTGCATTAATTTCATCTCCTCCCCACACCACGGCCAACAGTCCCGCAAAGCAAGACGCAGTAGGTGCGGGTTGGCCAGTGAGTACCAGCTGCCAAGAGAAACAATAATGTTTGCTCAGTGGGGGCATGAATTTAGTTCTTGTTCCTCTGGTGTGCTGTTTGAATTAACAGATCTTGTAGGAACATGATTGTTTCTGAGACTACTGCCCTTCAATCAAATTTGAGTGAAATTCGTCAAAAAGGTTCAAAAGCTATTGCAGGGGGACTTGCAGCCAGACTGGAAGCCAGGGTTGCCAAATAAGCAATATTCATGTGGAAAAACAGGCTGAAAAAAATAAAGACGACTGCGGGGGGGGGGGGGGGGGGGGAATCAATGAAAATCTTTTTGGAAGGGGGTGACCTTCAAAATGATTCAGACTTTCTAGTTGTGCTAGTACCTGAGAAACAGCAAGTGAAAACAGGAAATGAGACAAGGTACCATCCATCCACTGACAGGACTTGGAGGTATATGGAATGAAGAATTTAAGGTGTTGATAGTAACACAGGAAAAGGGAATTTTTTGGCTATAGCAGCAGTAGGCTTTACAAAATGTTTTTAGTGATGTGATTTGCAGTGGCACCCTTCCATCCATCCTGTGTTGGCATAGCTCACCGGGATGACAAGTGGCATCATGGAGCTCATAACAAGCCGCTAAGAGAGGGGAGACAGAGGGGAGGGGAAAGCATTTAAAACCAGTATCACTAACAACAGCAGTATGCCTAAAACATTTTGGGTTTTAATCACAATTGCTTAGTTCTGTGTTTTACTGATAGACTAAGTCCCCTTGGGGCCAATATCTGAGCTGAGGAAAATGGCAGACCATGTGGCACTCAAAAGAAAAGATAAGCAATATGGAAAATATCTTTAAGTAGCCAGTCACGCCTCCCTAGAACTGCCAAAAACCATCAGAAAGAAAACTCATGTTCTCCTGTTCCTTGCAAAAGCCTCAGTCACTTGAATGAGGAGACTCTCCAGGAGCTCTTGTTGCTAAATGGCCTGGGCTGTGCTTGCATCAAAAGGTTTTCAGATTGTGACCCACAAGCTACTTCTGGGTCTGCTGAGAGCCTGCTCTTCACATGGCTATTTCCACCTCCTAAATCACACCAGAACGTGTTAAATGCTTTCCTAATGTACCTATGCCATGTAAACAATTGCAGAATTAGCCCCAGAGATGTTATAAAATGGTAAATTGAAGGAGTGGGAAGAAGAGGAAGAGGAAAGAAAGGATTGTGTGACAGAAAGGGAAAGATGAGAAGGGATCATAAATGCAAAAGGTGGGAGGTCATGAGATGCTCTCCCCAAAGACCTCCTCCCCAGAGAGCAGTGCAGATACCATCATCAGGGCCTCTACTGTGTTTTCTCCTAAAATCCTTCAGGATGGCTCTGCCCTAATCCCCATGCTTTGCCCCAACACTCCTCATATAGCTCATTTGCCAAAAACTGCGGTGCTCTATGTCCACCTGGATTTTTTCCTCTCTCTTGGGTTTTCTAAGCAGATTTCACTTCCTGTGAGAAGAGCTCAGTTACTTGATGTCTGGATCATTCACCTTCCCGCCTCCATTTTCTTACTTTTCTGGAGGTTTTGAGAGAAGGATGAGACAAGCCCACATAAGGATTTTCACCTCTCCATCTGCTTGCAAAGGAAACCAGATATCTGAACCCACATACTCTCTCAGGTGTGGAAATTTGCTAACTGTTCATAACATGCCTAAGCTGCACTTGTTAAATTTTTTCAGAAACAGCAGAAGTAGAGAAGGGACCTTGACTCAAAGGGTATCAGCACAGCAGTGAGGAGAGATTACCGTCACCAAATCAAAACAGGGGAGGCAGTGACAGCATGGAAAGCTTGCACTGATTTAAGCTGGTATAATATTTCTGGTGCCAGTAAGGTAGGTGTATATCTCTGGAGACAGACTAAGCTCGTTCTTATGCACAGCCCCATGAACAACAAACAATAAAGGCCACTGTTTACTACCTTACAAATATAGTAACTGGCACAGGTGATATAATGGATTTAGCTGATTTGGGAAACATTATGAGTTTAAATGTTTTTGCTATCAAATTCAAAAGACATCTGCAGGTATAACCATGAAAGGCAATTCAATAAATTACTGGGTTTTTTAAACTCCCCAAAGCTAAAGAGAAGATGGATTTAATTCAGAAATGTTTATTTGATTTAGTTGCTGTTTGGTTCACAGGAGACTCCCTGCAGGGGCAATAAAAACCAAGGCTGCCTTTTTTATAGTGCAAAGATTTTACACTGCAGTCCTCTCCAGTCTTTTTAAACGTGCCCCTCTCTTGTTTCAAATACTAAGAAATTCCATTCATCATGACTCAGAAATTTCAGCAATGGAAACGATCTATTAAGCCCTATGATCCATCTCCTGAGCAGTGCAGAATTACTCCCTATAGTGCATTCGTATTTTTAATATTTTGTCCATCAAGTTTATAAGGTCACATTACCGAAGTGTTTTAAATCACATTTCATGTTTGTGTAAACAAATACATGGTTGTTGCATTTCAGTGTAATTGCTCTTACAGATATACCAGAGAAAGGAGGCAAGCAGTAGCCGGGATAAATGTCAGGTGCCAATATCGGGGTGGGCGGTGGGGGTGGGGGGTGTTAAATGTGATCAGTGCTGTGCACAGTGGGCTTTCAACTATTCCTCTTGGAGAACGGTCATTCTAATGTCAGTCAGTAGCAATTTGCTGTTGGTCACTTGGGAACAGCATGTTTCCTACAAAATGCTTCTATTAGTCACCAGTTCTTGTCTAAATAATTGGCTATGAGAGAGAGAGAGCCTGTGTGAGACAGGAATTAACAGGATGGCAGAATGTATGGGTACATTGTTATAAGACACATACTTTACATTTTTTGAATGCCAAAAAATAGCGGAATGGGCTCAGATCTCTTTTATGCTGGGACCAGGCTGGAGCTGCACCACCTAAGTCCATTGGAGCTGTTTGAAGAGCCAAGGCTAATGTACATGAGATCAGTATCTGGCAGCAGTACAGCAGTACATTTGCTTGTCTCTGAAATGCAGCCCCCTCTGGCATGAAACCTGGCAGCTGTTTCACATAAAATGGTAAGGATGCGGACCAATATCCTTCAGGAAAGGAGGAAGAGAAAGAGGAGGAAGAGCGTGGAGAAGTCTCACTAGTTTGCACCCTTTGGATTCCTATTGCCAGCCCGTTCAGTGAAAGCTTCTACGTGGTATTGTTAGTTGAAGTACCTTCAGCCTTTTATCTCACTGAATATAGGTTTTTTGGCATGACAGAAAATGAAAGAAACAAAAAATGTTACTTACCTGCTAAAAAAAAAAGCTGTGGCAGACAAAGCAGGTCAGTCAGTAGCACATCAGCATTCAGCTATGTCATTCTCCTCAGAAACTTCAGTCTTCGCACCATACCATCTGAATACATTTTACTTTAGGTTACTACTTGACTGCTCTTATGGTCCTACTATACTTGATTTGTGAAAGCTGACCCTGAGAGAGTGTGGGGATAAAAGCTTACAAATATCCTCCCGATAAAACTCATATCATAGTTATAAGGAAATACCTAAGTTTGTTGTTGATGAGGTACTTTAGAGACGCTAGAAAAAGGGGCTTTGAGATGATACAAGTTATTCTGGAGCCTCCAAACACATATATTGGAGCATTGCAATGCAGGCATGTTCAACAGGGGTATGGAGAGAGAAGCAGCGGGACCTTTGAATCCAAAGCAGCCATTCCCTGGACCGATGTAGAGGGGACTGGATGGTTATTCCCCAAGGTCTGGGTAGGAGCCTGAGTGGGATACTGGGAAATCGGAGCTTAATTATTGCTGTCGCGGGAGGAGACAGCAGCACCGGGACAATGGATGGGGGTCAGAGAGGGGACAGAGGAGCCAGCCTTACGTAAGCCATTTCTCAAAGTTACACAACGGAGAATAGTAATAACACTAATGCACTTTTATAATGCATTCCTACGGAGATTTAAAATGCCTTGGAAAGGTAAGTAAATATTATATCATAAGGTGGCAGATGGAGAACCTGGAGCAATGAGGAAATAAGTGACTTCTTTGTAACTGTAGGGAGAGTCAGAAGTTCAGTGGGGAGCAGAAGTAAGGTTTGTGGAGCCCTCTGAACACTTGGTCACAGCCTCTTAAATGCCCAGGTCTGCTGGACAGGAGGAAAGCTGGCAGGTTAGGAAGAAATTTTCCCTAAATTAGGAAACAAATCAGAACAGAGAAGCACATTTTTCAAGATGGGAAAAGATGTTTGGTGAAAACAACAGAGAAGCATTTTGGGTTCCCAGGATTTTATTACCTTTTCTAGTGTGAGCCAAAGGATCCTATCCAAGTTTCCAGAGATTATTCCTCACAGGAAAAGCAAAGCCCTAATAAAGGACATAGCAATTGCACAGTAAAAACAACAATAATAAAAAGATGTCTTTTGTTTAATCACCTGGAAAGATCCAGTGTGATGCAAATAAAATGTGGGATAACAAGCTCCAAGAGACAGGTCACATTTACAGGGGCTTTCCAGGCCAAGGCAGCAAAAGTGAGGCAGAGTGAGGTGCTGGTGGGGAGCGAGGAAAGGCAGCTCTCCCAGTAGCACGCATCTGCCTATGGTCTTCATGGTCAAGCTGCTGTTTGTCATCAGCACCAGTGACCATCAGGAGTTTTCTGCCCTCCCAAAAAAACCTGTTCAAACCACTTGTTGATTTCCCAGTGATAACAAACCCGCCACCTCTCCTTACTGCCTCCCTGGGCTGGACTAGTCCCTTTGGGGTTACCATGGCGGGAGCAACCCAATCTTGGGAGCAATCACTGGATGCAGAGGGACCTCCATCCTGCAGAGGATGTGTCCTGTGACTTCGAGCACGTCCGCCCCATGTAATGAGGAGAGCTGCCATCACCCCACTTGTCCCTGGCCACGAATTGCTGCATGCTGAGGACAGCCCCTGGCTGCCGGTGGGCTGGACTTGGAGTTCTTGGTCCACCCCAGCTGCTCTGCCTCCGCTCATCACTTCCAGTTGCCCTTTTTCCGCCTGGGCCATTTGTTGTCCCTGCGCGGGCAGAAGACCTCCCTGCCTGCCTTTGGGTGGCTTCAGCTCACGTGCGAGAACCCCGGGCAGCTCCTGTGCCCTGTGTCCTCTCTCCTGCCTGCAGTACTGCTGTGAGCAGGACAGGTCGTCCAGGAGAAGTTTTAGCTGGGGAGATCAGATTATGCGGTTCAGGATTTTCCCTGCAAGACAGAAACTGAGGCTGCGTCAAAAACTCAGCTCTCGCTCCTCCTGGACTGAAAGGAGGGTTCAGCCGTGCAGCCAGAGGTAATGTTGTACAGATCCGTACAACTAGTCCTGTGTTTTCTGTGTTAGTTTAGATTTCAGGGACTTATGAAAAAGTGTCCTATGAAATGCAGTAACTAATAATAAATTTCTCCAACTGCAACATTTAGCAACCATTCATGACTGCCGTGTTCTAACAGGTCAGTGAGCAGCCAGGCGTTACCCCCATTTCTGGACAGGGAGAACTATAGAACAGGACTGTTGCTGAATATCGCTTCCTTTTCCAGAAGGGGTGGTGTGTGGCCTCCTCCCCCGTTATATTCCCTCCACGGGCAATACTGCTGCCAGGAAGAGCCATGAACTCCCCTGGGTGGGAGGAACGGTACGATGGGCACATCTCCAGATCACCCTCCCTGGCTCGCTCCTCGGACAGGATTATCTGTGGGTTCAGAGGCGAGCAAGGTAGAAAAGCACCAGCCATGTCTGCTGGAAAGGCTGTACATGTGGCTGCCAGGAAGAATTTGGCTGTAATTACATGAAATCCAGTGCTGTTTGGTCAGTCCCAAGCTGACGCTCTCCTCTGCTCTGGCTCATCGTGGACAGGATCCGGCATTCTGGGCGAAAGTGAACGCAGCAGCTGAGGCTGGCACGGAGGGGACTGAGCCGCCTTCAGAAAAAGCATGTGGCTTTCCAAACATCTTGCAGTCCAAAGCAAAACCAGCAGTTCTGACGTGCTGTGAGCAATAAACAATGAGCTTTGTCAGCATGTCTAGAGGAAATGATAATTCCCGGAGTGTGGATGATGAAATGTTAACCAAGATGGAGGCTTCGGATAGCATTGTGGTTAGGAAAGCATATGTGCATCAGTGTGGAAGAGCTGACACTAAGGCAAAGAGCCCTAAGGCATAAGATCTTCCAGGTCTCTCAACTTACTCCACAGTGGTGGTGTCTCCTGTTCCCTGCATAAAGTGTAAAGCATTGCTAACACCGAAAGGGAGATTTACACCGTTGTAACCAGCACCTGAATCTGCCCCTCTTGCTGCATGGCTCTTCATCACCTACCACTCAGCACTCAGGCCATTCAGCCCTCTGAGACGCACAGGTCTCGGTTCAGGTCAATTTACTGTTGAACATGCATTACGAGATTGGCTATCTTTCTTTTCCATTCTTGGTACTAACAGGCAGCTCTGATTGCCCTGATCTTTTCAGTGTAATATAAAGCCTAATGAAATCAGTGGGAGTGTTTTTATAGGTTACGGTGACCTTGACAGAGACCTGGTAGCCCTGTGCTTAAATATTTGGCAAATCTGTTGCATAGTTTCAAGACCAAAAAGTGTCAAGGTGTATTTTTCTCCTTTGTTTGGAGGATGTTAAAACTATCCACTGCAAACCGTGTGGAATGTTTCCGGTCACACCAGCGATGAATAGCATTGACATGCATGTATTAGTAGAAAATAATAATAAATAGAATCAGAGAAAATGATGCAATTATTCACAGTAATAATGTTAACTCCATAATATCATCACTGTAGGGGTCTGTTGCAATAAATAACCTTGAGAGTTATCATAGTGTGTGTGACAGAGGACATATGTGCATATGAGATCTGATTACACAATAACTTTTTCCCGATGTGCCTTATGAAACATGGAACCTTGATCTCACTCTCCAGCCACCCATCCTGGGGTTGTTTTAAGAAAAATGACATTCAGTCCCATTTTTCAATGCTGGAGAACAAAAAAAGACTCAGTGTTCTGCTATGGCTAGTGTTACCCTCAGGCATTTCTGGCATGTTTCCGTTGTAAATTCATTTTATATGTGGCCAGGAAGTACAACATCTTGTTGCATCATGTAAGAAAATACCATATTTCTTCTCTGTTGCTCATTCCCAACCTACAGAAGCATCTGGTGGGAGCATGTCAGAAGATCTGTCATTAAATGTAAGAGTTTCAGCCCACAATACAGTTTCATGCCTAAGTCTCATCTTGAAAGAACAAGGTCAAACAACATTTTACTTTTCTCCCTTTTTAACTGTGACTTTGTATTGTGCTTCTCTCTTTCGAGCATGACAATGGTTTTCTTTTCTACCGAAAATTGTTTTTGCACTGTCACTTCTGGGCAATTTGGTTTTGGATGGAGATAAAAATTAACACCGCTGCTTTCCAGGAAAATCCTAGCACTGTTAAGTTTCCACCAAAGCCTGGCCCACAGCTTAATATGTCCAAGTTTTGGGGCACCCTTAGCAAAAAAATACAAAATACTACACAAGGAAAAGTAATAAAAGACCAAACATTCCAGTCTGCATGAGTGATACTCCAGGGCTTGCGATGATGGCTAACCACACTGTGGCATTTGCTAGAGGGGCACATTTGTTGGAGAATATGAAGGCTCATCTTTAGTGTCATAAACATGGGCTCTCTCCCACCTCTTGTTCCTTTATCTTCCTCCCTCTCTGGACCAAGCCAACATCTGCTTCACCGTTCCCATCATTCTCACAATGGCAACCCCCAAAAATGTCTGTTGAGTGTTAGGAGGAAGGTAGAGAGCCATTTGTACAGCATAAAAATTACTTTCATTGCTCCTACTAAGCCAAGGTCCAAGCCACATAGTCTTGCGCACTGTCTGCGGGCACAGTACCTGTCAACTCCCTGCCCCATACGTACAGACCTGGAGCTCTATGGTAACAGAATTGGATCATTTTTGCCATGATCATCTCCCATGACCTGCCCATTTCTGTCTCCACACCTTCCCTCCCGCAAGGGTCTCTCTGTCTTCTGGTTAATCTGGGAACTGAGGCGTAGATAAGACAGGTTGCATTTCCCAGTGATCAGACTGATTCCTCTGACATAAGCCTCACATTCATAATAGAAGCAGGAAAATTTGAGAAAATACATCTGATGTAATTAGCGTAACCTTTCTGCCAGGTGGTTAAAAGCAGAGAAAAAGTCTGGATTTAATATACCCATGGCCCCTCTTGATAAAGAACTAAATTCCAATCTCTACTTAGAAACCTGAGAAAACTAAACATACCCTCCCCGAGAGCTCTTAAAGAGATGGATTTCCACCACTCACTTGCATTCCCAGATCTTTATTAGGCAAGAGGGAGCACAGTCATAAAGCCAGGCAAAACCGGCAATGGCAATATACGTCCAGATAATGAGCAAAAGATCCCCCTTTTTCAGATCTGTTGGCAGGGGTCCACCGCCCTCCCTTCCCTCTCTCTAGTGAAAAGGTCCCCCAGGGAGAGCCCCACGGCTCCAGCACCTCACCTGGGCTCAGGATCAAGGAGTAGTCCTACACAAGGCAGTGATGGAGGACCCCAACTTTGCTGCCAGTGCTATGGTTAGAAGAGCTGTCAGCTGCCTGCACAACCACCCAAAGACCTGGTGATAACACACACTGATGCCCCACACCACCCTTGGGATGAATCAGGCCAAGTGGCACGGAGCTGCAAGGCAGGAATTTAGGTAACAGCGTGCCATCAACCCACGTCCAGTTATCAACAAACTGGTGTTGGAGTATGGTCTACCCTCTTGCCCTGCACCTTCTTTTACCACACTCTTACCTCCTTGTAGAGCCTACAGGCAGAGGTGGAGGAAGAAGCGTTATTCCAGCCTGCTTTATGGCATGTCGTTAAAGCAATCCAGGTATGCGAAGGACAGACCGCTTTCCTTTCCCGTGCAACTGTGATGCTGCTGCCTCCGAGACACTATCATAAAAGTCAGGTGTCCACATCAGTACGTCCTGACCACAACGGTCCTTAAGGCTTCTGGGTCTCAGGTGGCTGGAAAGGAATAACAGTGGTTTCCAAAACAGTTGTGCTTGACTGGGAGGTTGCATCATCCCATTTTTGGATGTAGGAACCTCACCGCTCCTGTCTGTTGGGTTGCTGTAACCTGCTCTGCCCAGTACAGGTTGTGCCCAAGGCAGTATTTACCATGAGAGGTATTTCTACATGTGTGCCATCATTTGCAACTGCTTATAAATGATTTTGGGCTGAAGATGTAAATGTTGATCTTTGGTCTGAAAGGCCTAGATGATTTAACTTGTTTAGTCAACTTTAGGAGACTGACAGCTTTTTAATTACAAAATCTATTGCCCTCTCCTTCCATTCTGTCTTAGTGGGTCTGTTCGAAGTTTACTAAAAAACCCCAAGGGCTGGGTACTAATTCAGTTAGCTCTAGGCTGGATTCTTCACCACATTCAGGTACGTTCAAAACTAAGCATTACTCTTAGAGATGAAGCTGTGGAGTTAGAAATTATTGGGAATGTGTATGTGGAAAACCCCTCAAAGTGTGAGGGATTTGGATGTTTTCCAGGTTTTGCATATTACAGCCTTTTGCCTGACTAACTTATACTTTGTGCCTATCCAAAACCTAGAAACATAATCAGAAAACCTAAGAGAATCCTTCTGAGACCCTTTAAACCTACCTTCCCTGGAAGAAAAGGGAGGTACTTTCTCTTGTCATGAAATTCCCCATTAAAACAATACATGGCCTTGACTTCAGAGCAAGAAGCAGCAGGACAGGAGTCAGGACTGAGGGAGGAGACTACATGGAAAAGACAGAGATAGCCCAAATAGCAGCAAAGAGGCAACAAGAATTGTCCATGGGCATTTATCCAGGCAGATTCGCTCATCTCTGCCTCCGTTACATGCGGCTGATGCCCAGGGGAAGCGGTCAGAGCGTTACTCAATGTTTGGATAACACATCCAGCCATTCTCCTGGCTGTCCAAACACATCGTGTGACATGGACAGGGGTAAGAGAGTCTGTCTGGACAGTTTCAGCAAGGAACAGGACTCATCTTTCCCACCCGTATTGGGACGTTTCATTTTAGTTCTGTTCTCTCTTTTTTTTCCCCCTTTCCTCCCACTTTTTTCCCAAAGGTGCCCATCCAAATGGCCCTGCGAGCTGCCCGTGCCGTGTAGCTGTTGCCTGTCGAGCAGCCGTCAGCTGGCAGGAGGCAGCGGGGCAGCTCGGCAGCAGCGGCTGCCGTGACCTCTCTGCTGTAGGGTTTGCACGATGCCCCGGGAACTCCGGGAACGGACGGGAACGATGTACATGGGAGATATTCCCGGGGTCATTCCACACCACGGGAGGAGCCTGGATCGCAGCGGTCCTGGTAATTTCTTTCATTCATCTCCGCTGAAGTCAACAGTCGAAAGCAATTTTAAGCACTTGGATCACAGAGAATATATAAATACCTGTACTCTGGCTCGCTGTAACTATTCAGTGATAAGTATGACTCCCTGGTGAGCGAACAGGATATCGCAGGCTTGTTTTATCTTCCAAATGGGTCAGAGTTGAATCTTTTTCTGGATTTCCACATTCATTTTGTCTTAACAGGTTAGGTTTTTACTTGCAGAAGGCATTGTTGTAGTTCTCAGACTCACGATCGCAATGGAAACACCTCCAGATCTTCTGAATATGTTTAAAATAAATTTGTTACCACCTGCAGTTTGGTTCCACTTTCTAATGAACGCCTTCATTTTTATATATAGATGTAGTTTAGGCTTATATATTCCACATATGTAGATCCAGTAACCTTGAATCAATATGTATCCCTTCATGACTACTTTAAGGGGAATTAAATTAATGAACCCTTTATAGGCAATAATGGCCTTTCCTGTGGTATCCCTCTTTGTGTACCATTACCTGAAATAATGAGGTTATACCCTTTGCTTCAGATATACTATTTTCAATAACAATATAGGCTTTGTTAGAGGCGATTTTAAAAGTCAATAATATCTTAAAAGAAGAGCAATTTTGCATATTTTAGAACTGTGTGATTCTAGTATTTTTAAAAATTTCAACAGCCATTTACAAATGCTGAAAGTTTCATCTGACGGCTGGTTGAAAAATATGGAAAACACTGAAGTGAGTTCAAGAGTCAGATTATTTTGGCTAGTGTGACTATTTCTCTAGGCCTTAAAAATAAGGCAGTGGGATAAAACAAATTCTGATCTTAGCATTAGACTGTAGGCAGAGTGTAATATGTGTGTTGTTCTTTCCAGCGTATTTTGGCGCTTGTACTCCATATACAAGGTGTGTGTGTGTATATATATATATATATTTATACACACATGCCCTCCACTTACCTTCACTTGTATGTTCAGTTGAGCTGTGTTTGGACATCAAAGGCATGCATGCAAGCACACACGCATGTGTACGTACACCGACATAAATCCAGCTCTGAACATGCACATACAATAGATGCATAATTTGTGCTTATATTGCACTTGCTGCCTCGCTGAAGTCTTTCAATCAAAGATCTCGAAGTATTTGAAAGTCATTTCAGAATCAAATATCCCATGGGCGTAGCCATGAGCTGCTGGTATACCTTGTGCCCTGTTCATGTATTTCACTAGCAGTGTGCTCAGATCTATGCCTCTCTGTATCCACACTAGACACATAAAAATTAAGCCTCTCATCACTGTTGCAAAGTGATATATTTATAAGTTGCCTGGTGAAGTGAGCCGATTCCCCTGGGTCCTTGCTGGATAGCAGGGCTAGGAGTGACAGCCAGGAGTGTTACTTTCCTGAGCCATGTCCTCGTCCTCAGAGCAGGTGATCTCTCCAACATCTCATTTTGCCACACACTGCTCCTTTAGATTTTCATATCCTGCTCATCATCCTGAAACAGCAGGAAAGACATCTGAATCACCCTCAGCTCCAAAATGGGTTGCTCAGAACCTCCCAGGATTTGGCCCAGTTTTGTCAGAGGAGACACAAGTGCGGTGATCGTCAGCTGGGTGAATCCCAAGGAAGGACCACAGGATTTCTGTTAGACGCTTTGATGAGCCAGGCACAAAGCTATCTGCATCCCAGGTCTGCTCTGAAGATCACAGAAAGAAAAACAAAGTTTTAAATTTAAAAAAGAAATTCCCATCAAGGTTAATCTTTCAAAAGCCGCAGTCCATCTGGATGTCTTCTTCCTTGGTATTAATTACAATGCCTTGCCCTGTAACCCCTAAGCCAAATATGAGTGAGACGTAAGCTCGCTGCAGTTGTGTTTAGTGTTTTGCTTGCTAACAGGGCATCTAATCCACCACCAGCAGAAATTCATCAAGCCTCAGGGGCTACCTAGAGAACACAATCCCTCTAAATGAGCAGTAATCTCCTCCGTTGAATCTTCAAACTCATGAACTAGTAAGTGATGCTAAAGGCTCATTTGCTTTAGGAGCTCCCAGGGGTGGAGGGGACGACACTGCACCCAGCTCCCGGTGTAGCAGCGAGCACAGCCCTGCGATGAGTGCAGGCAACGCGGCAGATTCCTGGCATTTTTATTTTTGCGGCAAAGAGCCCTTCTTCCTTGGCTCACCAGCACTCTGCTGAAATTTGTGAGCCACATGAACACCAGAGTAAAAAGATCCCGCTAACGGTCTCGAGCAGTGAGATCAATAATAATTTCCACAAACTTCGCTCTTTCACATAACGCCTCCCTCCCCGCTCCCCATGGAATAAACAGTGGGATGCAAGGCTGACATTTTGCAGATGCTGGGAGCGCAGGCGGTTCCGGCAGCGGGAGGAGAAGGAGGCAGCGTGGGGGAGAGGCACAGGCGACTGAAATTCATTACTTGGAGAGGTCGCGGGGGTCAGTGACAGTGGCACTGAATGGATTTTTCCAGCCGTTTCGAGCTGAGATTTGCAGTCTGTAATCTGAATGCTTTTATCTATTTCTGAAAATAGACAGGAATTTTTTCCACAGGCTGGTCCAATCTGGCCATGGAGATGCAGGGAAGGATTACAGGGATAAATTCAGGTTTTGTTAAGCAAGTGTAGCTTTTCCAAACCAAACATAGACAGCTTTCTCGCAGCACAAACACACGTACAAGAGTTCTCTTGTCGGAAGGACACATCCCCTTGTGCAAGAGATGAAAGCGCTAGGTGCCATGTGCAGCCCTGGAGCCCTTAACTCCTGTTTCGTACGTTGTTTGTCTCTCCAGGCCAGCTGTGCTAAAGCCAGCGAGGTCTCTCCAAAGCTGCAGAGAACGATGAAGATTTGTTTCCCCTGCTGAACAGACAAGTACTAGTTTACTCAGTGATTATTTTCTGTTTCACTCACATTTTGCTGCAGTTGAGCTTCCTCTCTTGCTTAGTCATGTCCTTTTCTGGCAGAGGCTTCTCTGAAAGGAGACCTGATTCTAGAAATTAGCCAGGGCAGAAACTGTCAGGTGGGTGTATTACAGCACTTTCAGGGATGAGGAATTGATAAGAAGCCAGCTTTATTTACTAACTTTTTTCCACCCAGAGCAGAAAATACAATGCTGGGGCCTGGTTTTGGTGTTACTAAGGCATTTTGAGCGAGAAACTAAAGGATGTGCTCGGGTGTGTATATGCCAACGTCTTGGGGTAAAATACTGCAGGATAACAGGACCTGCAATTTCACAGCATCAACTGTGCTCACAAGGTTTTACCATTTTCCTGGTGTCCTTCAGTCCCACCAGCCATGTCTCCAAGCAGCTTGCCCATCCTTGAGTTGTACGGTCACTCTCCTGCCTACCTCCTTCCAAGTGCTAGTAATGAACCAGCCACGATTTTCTCTTCCCTGCACTTTAGCACCCCCACTTTGTATACAAAACTGTTATTACGAAGCATAGATCTACCCTTTTTGGGTGGAAAGACTTAGGTGCTGAGATGTAAGCCTGCTGTCTCGGTCTGCAGGCTGGGGACGGGTCATTGATAACGGGCAAATGTTTGTGCGGGGGCAAGTGCTGGGCCAGCAGATCGGGAGCTTTGCTTACCATCCTGCCAGGAGGTGGCTCTGCCTAGCCATGCCCAGGTGGCAACAGAGCTGCAAAAGAAACACTCAAGAGCAACAATTCTAGGGAAGAGTAAGGGCAAGAAAAAGATAATTCGATTAAGCATCGCAGTCATTAATGACAGTAAAGCCTCTGCGGTGGGGAGGTATGAATCTGGATGGAAAAGAGTATACATGACCGGGGCCATGTCAGGGCAAGCAAGGGTTTGAAAACCGTGCCAAGAGCTGAGCTGCTGAAGCATCCTGACAGCTCTGAAAGATGATGATGGGGAGTGACCATCCCCTGGGAGCCTCCTCAGCTGGAGATTCAGAGGGGAGAAAAGGTCTCTCAGGAGGCAGCCAGATCCACTGAGCTTCAGCTGTTTGACAGAGGTTTATATCAGCCCTTCTCAATGCAATGCAGCACGTCCATCAAAACAAAAAAACCCCAAACAAGTAAGTGAGTGCAAAAACCCATTGGCATTCACCCATGCCCTTAACATTTACCAGCAGTCTCTCACCACCCTCCTGTCTGCGCATCTTGCCATTTGCCTGAGCTCAGAGCACAGTTTCATTTCAAGCCAACAGCAAGCACTGCCTGGGGGGGTGAAACGCCTTCAGATGCAGCCGTTCCCTGGCACAGAAGAGACATCAACAATTTCCCCTTGGCCAGCTAATACTGACAGTAAAATTAGTTGAATCCGTAATTTGGAAATTAGGTGTCTATGATTTACCAAACAGGTCAGACTGGAGCTTTAAACATCGCCTTCTCCCAGACAAGGCAAGAGACTAAAAACAAACCCTAAGGAAGTGTTCAAAGGAATTTGCTTGTGGGGCAGGATGTCTGTGCATATGGCAGCTCAATGCTGAGGATTTAGGTCGGTGCTTAAGCTCAGCGGACTCTCTGCACTTGCTCTTAATGGTCCCACCAGGTAGGGTTCCCTGTGCACCAGCCTTCCCACACTGGTGGTAGATGGGCTCTGTGCTGTCAGACCTTCAGCTGGCTCTTCTGTCTCTCTCCCTGCTTTCCCCAGTAAACAAATAATGGCAGACTCCTGTTCAGCCTTGTCTATTTTGGGATCTCTAGAAGTCCTACGGATAATCACTGTTATAAATGTTTACACTGATAAGAGACTGGCCCATATTGTACAGAGATAATAACAGTACAGTTTGATATTCATGAGGTGCTGATGATCTCTAAATATAGAAACAGAGTAATTATTGCTGGCATTACAGGCTGGATTTCAAAAAGCAGATAAATGGAGAAATGGATATGCTATTTATTGCAACAACAGGAAAGCTGTCTACCTTGATTAGGCAAGGACCAGACTGCAGAAGGCAGAGCTCATGGCAGAGGGGTTGAAGGGCTGTGATACCCTGCCAATGGAAGGGAAAAGCACAGCTGTAGAAAAAAAATCTGAAAATGCACCTAATGCCAAGCTCACCCCAATGCAAGTGACTGTGCAAGACAGCGATGAAGCAGGTTGACTGCACCAGGAAAACCTATTGTGACTGGAAAAAAAAACATTGCAGACTTTTCTACCAAAACCCCTTAAGGAAAGACGAAGGCTTTGGCCACTGTAATCAATGCATGTCTGCAGCTGGAGCAGCCTGCCAGGATGCTGTGAGAGCATGCTGAACCGAGACCCCAACCGTTTGCATCCACAGGCAGTGAGCTTCGGCGTCTCTCCGATTGCACGAGCTGCAGAGTCACTCAAGGCTTGTACACGAGCTTGTAGGATGAGCAGGGAGCGTGGCATCCCTGCGTGCTGCCCGCTGAATGTGCACGTTTCATCGTTCCCCCAGCCTAACTTCCTTTGATTCATTTTAGGAACACTTAGCTCTTACTGATGACAACAAAAATAAGGGGTACTTGGGTACTTCTGATAAACAGGCTGCTGGTTGACTACGGAGTCCTTCAGTACAGGTGCAGACACTTAGCTGCAGGCATGCAACTTGGTATCACTGAGGAATTTTTCCGGCAGAATCCCTCCTCTGTCGAATGTTGTGTATGTCAGGGTATGCGTGTTTGGGGCCGAGTCCTTCTTCCAGTCTCTGAAGGGTGCTAGCAAGGTTAGTTACCTAATGACTGGAAACATATCCATCTGTTTGGTAATGCGGCCTTTGTCGTCTCCACGCAGCAGTGGTACCCGTGGAGCTGAACGCTGCGCTGGCCGGGCTGCCAAAGCCATCCAGCATCTAACACTGTTTTGTGTGGCCGTTCCCTCCCACCCCTGTGAGGAACCTCACCCCTGGCTGGTGATTCCACAACAGACAAAGCCAGATTTGCTTCGACTTTGACCTTTACCACCACTGTGCTGAACAAAGCACTCACTGGTTTCTGTTGCTGTAGAAAAAAACCCACATGGACTGTAGCCAGGTTGTTGCCCCAGAGAGATCAAAAGCAGTGAAGCCTTCAGACAGAACAGGGCAGGAGCTGTAGGTTCACCTGGGGTTTGGTTGTTGGTATGACTTTTGACAACGATTTTCTGAAGTGAGATGAGGAAGGGATAGAAGTTACCCACGGCTTTCAGACTTTGGTCTGAAAGTTAATTGCAAAGAGGTTGTTTCTAAGAGCAGTAATTCCTGAATCAGTCTCCTTATTAGGTGACTGCAGTCCTAAGAGTCAAGCAGTAACCTGAACTCTAAATTTCTCCAAGGTTTAGGGAACTGGTGCTTGCATGTGAACTTCACATGGATCAGCCCCGTACATGAAGAACGAAAATTATTCACATGCTCTGCTGCTACCCCTCTGCCCTTCCTATATCTTCTCTATGCATACTACTAGCCAAAAGAAGAGAGAGAGAGGAAAAAAAAAAGAAGAGAGAGAATGGGGGAAAAAAGTAATCTAAAGAATTGCAAGTGAGTTAAAAAATGGAGGTAACACTCTGTAGCATGTGTATGGTGTTTAATATGTTGCTGTAGATATATAAATATTGACTAAGCCTTGAAATGCAGTATAGTTAATTGAAGTGGGTTATTCTGTGTTGTTGGAGCAGAGGGAGTCAAAGTTCCCCAGCCTTTTACAGGTTTTTGTCAGACAACACCTCAGAATTTTTACTTAAGTTTTAAACTGGGGAAACCAAAGCACTGAGAAGCTACATCGCTCGGCCAAGGACCCACAGCAAATCACTGGCGTGATTTCCATGGGAGCTCAGCCTTGTTCTCAGTCACCAGCACACTCAGATGAGAAGGATCTTGGTTAAACTGGACATGCATGGGGTTTCAAACTAGTTGTCCCAGCAGTGTGAGCTACATGGCTTTGGGGAAACTCTCTCGTTCTGTGCTTGGCTCTATGTCAGTATGGTGGAGAGAATGAGTGGCTGTGACCAAGCTGGTGTCACTGCCTGGAGGTCACAGTGTCTTGGCAAATGGACCCCGATCTCTGAGACGAGCACCAGGCTTGTCTGCACCAAATCAGCTCCCACACCAACAAATTCACTAGGCATTCTGCTTAAATAACTGGCGGGGGATGTTCTCGTTGTTCAACATGTGTTTCAGTTGGACAGAAACCGCTCAGCCTGTAGGGAATCTGTGCTGTGGCAAAGGCGGATCAGAATGGTATTTTTTAATTTAAAAAAAAAAAAAAAAAAAAAAAAAGGCATTTCAAGAATAGTTTGCACTCTGCTCGGGGAGGAGCTCTCTGCCCCCGGGGAGTTTTCAGGATGCTGAGCCATGACAGCAGCTGTTGCTTCCCTACTTGCTGCTTTTAAGCAATATATTGCTCTCCTAGGCAGGTGACGATGGAGGCAGAGCACCACCTTCTCCAATATAATCCAAAGCTCCATGCGGTCTATTCAGGTTACAAAATAAACCTCAAACTGGGATGCTGCTTCAGAGCTGGAGGACAGAGGTATTCACCCTGCTGCTTACAGGTCCCCAAGGGTCTTGGAGGAGCTCCAGAGAGTCCAGCACAGGGCACTAAGAAAAATGGGTACGCTGGCAGGAGGCTTGCATTCACTATGAGAGCAGTGCTGCTGGGAAATTTGTAGGCTCTACAAATCAAAATGTTAAAAAATGCAGCTCTGAGGTCTGCTGCTGTAAGCTTTGTGAAGTAAAGACAAATCACCAGTCTCTAGGGACAATACTAAATTTTGTATAAGGGAAAAATTTGACATTCATTCATAACTTCCAGGTTTTTCCAATTCCCATTTGGTCACAGTTCAAGGTTGTGCTTCCCAATTGCAGCTCTTTACTGTTGGGTTTTTTTCTCCCACAAAATATGAATTTTGTCCTGATGAGGTCAATGTTTGGAACTTTCTATTCAAGAAGCTTTTCTTCTCAGTCATAGACGGCCGTAGGCCTAGCAACTACGCAAGTCTGAAGGTCACCAGCGTCCTGTGGCGACAGTCAGGGTTCCTCACCAAAACCAGTTCTCTGCGCCTGAGACCTCATCCACCCCTGCATCAGTCCAGTTGCGTGAAACTGAGGGATAAAATGGAAGTGAAATAGGAACAACACTAGCGTAACAGGTCCCAGGAGCTACTCTGGCAGCATTTTATTTGGTGCGTGCTCTTTGCCACGGTTGGTCTTGTCTTTTATAGTTGTGGCTAAGAGGTGGTAATTTCTGGGTCTTGGAATAACTCATCATTTTTTAAACAGTTCCTCTGAAGCACAGTGCAGAGGAGTCAAGGCATGCGTTGGAGAGGAGAAGAGAGCTAAGAGAACAGGAGAGGGTTAGGGTGGAAAAAAGGTGGGAACCCCAAATCTTTCCTTCCCACCCAACTTGTCTTATATGCATTACAGAGAAGTATGTCAAAAGCATGTCTTCACATGCAACTGCAGGTCAGTTTGCTGTTTAGGACAATGAGGGTGGGAAGTGGAAATAATCGTTGTTTTTAGCTCGGATGAACATGTCCAAACCAAACCTTCACAGCTATCTTTCCTCATAACTTTTTCCACTTCCGCTACCTGCAACTCTCCCTTTGGAATGAGCGGTGGAAACAGTCCTTGTGGGTCGTGAGAAAGGATCAGACCTCTAAACATGTTGTCATTCCTGTTTTCCAGCTTTCGGCTCTCACAAAAACAGATGATTAAATAGAGTAGGTAGCAGTCAACTGATCCAGCTCTCCCGGCAGGTACAGGGAGTTCTCTGCAGAGGAGCAAAACTGCTGGAGTTGACATTTTCCCTATTGCAAAGTCACTTGTTATTCTTTACAACCAAAGAAATGCAGATGCTGCAAAGAGGCTTCACCTTACTAGAACACCCTTTCCTGCTTTTTTGTTCAGACTTATTACTAGATACCTTGTCTGCATTGCCCTGTAACAAACTTATGAGCAAATTAGCATCTCTCATACTTTAACAAGACAGTTTGGGGGTTTTTTTAACCCATGTAATTATACAGGAACTAAGAGAATGGGCTTTGACTTTGATCCAGGTTTCTTCTCATGAATAATAAAATAAACATCAATAACCACATTCACACATCCCCCTTATCTAGTACAGGGAATTTTGAATTTATGATAGCCTTCCCCTTAAAGAAAAAGAACTGAAAATCACTGTGAAGTTTGTGTCTTTCCTCCTGCAGCCCACGGAGCTATGAGGTCTATTAGATACAGACACCAAAGTTCGTTTGCTGCGGATGCACAATAACCCCTCTCAGTGAGCTGATCGGTATTTTACTTCCCCTCAACCATATAGAGCCACCATGGCAGTACTATTTTCCAAGCACACAGGTATTTTCTGGAAAAGCATCTGAAAGGCATGACACACTCGTTGGAAGCTATGGGAAGTTTTAACTTGCTGCTACGTTTCCATTCCCTGTGCACACTCCAGGGAGAGCCCTGCGCGGTGCGGAGGGGATGAAACACGCGCCTGGTCAGGAGGGGGGACCAGGAGAAGGCAGATGGCAGAAAGGAGCCTGCGGGGCCTGTCCTGGAGCTCTCTCAGGTGGCTTCAGGAGCCGGGACATTAGGAGAAATGAGGGGAGAAAGGAAAATACAGCAGGCAATTATTACAGGAGGGGCATTTTGCTGTCTCTGAATGGACAGGGCTTTTGGCTTGCAGGAGGAATGGGCCCCCTTCATTAGCTTTCCCACTGCTCTTCATTACTTCATCTGTTGAGCAAGCTCCTTGGTTTCTGCTGGGAGAGGAGATGAAGTCACTTATGAGGCCAGGGTGGGGAGAGGACTCAAAGGCCTTTCTTGGAGGAACTTCCCAGGGAAGAGTCCAACAGAGACAGAGACGAGAAAGTTTCAAAGTAAATCAATATTCAACTTAAGAAATGCATAAGACCTCCTAAAGTTAGATTCCACAACAGCCTCAGCCACCAGGTCTGGAGCAGGAGAGTGCTCAGCAGAGGGTACGCTGGTGCCAAGCCGGAGCAGAAACCCAGGACAAGCATGTAGAACACCAATCTCACACTCCAGTAACAGCCTACAACTGACGATGACATGGGGAAACAAGTTACACCAGCCCCCAGAGACAGAGCCTGAAGGAGGGACTACAGGTTTCGAAGCAGAAGTAGCACAGTCCGTCATGTCTCCACTCCCACGTCACCGTGGGGATACTTCTGCCCCCCAACTCCACTACCCCACTGAAACACGAAACATCTCCTGGCACTTTTGGACGCTGCCCAGCAGGACTGGTGGTGAAAATCAGCCTTTATGAAATGCACGGCCATCCCATGAGGCGTGCCATTTTGCTTTGGAAGTGGTGCCACTGTTCTCAGAGATGCCAAACCCATCACAGCCTTTGCTGTGCACATGGGTTTCACCAGCTTCCAGTGGTCCCCACTGCAGCAGCACCAGGGCTACTAGACCGACTGGTCCAGGCAAGGTGACCCTGATCAGACCCCCCTGTACAGACGCTTCAATGCAGCCATTACTTTGCACTACCTGAACAGAAAGTCGAGGTCTGGCAGCATTAGGAGACAAACAGCCAGGGTCACTCAGTATTCCTTAGACAACACTGCAGATACCACAGCTGGGTTAGGCACCTCTGGCAGCCCCTGGGACAGTGGGGAGAAGATAAAGTTGCTTGCAAAACTAGCAGCAGTGCTGCTCGTGTACATGTGCAGTTGGGAATCATCCTGCTATAAAGGGAGAGTTTAAAAACAGCCAAACATTTTTCCTTTGTTCTTTATTTTTCTGCCATGACACGATGCAAAAAGCAATGTTATACAGATGGTCAACAAAGAAGCTGTGTAACAAAGGAGAAAAGCGGTTGTTCTAAAACATCTGACGGGGATCCATCACGACTAATCAAGGGCCAGAAATAAAAGTGACCCCCACAGCACTGGTGGGGTGAGCTGGGAGCCAATTCCCCAGTGTGTCTTATATACCATATCAAAAGGCTACCTGAAAATTCCTCACTGGAGTCAGCCAAATTATTCAGGGACTTCAGCCAACTCAAGTATCTTCTGCTTTATGAGCCTTGAGGACCCTAAGGCATGCACACCGCTCCTATTCACTGCAGTGGATTCAGACGGGCTCTCTGCTATCTATATTTATCACGATCCCCTCAGGAAGTGCTTTGGCAGGATTTTGTAATGAAAACCCTGCCCAAAGCACTCTTTGGCATGCAGCGAGCAGCCTTAAAATAGCGCAGTGACATACTGCAATAATTACTCATATTAACACTCTTCATTGTGCTGTGTGACGCTTTGTCCCCATCGCCTGGCTCATCCCACCGGCCGGCACGTGGTGGGACGGCAAGGAAGAGCTGGCCTTTCCTAAAAGTCAAAGTCCAGTGCCAGGCTCAGACCCGAGCCCCCGAAAACCACACGCACCCGACTGCGGTCTCATCCATCGCGCCGACAGAGAGCCGACGCCAATGCCCCCATTTGCTTCCAGATCCAAAGTTCGCAGGTGTTCAGGCAGGATATTTTGGCTCCTCTCCAGCCCATCAGTGTTGTTTGAGGAGAACGTTAACAAAAATAAGCGTAAAAGCCCAACCAGAGGATAACTTTGAACCCACACTATAGGAGCAGGCTGCTTACTTGCCAGCTACATGCTGGCTTCCAGTCTAGCCCACACTTTCAGGTTTTTATCCTCTTTGGAGTAAATCTTCCCGAACTGTGTTAACAGTACATTTCGTTTTACCTTAAATAGTAAGAAAAAAGTAGTTTTCAGTCAGAAGAGGGATGGGAAGTGGGGACAGCTTTGCTTGAAGTTGATAGAACCCTGGAAGTTTCTGTATTTTTGAGAAAAAGTTTTTCTCTGTTCAAAAGAAAAAAAAAACCTGCCTGAATTGCTTGAATTGTGAATCTTGAGCATCTGCAGTGCATTTTTTCTGTTGACGACAAAATGAGCTTTTGAGAAACGACTTGTTACTCATGCCTCTCTACCTAAACTTGCTGGATTTCAAGAGCTCAATCTAAACCCCATCCAAATCAGTACAAAGAATCCTGAAGACTTCAATGGGCTTTGATTAAAACCTCAGGTCCTCTAGGACTGCTCAGGGTTCCCCACAGTCATGGTCCACATGCTTCAAGAAGACACAGTCCTATAATTACAGAGGCCAGGAGCTCTGAACGGATACGATGTAACTCTTTTAATTACAGCTTCACAAGGAGAGATAACACCGCGGTCCCTTCAATATACTCTGATACAGAGAAAGAAAAGTTATGGCACAAAGGCTCCTTTCAATCTTTATTTTCCGCGAGTGTACTGTCACTTTGGGGAAAATTAGCACCTGATAAGACACATCAGTTTATTTGCTGGTACGATGTGATCGCTGCAGAAAGACACCCCACGTACACTATTTGTGTACGCTAGCCCTTTGTACTTCCATAGTGTTATCTAAGGAGCTCCAAGCCCTTCCTGAAGCTTAGCCATGCCTGCCTAGGAAGTTACGACCACACTAGCATCTCTCCTCTGCCCCCTTTTTTAGGCTCAATGAATTCAAAGATGTGGAGAATTATCAGGGCATTCACAAACAGCAAACTATGACTGAAGGAACAACAGCAAACGGAATCAACACATAAGGCTATTCTTTTCATTAAGAAAACTTGTTCAGGCCACATGAGTTAGCGAATGTGCTCACAACCACTTCTGTAACTATGATGCCATGGAAAAATACTATTCCAAGAAAGCATCTGGCTAAATACAAGACTCCCATTAAACGATCCTACGCTTTTGTCAAACTGCAAAACATCTTTCAGAATATATCAAAGAACATTTTCCAAAGCTGCCTTCCTCTAGCGTGTCATCAAATCTACCCTGAAAGCACAGCTCGGCAATGAACTCAGTATCTGAATTTGTAACGGGGTAGGTATCTGCCAAATGTATCGTCACCAGCAAACAATGCACTAGTCATATGGATTTTTTTTCCATGCACCAGCCATTATTAAAGCTTTCTCAATTAATTCCGTGGTCTCCAGGACCTTCTGCCAAGGTCACCATTCATGGCTGAAAGGGCTGCTCACTGAGTAATGAACACAAACTTCTCTGGAGACTTTCTTGTAAGCTGTAATCAAACACAATCTTCTGTTAATGGCTTACACATACTTGGTGCATTAACAAGGGGAGCTTTAAATATGTATGTGTATATATATATATATATATATATAACCAAACACAACTGAGGAAGGCAAAGCTTAGATATTAGCACCATACGAGTATTCTGTTGATGACTTTTCTATCAAAGCCAGATCTGATTAGTGACATGGGGGAAATGTTTTATTTGGAATAAAGCCTTTGCTTCAGAAGACTGTGTCTCAAATGCAGTGCTGGACGGCTACTCTTATTCTAGCACAAATTCTTGCTTGTGAGAAGAGGTCAAGAATAGGCTCTTGCCCTAATTACTGCTCTAAATCTAGCTGTCTGCTGAATATTCACTCCTAAATGTCTGACTTTGAACCAGACTGGGTTGGTTAGTCACAAAGACTTCTCCTTTGAAGTGCAACTCTCTAGGGCACAGCCTGCCTTACCACAGTCAGAAGAGTAAGAGGTCTAAGGAAGAGCTGTCAGGAGCAAGGAGGCCCTCACCAAATCAAAGCAACCCACTCACATAGCATCCCACTCACCCATAACATTAGGTTATTCGAACTTGTGGAAATGCTGCTACTTAAAACCGATCTGACAGCTTGGCAATTTTGAGGGATGGCTCTCAGCCCTACCTCAACGTGGCCTCTGGCTGAACGGGGGCTGATGGCACAGCTGACCAGCCTGTCACTGGGCTAAGCCACAGGTGAGCTCCCCTCCACAAAAACTTCCTCAGCCTGACTTGTGATCCAGAGGAACTGATAACTTCTGCTGAAACACAGCATAGAGCAGGAGATACCACTCACAGCTCCAGGCATTAGCAGAGCTCAGCAGGAGCCCAGGAGAGGTCAGTGGAACATCTGCCCTGGTCTCAAATGCCAGAGTTACACGAGGGAGCCTGCACAACTCTGAGCTTTCCTCTGCTGCTATCAGTCCTCTGCTCTTAAGGGCACTTAACTTACTCATAAAATAAGAGCTTCTGGAGACAGCGCATTTTGGTATTCAAACGTCTCAGGTGAGACTATAGGCCATGCTTCTCACACCAAGTCGACAAGACCAGGCATCTTTAAATGTCTTAGAACATTGCTTCTGATCAGTGCAGAAGGACAACCTCTAGTCCCCAGGAGGAAAACCAGAGGGTGCAGTGATGGAGAACTAGCAGACCCTACCAAAGAGTCGCACGTTTCCCTCTTTTTCACTTTTTCCCTTTGAGAAACTGGCGCATAAGGACTGCCCAGAGAGTAAGTTTAATAGGTACTACAGCTTTGAAAGAGGATTGGATCAAGGTCCTGGAGAAGAATAAAAGAGATCCCTAGGTCTCTTCTCCTTGCTTATGCTTTATGGTCCTTCTGTAGGTTAAGTTAACAGGTTTTTCTAGGTATGCCACAATCCATATTACATTATTTTTCCATTGCTAGTTTCAAATTATACTGCTTCTCCCTCTAAGCCCATAAAGTTCTTTTTAAAAGCTCATAAAATTTCACCTGTGTACATTTATGGCTCTCAGGATATGAACTAAACTCAATTGATTTAGCTATATTTACCACTGCTGAACTTCACGCTGTATTTCACCGCACTACCTTTTCAGGAGGAATAAGTCACTTCCTCCTCCTTTCCTCTTGCTGAATTCTTCCAGTGCAGCCACTGAATCCAGAAGACTAATCCAATTTTTCCCCCCTTTTGTGGAAACCCACCAATACAATTCTGCCTTAAAATGTAAATAAGTGTGCCTACACTGACAGATAGCTTAGTTTCCTACCTCTCTCCCAGGCCCTAAGTCTGTGATCATCTATACCACATATCCATAGAGCCATAGAATCATAGAATAGTTTGGGTTGGAAGGGACGTTTAAAGGTTATCTAATCCACTCCCCCCTGCAATGAGCAGGGACATCTTCAACCAGATCAGGTTGTTCAAAGCTCCGTCCAGTGTCACCTTGAATGTTTCCAGGGATCAGGCATCTACCACCTCTCTGGCCAACCTGTTCCTAGTTTGCTCAAAGTACTTCCTTCCAGAAGGAAAAACGAGCACAGCTTATGGGACTGCTACCCAACATTTCCCCTGAGGCAGGCAATGCAGGTGTGTGGAAAGCCCCAGTTTTGGTCCCTTCTCCTGGGCTGGTCCTTCAGTGCTCCTTTGGGACCCTCCACACTAACCTCTTCTGAATATTCGCACACGATAACTCAGAGCATGTAGCACATACCATTAGCATCACGTTATGAAAGCACCAGCCTGTCTGGTTACAACACCCCCACACACATTTCTTCAGGCTTTTTGGTGGGGGGAAAAAAAAGAGAGCAAGAAAAAAAAAAGAAACCAACAGAAAAATAATAACGATGTGTCAAGGCCATAACTTGCGGCCCAGGAAAGACCTAAGCCAAGAGCTATGCAGCGTGGGTGCAGCCAGGCTGCTCCAGAGGGACTCAGCCTTCAGCAGTATTGACACCATCCACTACATACCCCTGTGGTCTGGGGACACCCTGAGGGGTGGCTGCCTTCAAGAACAGATACAGCCAACAAGAGAGTCCAAATGTCAAACCCCGCTCCAACAAGCACCCCAGTCCATGGCAGCACCTTGCAGACCTCAGCTCTGAAAAGCCTGAGGGGCTTCCTTGGTCCGGCAAACCTAGGTCAGGTCTCTCTTGGGCTCGTCAAGGTTGGACAAAGAGGCCTTAGCCAGCAGAAGACCGACAGCAACCGTGCCTCTAATGCTGACAGAAATTAGCACCCATAAAATAACGTGGTAGCCAGGCATAAACACAAAACTAGAGGCAAAGTTTAGATAAACACATTTGAGTTGCCATGATTTCTTTTCCCATTTTAGACAAGACCGTGAAAACAGTTTTGATCTCTAACCCTTTATTTCCTTTATGGCTGGAACATGAAGTAAATCAACATTTTGGATGGCCAAAATATTTTGATTTGCTTTTGCTATTTGCTTATAAAAATCATTGGAGTTTGTCAGAGGGAGCTGAAGAGCTGGGTTATTTTTTGCTCCTTGGGGAAGGAATGAATTTGCAGGGGCTAGAACAGGAATTGGCTCTAGCCTTTCCAACTTTGTGGTTCACACTCTTTCTTGGTTTCATAGTAAATTGTTGCACTGGGCTGGAATGATCCAGCGCTGCTTGATTTCTCACAGCCTTGTGACTTACTTTGAAGCAAGTGTTCAGCCCTGGTAGCCTCACGCCTTGGCAGTGGTCACCTCTGCGCAGCCCTGACGTCCACAGAAGGAGCACAACCCCTCTCCCACATGCACCTTGTAGGGCACACGGCTGCCACGGGAGGAAGAGCAGTGGCAGTGGCCATGCAGAGGCATCCTACATGATGGACGAGGACCACCAGCCACCTGCTCCTGAGAGGGAGGCAGCAGGTCCTGGTTGCCACTGAAAGCAGAAAGCTGATTGACTTCGGTTAAGCATGTTACACAGAATGAAGTCTGATGGAGGGAAAAAAATCACCCCGGTGTGGAAGCTTCTGCTTTTTCTTCTCCTAAGAGACAAAAAATTATGCACTTGTCCTATCCAGAGAGATCTGAAACAAGGACTGGGCTGAAATCAAGGCCCCAGCTATGAACATCCCTGAAGTTTAGGAGAGGATCTCCTCTCCTAAGACGGGCCATCTTAAAAACCCTTCTATAATGGCCAAACTGAAGTCCTAGATTCCAAGCAGAAATGAATTTGAGAACATTACACCCAGATGCGGGTCTTAATTTAGCAGGTTTTGGTTGTGGGAAGTTACTGGTCTGGCACACCAGACCTCAAAACTCACTGTTTTTCTTCAATATCACATGCACTGAGACACCTCAATATGAAGACTCTCACCCAGGATAGTTTAAAGTGAGAAGAAATAAAATCAAACATGGAACTGTCATCTTATTTTGTTTTATACAGCAGATACTGTGTGTGTGAAAAGCAGCACAGCTCTCCTATTGACAGTCTCACACTTCTGGTCATGCTTCCTGGAGGCAGGTGGTTCACTGCAGTATCTTCTGCTC
Source organism: Astur gentilis (assembly GCF_929443795.1). Lineage (NCBI taxonomy): Eukaryota > Metazoa > Chordata > Aves > Accipitriformes > Accipitridae > Astur > Astur gentilis. Next base: position 16,479,285 of record NC_064909.1, read on the forward strand.
ATTTTGTATTAAAGGTCCTATCATTTTCTTTAGGGAAGAGATTGATTGGCCTTTGTAAACAGACCAACAGGCCTTTCATAAGAGATCTCACAGGCAGTTGTACCTGCGAGCACGAGGCCAACCACACTCATCAGGTCACGGTGAGGTGCAGCCACCAGCAGCGTAGGCACAGGAGGAAGAACAACACCTGCTGCTCTCCAAAGTCTTTCCTTGAGTCCTGGGGCCAGAGGTGTCATCCGTACTGCCGTGCTGAGATGATGGGGGTCACCCTGGTCCAAGTTGAGGACTGCGTATGTGCAGTCAAAGAGCAGCGAGTCCAACTCTGACTGCTCTTCACAACCTCCCCACTGGAGGTTATCACCGTCTGAGATCTGCTCACTGAGCTACTCATGGGAACACTGCCTAAGCCACCTCTCTCAAAAGACATCCTCCTCTCATGAAACCCAAGAATTTGGCTGTTTGCATGAATGTGGTTCAAATTCCTTGGGATCCTTTACAGATAGCCACACCGTGAGCAGATATAAAGGAATCTAAAGGATTTAAAGGATTTCTAAAGGAATATTTAGCGAAAGTCAGTGACGGGCAACCAGATGCAGCAATTTCTTCAGCAAGAAGAGGTACAGCTGGAAAAACGTATGTCCGCACAGATGTGGTACCATCCCCTCTGCCACTGCTCTCCATCACATCCTCCCCATACAAGCAGCGTCCTCCTGCTTTAAGCTAACATCAGCGTACTGAGTCACTGCTGCAATGCCATCGTACGCACGGACTGCACTCAGCTGTGTCACCTGCTGTAGCTGTTGGTCATCTCGAGCAGGGTGGGCAGCAACATCTTACCTTAGCAAGACTGCAAGATTAACCAGTGCTTGTCTGTCGGAGCTACTCCCAGAGCTGGATACGTTTTCCTGGCAGAACTATAGGTCCCGTATCATACCTCCATGCCATCAAAAGGCAATGAGGCTTTATCTGCAGTCCGTGCCGACAGACACAGGCGTGCTCTTTCGGTACGCCAAGCCAGCTGGATGGGAACCAAGCTAACAGGGGCTACGTGGCTTTCAGTCTGAGCTGGCTCACATCCTCCCAGTTCAGTGCAAATGCATCTGCCCGCAAGAGACCATGTAGGCAGAGAAAGCAAGAGGCAGACAGGGAGCGGTGCAGCAGTGTTAGTCTCTTAGAAAGCACCTAATGATCTCTGGAATGAGAGTTTCTGTGAAAAGTTAGACTCTCTTCACCCTATTCTCCCTGTGGTCCCAATTTGCCCTTCTTTACTGCTAGCTGTTTTCAAGCTGGAGGCAGGTGAACAAATAAGCATGTGGTATCTGAAGCTTTCATAAGCGATGCTGCTTACATTTAAAAAAAAAAAATAATTACAAATTAGCCTATTTCTCCATTTTCAAATGAGCCCAAGTTAAAGAAAAAAAAAAATTTTCTCCTCTCAGTGGAAACTTCTTTGACACATTTAGGTTAATAAGTCCATTTGATAGATGACTTATCACTCACGTTCCCATTTCCTAATCACTCCTCTGTCTCGCAGCCACCCTGGCTGAAGACTGATGATAGCTTCTAATAGCTGCCGCAGCTGCCTTGCTCCTGCCAGCGCTGGGCATGGCACGGAGCGCTGCGGTCACCAGTGCTGGGGCTCTGCATCCTCCCTCTGCGGGGCTGCCACGGCCCGAAACCTGGCTGGAAATAGCACCTGCTCCCGGGAACTTGACGGTGGACATTTTCACCCTAGTAATAGCCTCATATTTTTAGAGTGGTGGAGGAAAGTCTACAGCGATGCTTTGCAAAGAACGGCGGTTTTAGAGCAGCACCTCCTGCGGGGCAGCTCTCCATGGGATGGGTGAAGAGCACCCCAGCCCCATCGCTGGCCTTAGAGCTGGAAATCAGCCCCATGGATCTCTGACCAGGTAGGGTGTCTGTGCAAGCCCAGCTTAGGGCGAGGAGGAGACCGTGCAGGTCATCCTTGGTGCTGGGCCTTGGTTGAGGAGCACCCATGGGCGAAGCCTCTGCGGAGGGAGCACCAGAAGTCCACGACCCAACTTGCAGCCACCACTAGCTTGACGAGACGAGCAGCTCGATGAGTGGCCAAAGCCGTGCCTGTTAACGACTTGCATGTCGCGGCTGCTGTGATGGATGATCCCTGCAAAGGCAGGGTGGGCTGTTGGTGCCTGGAGACCTCCACAAGTGTTCTGCCTGCTCCGTCACCCTTCCCGTGGGTTCCTGTTAGGACAACACAGCTCCTTGCCTGCCCTGCTTGGGGCCCTGGGCACAATTTCACACATGGTTCCTATCTCAACAGGCCCCTGTTATCAAAGGGAAGAGGCTGGTATCACAAGATAGAATATGGATTTTGTGGGAATGAGCTCTGCTTTGTTAGAGGCCATCCAGCAATGGAAAACACAAGAGAGAAAGCGCAGGGACGTGCTGTGCTGGCCCCAGGGTAACGCCAGCTCCGAGCCATGCTTCGGTCACCCAAATATGCAGGCAAAGATGCAAAGCTGGACGAAGCTGCTGCCTCTGGTCATGGGCTGAGGGATACCAGCATTTCCCAGGACAAAACAAGTATGGTGTACTCTGGCCGAGGGGAACTGCACCTCCATAAGTGTTTTTTCTCAAAGGCTGTATGCAGAAACACTCTCACGCAGCAGCTTAAGAGACAGAGCTGCTGGAGACCCATCTGAATCTTGCACGTGCCTGATCCTTGCAGCATGTTTTTTCTTGCAGTGCTCATTACACCAGAGACAGAGGCTTTTCATTTCGAGCAGCTCATCATTTAACACACCTTGTTAAATCTGCTCTGGCATCAGAATGGGAGTTTGGGGATGCCCAGTCCCAGAAGCAGTGCTGGTAACTACACTCCATGACTATATTTGATTTGATTGCTTTTATTAGGCTTCCCCTTCCATCCTTCCTCCTCAGTCCCAGACTGGGAAGTGGGACACCTGCCCAAGAGAGCACTCTGAGAAAGGGGAGGTCCCTCCCTTGGAGACAGGACTGTGTCTCTGCAGCACATTTGTTTAACTTTCCCATAAAAGAGGCTGGCAGAATAAAGCAGGGACTTTTCTTCAGCCTTACTGACAAACGGGCCTGCTTAAAAGAAAATTCAGTGTGCCCAAACTCATAAAATCTGAGAATTTGCACGTAAAATTTAAACCCCAATCTGGATTATGTTTTTCAGAATGGTTTCTATATTTTCACTCAACTGAACCAAGCTCACCAGCCTCAAAAGTCGCACTTTCCAACCTGTGACTTGGACCCAGCTCCACGGAGGAGAGCACTCCTCTGCACAGCACCAAGCACAAGCACGGGTGGAGGCAGAGACTTCTGCAAAACATGGCTATGCTTCAGTTCCTCTCCTGTACCCAAACATTTGGGCCTGTACCCCTTTCCATTTCAATTTTCCTACACCACTTCCCTTACTCAAATGAGCACATCAAGTACTCGTGGTCATCTCAGTAAAAGCCCATATGCATAAGTCACCCTGGAGCCAGGGTGAAGGTGCTTTTGCAGAGCTGGTGATTTGAGTTACCTTGTTTTGGGTACTCACACTGAGGTTTCAAAGGGGCATGAGATGGTCTGATGCTGGGCCCACTTCAGACAGGGTCATGTAACATGTTCAGAGCTGAGATGATGAAAACCCCCAAGCTCCTGAAAAATTCTCAAGCGTTCTATGAAAATTGAGGTTGGTCATGTCACGCATGTCCCTCAGGCGAGAACAGAGTGGAAAACAAAGATGCATCCAACAACTTTTTGCTTGCAAAAGTTGATTATTTTTTTTTTTCAAGGTCACCTGGAGTGAAGAACAATATTGACCTCCTACACCTTGACCCTTCGCAGAAAAAATATTTACAGAAGTGCCTGAATTGTTTATCTCAGTTCAGTTCCCGCCTCCTTTTCCCTCCCATTAAATGGAGAAGTTTTACCCATCACTCCACAGAGACCGTGTGACAACGTGTCAAGCAGCAGAGCCGCGATGTGCTAAGACAGCTATTGCCGAGGAGGGGCCGTTGCTCCCTTTGGCTGGCACAGCATTTATAACACTTCCAGAGAGCTCCGTCTCCTAGAGAAACCTCAGCCTACTCGAATGGACCAGAGTCATCCCACAAGAACCTGGAGCACCACACCTAACAGGCAGCATATTGCTAAACTAAAAACAAGAAGAACAGAAAAACACTCCTGAAAAAAAAAGAACTACAGGCAGTTCAGATGCTATAGCTACAAACCAGAAAGACAGTTCACTCCCTGCTGTAATTTTTCCTGTATCACCTTTACTGGTAATTCTTTGATTATTATCTTTGTCACCTAAATGCAAAAGCAACAATGCTTGTTTTCCTTATTTTAGTCCACCCTTCTTTACAAGACTTTTTTTTTTTTTTTTTTTTTTTTCTGCTGGCTGGGAGCTGATGACTGCAGGCTGGGGAAGGGGGCTGCGGGAGGGACTCCTGTAAGCAGCCGGTGGGAACGATAGTCCGCTGCCCACTTCTCCAAGGTCATCCCGCACACCGGTGGAGAATCGCCATGCCGCCACCGTCCTGCCACTCACATTTTGAGATCTGTTGCCATGGCACCGGGGGACAAATTGCTCCTTGACTCTGTCCTGCAAATCTCTCCCAGCAGAGCCGGGCCTGGACTTGCAACCTTGGCTATTTTTAGCCACGTGCTGCATAATGCAGAAGTTGATGAACATCTGCACATCTTCATTAGTCAGCCATTTCCAGGTGCTCAGCAAAAGGAGCGGGGAGCAAGAGACAGGAGAAAGGCTGAGATCAAATGCTGAGCGAGGGTGGCTGCTTGCTGTGCCTTTTGGTGAAGAACTCTGTCTCACTTTCACCTCAAATCCACCATAATGGATCTTGATGGAAAGAAACCTTTGTTTCCTGTGAGCTGGAGGGACACGGACCCTTCTGTCTCCTTCCCTGAGGTGCCCACGCTGCCCGAGATACCCAGGCACCATGTCAGGATGATGGCTTCTCCCCTACCTTCCTCCATCCCATGACCTGCTTCCCAAGCCCACCTTGCACTTGCAGCTCTGGCAGAGGTGGACTGGGGCAGAAGGTCCTGAGGGCTGATTAAGGTTCTCAGACGGGGACCGTGAGGGATGTTCCCAGCCCTCTCCCCCCCATTTTCCCTCCTCGCACTAGCCTGAACCTAGCAGTGCACCCAGGGCACATCACGCTGATCTAGCCAGCGATCGGGTGACAGCATGAACTCCTACAGGTGTCCAAAGCTGCGGGGAAGGTGATAGCGCTCCAGATGCCATTAGAAAGGTGTCACATGTCAGTCTTTAGGAAGCGCTGAAACGCGTGGAAGATTATCAAATCAGCAGGAGTGCTGTGTGGTGAAGGCTTAGACTGGGCTGGAGGGGTCGGACACCTCCTGCCCAGCAGCCCAGCCTGACCTGGTATGTACACTGCCAACCTACTGAAACAGCAAACCTCGTTATTAAATATAATTCAGAATAGCAAATTCTTTTTCACATGACAAAATGAAAGCAACATTGTGGACTCACAAACATCTATACTTTGCAAGAATATGCTTTGGTTTTCTTTAGGTTTATTGAGGGCTAAGAGCAAATCTGCCAAATCCTAGGTGCTCCTGTCCAAACACGACAGGGTACAGAGGCACTCCCCCAGGCAGCCTGCATCCTAAATTCACTGGTTTAAACCAAGCTCAAAAGTAGCTTCTGCAGTGGTAGAGCTGGGCTCTGGGCTGGTAAATCCAGTGTGGTGCAACTCGTCAGGAAACCACTGACCAAGCTCCAGCTCCAGGTTCGAATCATGGATACGATCAGCAATCACATCTGATCTTGGATCACTGACATCATCTACCTGGACTTGTGCGAAGCATTTGACACTGTCCCACATGACATCGTTGTCTCCAAATTGGAGAGACATGGATTTGTCAGATGGACCACTCAGTGGGTAAGGAATTGGCTGGATGGTTGCACTCAAAGAGTTGCAGTCAATGGCTCAATGCCCACGTGGAGACCAGTGACAAGTGCTGTTCCTCAGGGCTCGGTATTGGGACCGGTGCTGTTTCGTCGGTGACATGGACAGTGGGATGGAGTACACCCTCAGCAAGTTTGCCAACGACACCAAGCTGTGTGGTGCAGTCAAAATGCTGGAGGGAAGGGATGCCATCCAGAGGGACCTTGACAGGCTCGAGAGGTGGGCCCATGCACAAATACAGGCTGGGTGGAGAATGGATTGAGAGCAGCCCTGACAAGAAGGACTCAGGAGTGTTGGTTGACAAGAAGCTCAACACGACTCGGCAATGTGTGTTTGCAGCCCAGAAAGCCAACCGTATCCTGGGCTGCATCAAAAGACGCGTAACCAGAAGGTCAAGGGAGGCGATTCTTCCCCTCTACTCTGCTCTGGTGAGACCCTACCTGGAGTACTGCATCCAGCTGTGGGGCCCCCAACATAAGAAGGACATGGACCTGTTGGGACAAGTCCAGACGAGGGCCACAAAGATGATCGGGGGCTGGAGCACGTCTCGTATGAAGACAGGCTGAGAGAGCTGGGGTTGTCCAGCCTGGAGAAGAGAAGGCTCCAGGGACACCTTACAGCAGCCTTCCAGTACCTAAAAGGAGCCTACAAGAAAGCCAGAAAGGGACTTTTTACAAGGGTACGTAGTGATAGGACAAGGGGTAATGGCTTTAAACTGAAAGAGGGTAGATTTAGATTCTATATTAGGAAGAAATTCTTTACTGTGAGGGTGGTGAGGCACTGGAACAGGTTGCCCAGAGAGGCTGTGGATGCCCCATCCCTGGAAGTGTCCAAGGCCAGGCTGGATGGGGCTTGGAGCAACCTGGTCTAGTGGAAGGTGTCCCTGCCCATGGCAGGGGGGTTGGAACTAGGTGATGTTTAAGGTCACTTCCAACCCAAACCGTTCTGTGATTCCATGTGCCCCTAGCTGAGGGGGTGCTTGGGTCTGAGGTGATTGCACAGACTTCTCTGCCCATCACCCCGAAAAAAATGATCACGCTGGCTTTATCTCCTTTGCTGGAAAGTGACTGTCAGAGACAAAGCACCAAGACCAGAGCTGCTAAGGCAGCCTAATTCCCTCCAGCGCCTTCCAGCCATCACCCAGCTGAAACACAGCAAAGTGGCATTGCGGTTGCCCTGAGACGGATGTGCTGTTCCTGCTCATCCCATTCCTGCTCTGCTAAGGATGGCCAACTTGCAAGAAAAAATTAAATATTGCTGGCTGGGCCTTTGTGCGAGGTGTGACCAAGACAGGTTTTAGAGGAATCCCTCACGTGTGCAGAGTTGCACCATCTCTGGCATGTAAGGGTGTAACTCCACAGAAACCCAGGGAGCTGGGTTGATTCACACCAGCTGCAGAGCTGATTACTGAGAAGTAGTGCTGCCTCACTCCATATTTTTCTCATTTGGTATAATGTCAGGGGGGCAAATCAAGGCCATGTGAGGCTCCGAGCTAAATCAGTCTGTGATTTAGGAAATGTGTACAAATGCAGGCATGTGCAATTACATGAGGGACCAGCGCCCTCTCTGAATGGAACCAGTAGGTCAAAGATGGAACCAAAAAACACCACCACCAAACCTGAAATGAGCTGTTACGGATCAACCCAATACTAAAAGGAGCTTCCTCCCAAGCAATGATTTGTATCCCGGTGCCCACAAGTTCATGCCACCTGAAATACGCTTTGGTTTGGGTTGTTTTTTTAGCTTAATGAGTGCTGTGCTTCGTCCCTACACTCCAAAAGACCAAGCTACAGGTGACAGGGTTAAACTGCTAAGCAGGGTGACAGCTATGCTGGGAGGTGGAAAGAAAGGGGTGGCTCAGCTTGAGCCAGGCAGGAATATCTCCGTTAGCACAGAAAATGGGAGCTGTAGAGCCAGGCTGGGGTCAGCAAGGTCATTTCACACGAACATCTCCTCAGACGTTGCCAGCAGCACTGGTGGCCTTCCAGATGCTGCGGAAGGACCACAGCCAGATCAGTGGGACTTCCCACCCATGACAGCTTCCCGCTCCCGAGGCCGTGCCAGTGTCACGATGCATCATTTCCCCAGCCCTGACTCAGTGACCTGGTGAGGAGAAGCATCGTGGCCCGAGCACCCCAGCGTGTCCCTACGTGTGGTATCCCAGCCCAGCATTCAACGGGGACATCCTTGGCCACCTTTCCCAGCCCTCCTGCTCAGAGAGGGAGAGCCTGATGGCAAAGGAGGATCTAGGAGTCGAATTCAGGCAGCTGAAAAAAATTGGACCACAGCCTTCACCATCACATGCTGGAATTGTTTGTTTATCTTCTTGCTTCCTCTATAAAACAACTCATCCCAGCTGGGTCATAAGGAAAGGAACAATAGCCATATATTTTTAGGATCTATCTGTGAATCGCTGGTGACCAGTTTTTCCATTTTGTCACCCAGACCATTTTGTTTTAGGACGAGACCCCGTGAAGTGGTTCAAGCCATGAGCGTGCAGGAAAAGGGTAGTCCTGGCAGTCAGGGATCCCCCCCAAGCACCCAACAGCCCCACTCCTGCCTGGTGGCATCGTATTTGTGCTACCTCCAAGAAGTGAGGCATCACAGGGACCTTCAAGTGGGTTATAGCCATAGAAGTTACCCATAACCTGCCAAACAGTTTGGACATGTGGGTCTCGAAGCCACACCTGTGATAAAGGTGGTTTGGGTTTTTCTTTTTCTTTCTCCCCTTTTTTTTTTTTTTTTTTAATAAAGGATGCCTCTCTTCTATTTAGAGGTCAGACAGGTTTATACTCCAGTGTTTATTTTCTCTCCCCTATTGCAGTATCCTTGACCACACAACACAGAGACACTCAAAGGCTGCCAAAGCCCACGAGAGGCAAGCACTTGGTGCAACAAGCAAAGCCACCTGCTCGTTAAGCCTCGCAAGGTAACAATGCAAATCCACAGCCTTAATATAGCGTGTGACAGAAAGTCCCAGCCTGAATACAGCAATATGGTACCTCAGGGGACTGTCAGAGGCAGGAACAGCCCAGCCACGATATACAGGCGCATGTTCAAAGGTACAGCAAGAGGAAACACAGCAGCTTTTTGGCCCCATCTGTCCCCTGGGGCCCACAGCTTGCATGCATCACCAAGTAACCTCAGCACTACCATGAGGTCTCCAGCAAGGCAGAAAGCAAGCAAAGATGTCACAAATGCCAAACCTCCTACTTCTCCTCCATCATCTCAGCCAGCGGCAACGTCAGGGAAGAAATTAGGGGTGGGTTTCAAAAGCCCTTAGTGAGTTAGGAGCACAAGCTCTGCTGCCTGTGAAACATTAAATAGTGGATGGGAATAATTTCTCCTTAAGAAAGAGAGGAAAAAAAAAAAAGATTACTAGGTCACAGATTCCCCCTTCCCTAATCTCTTCCACTAAGTCTCCTCTGAAGCAGTAGCTCCCAGGAAACTGCAGGTTTAGCCCACAAAGCTCCTTTTTGGCAGCAGTTTCTTTTCTTGTGTTCCTAGATGAGGTAGTGTAGGTGCACAGAGGTGAAGAGATTTGTTTCAGCTTGCATGGACTATCATGGGAAATTCTGCCTGCTTGTCCTTAATCATAATGCTATCAGCAATCATCCAGGCTTCTAACATGGCTTTCTCGTTAGCCCTGGGGACTCTCCATCCTGTGTTTTTCCCCAGTCTATCTCACCCTCCTTACTACCTCCTGCTGAGGTCTTTAATAAAGGCGTTTTATCTTTTCCATGCTCAGGGGCAGGTCTCGGGTGCTCATCTTGCCCCAGCCTTCTCCCACTTTGCATAGCACTGATTCATATGAAATACAGGCACATCCCGTATTTCACATGAATCATTCCCTTTTCAGCTCATGTTCCCAACGATAATATTTTTGTGGAGCAGTTTTATTCTATTAGCCCACAAAAAGCTCCATTACTCAAGCCTTTCCCAGATCATCTAGCGTGTTTCTCTAAGGAAGTTTTTTCCACAACGCTGCCTTATAATAAATCCCTTTCCTTTCTAAAATGCAGGGGTGGAAGGATGCGGAGGAAATGAGTCTACCAGCAAATGGACGGACTCATGCAGCCATTTCCCAACAGCTTACACTCAGTAATTAATATTTCTGAGGACATGCGTGAATAAGAGAGCACATAAAGCCTATAAAAGTGTATTTGTTTCTTCCTATACACATCTGGGTGCGGTGCAGGGAAGAGCACTCATCTTCACGCCTCTGTACACGTGCACATCTGCATACATGCATGTAAATGCACAGATGGTATCTGCCATAGCCCTGCCCAGCCTGCCCACTGCTCCCAAGCTCACCTATATCCCAGTGTGTGCACAGACAGTATTACACAGTTTGTCATCGCCCGGGGTTTCTGTCACAGTCCTCCAAGTCAGGAGTGGGGAAACCAAGGAGAATCACATCAGCTTGTGCCTCCCAAAATGGGGACATCCCATTGCAGCACCACAAGGAGTCAGGGGAAAAAGGCAGCCACCCTCTGCAACTATAAAGAAAACCCCAAACACAAAATCAAAACCAACCCCCCCCCCACATGCTCAAAAATATTTACTCATCCTAAATTTTCCATTCTGGACATTAGCCTGGAGGTAAATTTCTTGTTTTAGAAAAACTGAGAAAATTTCAGCAAGTGTAGGGGAAGTATTACACTTTCCCATTTCCAAAGCACAAATTGTGAACGAGCCACTCTTACACATCTTTACACTGATTACGAGTTTAACAAAAAAAAAAAAAGAAAGAAAAAGCAAAAGCAAGACATACCATTATGTCAGGAGCGAGTCCTTAATGCCCCTTTAGGGACGACATCCTTGTACGGCCTTAAAAGAGCAGCAAATGCTGCTGCCACGGTTTGCAGGCCACCGCTGCTGGCTCCGAGGGACACTTGCCTGGGCACCCAGAGGTCCCAGGCACACATTAGACCTCCCCTTAGCCCATCAGAGCAGAGAAACAACTCCAAACTCCCAGTACAGCCCCGTAGCAAAAGGGGTAAATGAGCTCCTACTGTGTTGGTGATGGAGGATAAGGAGGGAAAGCAGGGCTTGGTTTTACGCATGCCATGCTGATTGTGCTGGGTGCTGAGGTCTGCGATTTGAAAAGGACACTGAAAAGCTGGGAATAGCCCAGAAGCTGTACAGGGAGGAAGAACCCTGAAGGGCACAGGCAAACAGGGGAGGTGGTTTGGTTGCAGTTTATCTGCTTTCATGGAGACACCGACAGGACTCTCTAATCCAGCATAAAAACATGGCAGACTAACACAGGAAAAATGAGCCATGCTAGGCTAAAGGGCAGAGGATCAGACCGATGTTCCTCGCTGCCTTTAATGTTCCTGAAGGGAGCCCTGATTTTATCTAGACGGTAGAAACCGGTGCTCAAGTTCCCTGGAGTGCAGGCACCTGAGCCATGTGGCCAGGGTGCACTCAGGGGACCAGACCCACCAAGAGGTCTTCTGCAGAGCAAAGCCTGCTCCTTACCAGCAGCACAGAAGGGGAAGGTGCTCAGAGGCTGCTGAACCAGAACATGCAAAAACCTCTTCTTAAATACAGTGTAGTCTTTGGGGAGGAGGAGGGCAAAAGGAAAAAGAAAAAAAAAATTAACAAAAAATAACTCCCCCTCCCTCACAGGAAAATGGAGGCTGCAGGACAGCAGGTTTTAAACATTTCCATGGTTTTTAGTGTGTATTGCCCTGCCATTCCTAGCCTTCAGTGTCTCTAAGGAGCGATGTGTCTGCCACACTCAAGTAGCAGGAGAGCCTGTCCCCATCCAGGAGAGGGCCTTTGACCTTCCGGAGCTGGAAAGGTTTCAGAAACCAAATACATTTCCTGAATCCCTCCAGAAATGTCAAGCTCTGAGCTTTTTGCACCCACCTCCCCTCCCCACTACAACGCGCACACCCGCATCCTCCATCCCACACCTCCTCCGAGCAAGATGCTCCCTCTCCTAGCCAGGCGATCCCCTCGCAGACCCCCCAAGACCCCTCCTGGGATGAGGATTTTGCCAGCGAGTGAAGCAAAGCCCATCGTCTCCCCCGCTACCTCCCCTTCGCAGGATGCCCCTGCGCTGAGAGCACCTCGCCGCGGCTGCCAAACCTCCTGACCCACCAGCCCAGAGAAGAGCCGGAGCACAAGGTATCCCATAAAAGCATCCTCCCCCCCCCGAGCCAGCTCAGCTCCTTCTATGGGAACTCTCACCTTAGGAAACCTCGCTCCATGTTTTCAGTTGAGACTTGCTGGTGCCTCTTTTATACCTTCTTTTTTTTTTTTCCCCCCCTCTTCCTCCCCCTCTCCAAACATTTGTTTTTATGAGCTTCTTGTTGAGATCATAAAATACCGGGTTGGAGGACTATAAATTCACAAGGAGGTATTCTTTGAAGAGAGCTTTTCTTCTTACAATTAAAATAATAATAAAATAAAAAAAGAAGGGGAAAAAAAATCCCCATCCCTCCCTCTCTTGCAAACACCCTCCTATTTCGCAGCACAACATCTAAGTAAGGCTCTGGGCCCCTACATATCATCTTGCCTCTTAGATTTAATTAGAGCAGGTTTTTGCCACCTGGGAACCACAGGTAGAGGTGAGCTGCAGCCAGCCCTGGTGTCAGGTCTCAGGCCCGAGGAAAGCAATTTGTTTTGGAGTCTTGCAGGCATAATAGTTAGTTGCCTGTTCCTGCTGGGTCAAACTTCCTACCAACCACACTCACGTCAGGAAGCACAGGGCAGTCAGCTGGAGCTGAGGCCGCCTTGCTTCATCTTGTCATCAGAAAGCCTAAAAACAATTCATGGGGAGATCACCCCCACCAGGCTGTCAGGTGGATGCTCAAAAGCCCAGCTCTTTGGGGGCCTCCCCCTGTACGCGGTGATAACACGTCACCCCCAAAGACACACACCTGATTTAACCCAGTGCTACTGCACGTTCATCACGGGACACCCTGGGATGTCCTGCACCTTTCAGGAGCATCACTGGTTTTGCAGGTGGGGAAACTGAGGCACGGGAGGTCTATCACGACTTACCTAGTGGCCGACAGACCTGAGCTGAGCTGCTCCCCTGACTGCTGTGCTCCAGACCCACTGGCTCTTGGGTGACCCAGGGCTGCCACTCACTCCCTGGTGGGTTTGATTCAATTAAATCATGTCCTGGTCACACCACAGGAACAGCTGAGGGGGAGGGGGCACGACTGACCCTCTAGGTAAGGAACACTCTACTGGGATTTGAGGCACTATTAGCTAAACCTTGCAGCCTTTATTCAAGCAAACCTTCAGCTAAGAGGCATTCCTAAGGTGTAGCCTTAATTGGCTTATTTGAGATTAACTAGGCCAGCTGCCCAGGCCAGCTGAGTCAGCAAGGGAGTGTGGGGGGCTTTCCCCCCTCATCTTCAAACAGGCTGTTAAGGGAGCCAGTCCCATCCACTCCCAGTGCCTTGCAAGCCTTGACTAGGCTCCGGATTAACTGCAAACCCTGCCGATGGCACAGGAGCCGCGGCTGACTAAATCCTGAAGCTGCTACCGTGAAATGCCTCGTCGCCGCTGTAGGCTCTGGCTCCTCCGCTCCATCGGGAAAGCGGATGGAGGGGTGCCTGGCTGACAGCCCCCTGCCCTGGGATGTCTCCCCTCGGCTGCACTGACCGTTCCTCACCATGGATCAAAGAAGGGATTTGCAAACGGCAGGGCTGAGGGCAAGATTTCTGCAAGGCAGATCCCCTGGTCCCCCATTATCGCTGCTTCTTTTAAAAGCAACAATTGTGTGCAAGGAGGAGGAGGAGGTCACATGAAGGATGCCTGAAATTCTTTCCAAACCACAGCCATTTCTGACCCATCACAAATTTCCCCGCTTACTCTGGCCTGTGAACTCTGGAAAATGCAATTAAAAAAGAAAAAGCAGAGGCCTGAAACCTCTGATTCAGGCGGGGTCTCTGACATTCATTAATGAGGCCAGCCTTACACGATGCTGATTCAATAGGAGCAACTGTCTGCTTCCAGCCCCGGTTCATCAAAAGTTCATCAGCCCTCCCTTCCGACAGAAACCCGCCCAAAATTCGTGCTGCCTTCCCAGAAGTTAAGGGAGCAGCTTATTTAATGGTTTAACGCCGCTGAAATTGCCATTTGCTGGGTTGACAATGGAGATGAGCAGCACTTTATATCTCTATATATGTACTTATATATATATACTATAGCTTCCCCCTTACAGCATCTTCTTTCTATAGCTGGATGCACCATGCAAGGCCCAAAGCCAGGCTGCCCTGGCGAGGGGATGGCAGGCAGCTGCGGCTCCCACCCTGGTGGGGGCCAGTTTTTTGGGAAGGGCACAGGACAAGCCGCCGGTGTCACCAGAGCTGAGCCAGCAACTGCTGGGCACATTGTCCTTCTCCCCTCCACCCACGTGTCAGCAAGCAGATCCTGATACCACCTCACTGATTTGTTATTTGATATTTGATTCCCCCCCCTCCCCTCCCCGCCCCAGACACACACGGCCGCAGACACACAGCCGCCTCTGAACCGGTTGTTTTTAACTGTGGAGCTCATTTCCAGCGGTGGAAAGCAGTGGCAAGAGGACATGGAGGGGGATGAATGGCTTCAGCAGGTTCAGAGGTGGCCCTGGGCTGACAACGGGTCTGGGCAAGAGGAGACGGAGGGGGATGAATGGCTTTGGCACATTCAGAGGTGGCCCCAGAATAAAAGTTAAAATATTGCAAAATGGAATTAAGCTGAAACACAGGGGCTGTACACCTGGGAAGAGGTGGGTTTCATTGCGAGCAGTCTACCCCTTCCAGGGCGTTAGCCTTCTTCCCCAGTAAATGTCCCCTACCTGCTGGCTCCCCACGACACCCCAAGCCCCTCGGTGGCACGAGAGGCTCCTGCTGCTGCCGCAGGTCACACCGTACCAGGCTCACCACTTGATCCCCAAGGTAACATTATCGCTCTCTGTTTAATACCATTAAGCAAAACTACCTGCGTGGGGCCGCCCGCGTAACAGAAGAACCTCCTGCGGCCACGGGCCAGGGTGTCTCCATCCAGCCCGGACCCACCGCTGGGGCAGGATGGGGACGGTCCCCAAACGAACACCCCGCTGCTCCGGGCTGTGGGTTGCTCCAGCTGCTGGCGAAGTGGGATGGAGCCCCATCTGCCCAGGGTCTGCAAAGGGTGTCGGTGGTTTGGAGGGTGACGTACCTCGCCCTGAACCCATGGAATGACACCCGGACCTGCCCACTGCTGTGGAGATAGGTGGGATGACTTCTCCAGAGCAGTCAGTCGGGCTTGATTTTTGGGGACAGAGTCCACCTGGAAAAGCCAGGCGATTCCTCTCCGTGCTTCAACGTGCAGCAGCGTGCCTGGCTGCCTGTGCCAGCGTGCTCCTCTGCAGAAGGAGCTGCCTCTCACCGCGGAGTGGTATTTCCTCCCCAAAGAGCCTGAAATGTATCCTTTTGGATGAGAGGCATTTTATTGCTTTCAGTTGGGAATAACCGAGATGAGAAAGCACAGTATGGCTGGGATGAGACCCTGCGTCTAACCCTGATACTTGGTTTCCACAACAGAGAAATGCCGAAGCCCGACAATTATAACCAACAGCAATATTGCTTCCTTCAAGATTTGGTCCAGTGCAAGGCTAAAATGTTGTGGGGAGAATTTATTTTTAAGTTTTCCACCATACCAAAATTATAGAGCTTTTAAAAACCTCCCCCCCAAAAAAAAAAGTTGAACGTTTCCGTACTTCTCTGTATTTCAAAGCACAGAATTTAAAGAAAACTGTCACGGATTTGAAAAACAGAAATTCAGTCAACTTGGAGCCCACTGGCTGGTTTCTACCCCAAACTCTCTGAGCAGTTTTTAAGGGGGATAAAGAACAACCTCCGTTTTACAGATGGAGAAACCAAATCATGTTTTGGATAAGCATCTGAAAGCCAGTCAAGCAAAGTCAGTAGCAGCATTGGAAAAGCCATCCGTGTCTCCTGACTTCTCCACAGGTTTGCCACCCAGGGACTAAATGAGCAAAATAGACCTCAAACCGGTCACAAGGGAATGCAGAAAGCGCAGATGAGATGCCAATTAAAAAGAAACTAAATTGTACCCACCACAACATGCAGTTAAAGCAATTAATTCCTTCCACAGACAGAAAAAAAGGGGTTTGAAGTCTGTGGCTTTGCTGGCAGATTCCTCCCCGTGACCTGCAAGTGAGAAAAGGCGGCATGAAGGGCTTTTCCCCTGCCTGGTGCGGTGGTCTGGGGAGCAGGAGGTGCTGGCGATGCTACCCAGGGCTGCATGGAGGAGGCTGGGTGGGCTAAAACGCTACGTCAAGGGTAAGGCTGAGGCTGGGGGAACTTTTGATCTTAATTTGCCTGGGTTTCTTTGGAAAAGTGCTGTGTTCAGATTCCAGTCGCAGTTTTTTAGCTGCAAGACATTATTTTCACTCCCAGCCCAACGGAGAACACATCACCTGTGGGGATGGGGAATTATAAAAACACAGGGAGAAAGCTCATGGTGGCTATTCAGGCCAGACATCCATCTGTAACCAGGATTTTCAAACTCAGGCTGTAGCTTCCCCACCTCACGACAGTTCTCTGTGTACTTCAAGTGTCTTTAAAAAGGGTCCCCTGAATGGCAAGCAACGCTAATCTGTATTTAAAAGTGATTTCTCACAAGCCACTGGAGGGCTGTTGGGGCAGGAATGTCTGGAAGGAAGGCTACAAGCCCCCCCACTTGTCACCTCCAGGAGCTCAGGTTGTGGTTATTCAGGCCCATTGCATGGGAAGTGACTTTCTAGAAATACCTCACTCTAGATGTTTGGTGTTGGCTGCCTGTCCGGCCCTGTAATTCGGCTGCCCTAGGAAAGATGGGGGCTAGGACCAGGCAGCGTTTGCCACCGCAGGGCAGGGATGAGGTACCGTGGCTTCATGGGGCAGCAGCACCACAGGGAAACATCACTCAACACGCACAGCCCACAAGGGGTATGGGATGTAGTTGGGACTGTAAAAAACAAAGAAATAGCCCCAACAATTCTACAGCATACGGTTATATTTTCATTTGCACCGGCTTGGTTGGTTGTTTTTTTTAAACACATTTCTGTCTACAGATGTAATTGGATTTACTGGGCCTAACAGCTGAGTGCCAATCATGTTTCCATGGAGAAAACAGTTGGTGTAGCTCATTCTCGCGTGTACTCTTATCTCCAGCTCCTTCGGAGGCGCTGCCTTTGTCGCTGCCTGAGAAGCACCCTCGCACCGAGGACAGGAGTCCCAGGGAAATAATCAGGAACACAGAGAAATAATCGGGAACATAGAGGCTCGGTGTGCTCACAGCATCCCAAAAGCCTTGCACGTGGGTTTGAGGCATTTCCATTGCAAGCCCTGCCAGGAGCAGACAGCACAGAGCTCCAAAAAGCAGAGCATCCTGGGGAGACCGAGCCTCCCCAGCTCCGCTTGAACCCCTCTTCTGCACCAAAAGGTACCTTATGCAATAGAAAATGCAAACCAAGGGGTTCAAGGGCTCACAGGAGCTGACGTCGGGGAGTTTACACTCCTTTCTCCTTGGTCTGGGCACCTCGCCTCTCCCTGCTGTGGGAACTAGTGGAAAAAGTTCGCTGCAACCTCCACACAAATAACGCATCGCTTCAGACACCTCTTGGCGTGCACTTTCACGTGCAGCATCATAGGAGCGAAGCTGCCCTTCATCTTTGAGGTGGGGCTGCCAGAAAACCCCAGCCAGGCCCACTCCCACCTTTCGTGCCTCGTTAATGAAACCAGGCTTTGGGAATTGCAATGGGGCCGGCTGGCATCGGCAGCCTGGGTGTGCTCTGCACCGCCTCAGGAAGATGCTTTTCACTGCCCTGTGCCACTCCGTGCTCCCGAGAGCATCGTGTGGTACCCACGCGGCTCCGATGCCTGTCCGCACGGAGCAGGGCTGGCAAAACCAGCGCAGTCTGCTTAGGGCTAAGGGTGGCTCCCGGCTGCACGGTGGCTGTAGCCAGTGGCCTCCCTCTGTGTTAGACATCCCTCGCCTCCCGGCTTTCTTAGGCTCCCCTGGCAAAATTTCTTCAGGTGCACTGACCTGCAATCCACAGCCACCTTAGCTTTCTATCAAGAGCTGCTTATAACCCCACCGCTCCCCAGCTTCACCAACCCTCCTGCCCGTGCCGGCGAGGGAGGGCACAATCTGCAGGGCAATTTGTCCGGGGTTTGGCCAAAGCCACGGCACAGCGGTGGTCCCACGGTCGGGGGCATCCTGCCCGCCCCCCCCCCCCCCCCCCAGCCTCTCCTTTCGCTGCCTCCCGAGCTGCCTTTGCAGCCTGGCTGCGCACCGGCTGCTACGAATGCCAGGCAAGGGGTGGAATCAATGGTAAGCAGGCTGCATTTTAATTACCCTTTATATAATGCAAACGTGACTGTATTAATAATCCTTGCAAGCCATGCGACTGTCTTGCACAACCTTTAATTACTCAGGGAGCTCAGCATTTTCCATTGTCGTACAGTTTGCTTTATCTTTTATTATCTTGCCAGGCTGCCAGGCCCTGAGACACAAAAAGAAATGCTTTCTGCAACTTCACCTGAGCCAGGCATCTGAAAGCTTTGTACCTGCTCCAAGACCATCATGTTTCCCTCCCTTTATTTCCTCAGAGCAGACAGCCAGAACATCACCCAAATGCATATCATTATTAGTAAGTGCATAGGCACAGGGTGGCTTCCCCTCCAAAAAAGCCCCACCTTTGTGTTGAAAGGGTTATTTCTGAGGAGCTATCTATATTACAGCAATAAAAGATGAGGCTAATGTGTGCTTGACACATTGCATGGGGCCAGACCCAGCAAAGCACTTAAGAAAGCGAATAAAGCTCTTAAGCACATTTTCCCATTGACTGGAGCTTACCTTTTATTAAGCACTAAATATGAGCATATGGGTGTTTGCAGAAAGGGGAATTAGGCTCTGACGTGGCAATCAGATTTTTCCAGTGGCTTCAGCAGCAGCAAGAAAAATAACTACTCATCAGCCTGAACTGGAAGTTGTCATCATTTCACGGTGATTGGCATGCTAAAAAGCCTCTGTGGGACAAAAAGCAGAGCTCCTATGTCCTCTTGCACTTCATACCGTCAACAGCACTCAGGTGCTCCTTAAGTTTTTTTGGTCCTCCATGTCGTGGAGGGTAAGACTTGCTCCATTTCATTCCCTGCTCCCCAGTGCAAAGTCATGACGGGCGACTTCATGCAATCCTTCGTGAGTCGTGTCAACACACCAAACTTCCCTGGGGTCTGCTGTAACACTTGCAGGTCTGCTGAGAGATTGGATATAATAAAATAATAAATAATATAAATAATAGTAAAATAATTCTTCATCACATTTTGCAAAGCATCCAAGTGGTCATCAAAAACTGATCGATCGTATTTATTTTGCAAATTCTGTGCTTAGAAAAAAGCAGTAAAAAATAATAAATAAGAAGGTGTTCCTTTCTCACAAGGGGGTTCCCTCAGTGCTGCCCGACCCATGGCCCAGCCTTCTGCTGCTGCGGTTATGGACAGAGATCCATAGGGAGACCTCAAGCAGAGCTGCCTGGAAACATACCCAAACTCAGACCCACTGATAAAGGGAATACCTCAAATTGTCCTCCCCTTAGCAGTCTCCTGAAACTGTTTTTTCATACATCTACCAATGCCATTAAAATAAGGTCGCAGCTGGCAAACTGGTCATAGAAAAATTAAAATAAGACTTCACTGGGCCTGATTCTGATACTGGTTTGCACTGGCACCAGAGGTTTCATCAGTACCACTGCCAATGTGTATCTGCAGAATTGCAGCCAGAATTGAGGCGAAAAATAAATAATTAAATATTAAGAGAGGCAAAATTCAGTATTTAAAGCATTTGTGGATGCTTCCCACCACCCCACCCCCAAAGCTTTTATGTACAATTAGCTCTCCTAAGGTCCCTATTGGGGATCATTTCATTAAATAATAGCTCAATGTTGAGTTACAGAAATTAGTCTATAAAACATTAGAGGGCATGTTAAATGATGCGTGAAAATAAACTAGGTCAGTTGGGCAATAGGGATTTCTATTCTCTGGAAGGTCACACATCTCTTTCTGAGGGACACGACAACAAACACAGATATGTAGGAGCTGCCATTCTGGCTCAGGCTGTTGGTCCTTTTCCTTCTCTACCTCGGCCTGGCAATCAGCACTGCCAGATGTTTCACCGCACAACCCCACCTGAACAACCGTCCCAAGGCAGAACTTCTCCAAAGCCCCCAGGAGTTAAGACTGTAGTGGGTTTAAAGACTTACAGCTCTCTGAAAGCTCTTTAAAAAAAATGAAATATGGTTATTCCTCTAGATGTCTTTGTTATTTGTGGACATTTTGCCCTGCTTGGCCTCGCTTTTGTTTTATGGCAGCGAGTTCCACATAGATTGGGTAGGGGGAAAAAATTGGTTTCCTTAAATGAGTTTTGAAATTATGCCCTTTCTGCTCCTTTTAGTGCTCAAGAGTTCAGTACGATACAGGTAGGAGAGGAAAGCAGGGAAGGAGATAGAGGGAAATATCAGATGAACAAGAGGTGATGCTGTAGCACAAAGTGTTAACAAGATCCTTACATATACATTCAGAAGAGTTTTTAACCTGGAGCTAAAACACAGCATCCGTGTCCTGGTGCCCATGATTGCAAAAAAGACACAGTAAAATTGAGAAGAGAGCAGAACCAGGCCACAAAAACAGCTTCAGAGCGGGAGAAGACGCCTATAGGGAGGCATCCGAAGTCATCTATCTTATTGAGACAGTGGATTCAATTACAGTGCATGAGCACATAACTGCAGGCACTAAAAGGCTCTGTCAGAGAAAGGGAGAACAAAAAGTAAAAGCTGTAGACTGAAGCTGGACAAACTAAGTTAGAAGTACATCAACAGCACAAGCTTGAGAGTCGCAGGCAAACGCCAAAGGAAACAGCAGAGTCTCCATCTTTCGAGATGGTCCAAGCCAGCTTGGATAGCTGCCTGGAAGACATGTTTTAGCCAAAAAACAAGCTAACAGACTCGGTGTATGAGGGATGAGGTGTGGTTGCATGGCCTCAAACACGGGGAAGGTGGGACTGGCCATGCCTTCTCACCTGCTGCTCTGTGGACAGTGCATGGCAGACTGTAAGGGAGCCATTTCAGTACAAATCGCTTCCCAAAAATGCATCTTTTCCTGAAGACTGCGGTGCTGTAGAAGCCACCGAACTGCAGCCATCAAAAGAGGATTGATTTCATGGATAGGGGTGTTGAAAGGAAACAGAAACACCTCCAGGAATGTGTCATGGGATGAGAAGGGTCATCCCCACCTCTCACAAGGAGGCGAGGGCTAGGGACAGCCAAGTTAGATGGCTACATCTCATCCCTTCGTGCAGGGGAGGAAAGCAGAAGGTTTTCAGAAGGGGTTTCTTTGCTATAAAGCTTCAGCAGAGCTGGTGGTTAGTAGCAGGGATCAAGGGCTGAGCTGGGAGGACTGCCCCAGCCAGTCACACACCACCCCCCCCCCATGCCTGGGCACACTCACCTGTAGCATCGTAACACCACTGGGAACTTCATTAACTTCATCACAGTCCTCTGCTTTAGGAAGGGGTTGGTCAGACTGGTGTTCTACAAACAGTAGCATCGATTAACACCATTAACTCCCAAACTGTAGTTAATACCTAACTATGGTCAGCACCTTGAATATAGTTACCCTTGCAAAGAAAAAAAGAAAAAGGGAGCCCTGTCCACCCCCCAGCACAGGCTCCCTCAGAAGACGACTCCAGCACGGATGCTCTAAGGGGCTCCCTTCTGTCCCAAGCCACCATGGTGTCAGGGTTAGCTCTGTGCCACTGCTGGGGTGGCACAAGCCCTGCCCTGGGCTGCTGGCCTCAAACCTTGAGGGAAGCAGCACCACATGGCCCTCACCCGCAGCCCTCAGAAGTCATACAGGTGCAAAATACCATTTTCTTTCAAGGATGCGGAGAAGGAAACTCGCCACACAACCCTCACCCCTTGCATGAGCAAGGAAGTCCAGATCCAGTGAGCTCTGCCTTCTCCTTTAATCAGTTTTAGGCATGAAAATGGTTTCCTGCTTCCATCAGCTTTTCCTGATACAGTAATGAATGTGCCTTCCCGCAGAAGGAATACCGATTGAGAGGTAAAGCCATTGCCTGAAGAGAGCTGGGCTTCCAAGGAAGTGCTAATTAGCCCCTATTTGAGAAATCTGGTTAAAGCAAGTGAGCGGGTGTTGCTAGAAATTGGAAATAATCTGTACAAACATGTTCTTTCCTATGTGACAGCAGAGCTAATTACACCTCCTTGGGTCACCACTCCATTTTACATAATATCTCTCTGTCGAAAGTGTATTACCGCCTGGCACCGGCTGCCAGATGAAACACTTTAGCACTTGGTGTCAGTGGTGGATTAACCCCTTCTCCCATCACGGCTGGAGATGAAGGGTGTTGCTACCAACCCCACTTGCTCCAAAGACAGGGAGAATATCTCACATCTCCCTTCGGGCACGTGAGGCACCATGCAGCGTACCCTGCCTCGTGCTCTGCCGTACCGTCACCCGCAAGTTTTGATCTTGCTTGGTGTCAGGGAGCGTTTAGGGATGGTTATGTGCGATCAAAGCTTTGCAACCTCCTGAAAAACCAAAACGTCCCCTGGGGGGAAGCTGGTGATTGATATACCGAGAGGAGACGATGCTGCTGCAGCAACAGAAGTAATCGCAAAGCTAATTATTGGTTATATAAGATGTTTTTGCATGCAGGCTTTCGCAGGTGCAACGGTCTCATTGCATCAGCTTGATCTCAGGCCGGCGTGAGGTGTCCGTGCACATCTACGAAGCTGGAATCAAGAAAAATGGGAAGCGATTGCTCGGTACAAGCCAGCACAGGAGGAAAACAGCCAGCTGTGGGTTGATTTGAACAGGAAGAATTTCCTAAGCACCCTCCCAAAACAGAGGCATCTCTGCGTTATTTAGCAAGTGTCTTGCAATATTAACTCCTGGTTTGCACCACATCCGTAGGAGGAGACAGGGGCTCGACGCAGACGGCGCAGACAGAGAGACATCTGCGAGTCACTGTGTGACCTGGGAGACATCCACGGCGCCCTGGACCTTGGTTTGCTTTTGCGAAGGGACGCATGGATGTGTTGGTAATGCCTGGGAAGCGAGAACTGTTGGAGGAAGGGAAGACAAACACCACGTTTGTGAGCAAAAGCCTGTCTGGAATGCCGGCTGAGGCCATGAGGTGTGCTCTCCTTGCAGGCAGAATGTGTTGGTACACCCCGGCAGAGGCTTTGCTACAGCCACGTGCCTCCAGCCTTTTGTACCAGGATGAGGATGCCTGCACCCCAGGATTCGCTCCTGCCACAGAGACACCCTGGCCCTCCCACCTGGTGTATATAGGATAATAACTGAGGACAGATGCAGTACCGAGGTTGTGATAAATCAGCTGAGCGCAGACAGAAAATGCTCCTGACAGCAGGCTGGCCGTGGGACATTTCAGCCCAAAGGTGAAACGCAAGCCCAGGTAGATCTGGTACCCAACGGGTCCGAGGAACGGAGACAAATTCTCAGTATATCGCAGGGTTATGTGAATTTTGCATCCTTGCAGCTTCAGTCATAGTGCAGGCTAGGCAGGTGAGAGCTCCCGATAAAACACCACGTATGTTAGCCAGCCCGTGGAGCTTTCACGGAAAAGTCCTTTCTCTAAGGGCCAAACCTGCTCGGCGTCCACACCGCTGAGCCACCTTTCTAGCAGCACCGCTTTCCCCAGCACGTACGGCTACGTCTGCAGCCGGTCTTAACGAACGGGCAGCTGAGCCCAGAGCCTTGGGGACGGCGGCATGGCCGTGGGACCGGCGACAGGGTAGCCCCGGCCAAAACCGAGCAGAAGGGCTGTGCTCCTTGGTGGCACAGCTGCCCCTGCAGTTGCTCCCGGCTCTCCTTGTCCCAGCAGCTGAGCACGGCCGGGCTGGATACGGAGGGAAGGGGGAGACACCGACCCCCTTTGTAAAGCTGATTCCAGACATACTGCCCTACGCACGCACCCTGCAAATAGGGCCCGTTAGGGCTCAGCTCATCAGAGCCGGGATCACACAGGGGATGAATTGGCGAAAGCATAATGGGCTGGTATTTGAGACACAGGGGTGAATTGTATCTCTATAGAAATGCTTGGTTTGGGTCCTGTTTTCCTCCCCTGCCCCCTGTTAACTGCTTCAAAGGTGCAGGGGGAATGTGTGTTATTCCCTGCAGAAGAAAACAGCCGCAGCTGATCAGGGTGGTGTCCCTTTCCACCCGTCAGAGAGCCCACACTCATGCTCAGTTTTCCCTAAAGCCGCTTCTGACTCCCAACTCCGCATCCACTCGGAGCTATCAACTTACATAT
Source organism: Astur gentilis (assembly GCF_929443795.1). Taxonomy (NCBI): domain Eukaryota; kingdom Metazoa; phylum Chordata; class Aves; order Accipitriformes; family Accipitridae; genus Astur; species Astur gentilis. Next base: position 16,503,593 of record NC_064909.1, read on the forward strand.
CAGACAGACTGACGTGGCCCTGAATTTATAATGTCTGATTATGTGGTCTGTTAACGATGGCAGAACGATGGTGATGCTCCCATTCCTGAGATAAGGATCAGAGATACAGAAGAAGTAAAATATTGTCCCACTGAAGTCTTTGTCAGAGCAGGGGCTAATGCTCCACCGCTGCTCCAGTGTCCCTTTTCAATCAGGGATGTCCCCGTACTTGATCCCACAGCGGTGGGATGCGAGTGTCTTAGTATGACAGCAGAAACGTGTCTCCCTCTCTCGGGTGGCCTGTTGTGCCCTGGAGACATGTCCTTCCCTCAGCTTTCTCTTCTTTCAATCTCAGTAGGTCCAGCTAGTTTGACCTTTTCTTGTAGACCACATTCCTAGTACGATGTTTGCCTTTTTCATAACATCATTACGATGCTGACTCATGTCCAACTAAAGTTCGAGTATTATGCAGGAGGCTTAGAAAATGTCCTACCTGAGACATAGGAACTGGCTCCAGTCTGAAGACGGCTGCAATTCAGACCTCTCCCAGCCATGATGCTGGCTTTAAAAATAAATCTTGTGGGTTAAAATAAGAGCATACCTTGGATACACCTTCAGGTTTCTGAGCCATCTAGGTCAAAACTGCTAAGACTGGATATGTGATCATTTTGTTTAAGTCAAAGCTGAGATTCATCATTCAAATGACATGTGAAGATGGGATTTTAAGCAAGTACGCACATTTCATAGGGCTTCTAATAAGATGCCTCCACTGGCAGGTACTTTAAAGTCCAGTGCAAGGAGCGGTCACCGTACATGACTCACTTCAGCCCTGAGGCCCTACTTTATCTGTAGGTGACCTACCAGCTCTTGCAACGATGGAGAAACCTGGTCAGCCGCAGCCAGGGCTCCGTGCTGCTTGCATGGCCTGACTTTGTACTGTGGGACAGGGAAGGTGAATATGAATCTGAATTAGCTCAGCTTAGGAGATGAAGGATGCGGTACAGACTCAGAAAAGCTTACGTGAAGAGTGGTTTCGGGCAAGTCCATAGCTCTAACTGCTGCCGCCGTGCGTGTGCATGACACTGTGTGAAGCCTTCTGCTTACCAGCTCCCCCTGCCCCTTAATCCTGCAGCAGCTCCTGTTTGCTGCGCGGCCATGGGTTCTGCTGATGCCCAGAGAAGAGCTGGGAGCCAGACTGGACCGGATTTGGGATCGGCGAGGGAGAAGATCAGGGAGCAACCCCACTACCTGTTATGACTGCAGAGGCAGATAAAACCAAAGCACACCCTCCCTTGCTCCGACAGCCGCCCTCCAGCTGTGGAGAAGCGTGCTTTTCTGCTGCAAACAAAACCTCTTTCCTCTGCCATCTCTGATGCTGCTTCAGTTTGCAAAGAAAGGCTGCTAATGTGCTCACCCGTTGACAGAGCGGACTTGCAGGATAGTTTATGGCACCTACTGTACTCTCAGCTCAGAGCTGTAAAACAATATTCACTGTAGCTACTGTGCAGGGCTTGGCTAGTACAGTCACATCCAGAAGTATCCAGCAAGAAAAAAAATGAAGCTATTAAAAACACTCACACACAAGCCAGGAAACATCTTATTATAGATCTTGGTTTGAAGAAGGGAAATTAAAAACCCATACCCACACTCAGCATATGCCCAGCTATATTTGTCTGATCCATTTATTATCTTAGCCAATGCAATTTCAATGTTGCACTACTCCAGTCTTTCACACTAAAAAAAACCCCAACAACCCAACGCACAAGATGCCATCGCTGGTTTACAGCTGTGGCCTATCCTGTTTCTCCGAACATTTGCTGATTTGGCATAAGCACAATACTGAGGGAAGCGCACGGTGGGGGCTGGGATCCGACTGGAAGATGTGGATCACAGTAAAACAGCCTCTTCCTATATTAATAGCAGCACTCTGTCAGAAGCGCAGCAATTTGTTCGTGCTCTGATCTTTAAAGTTGAGGTGGAGAAGGCATCACTTTGGATGGGTTCCTTCACTAAAGATGTACCTCGTGCATGCATTTCTCAGGCTGCAGAATTGAAAATAAAAGCTCTGGCAATGACACGCCATACATACAAAGTTAAATATGCAATGGAAAACATTACAGCTTGGTTAGTTATTGCTCCCATAGTGTAAAGATTGGAAATCGATGCTGCAAGTATTTTATGAAGAAGGAGGAAGCTTGGTGCTGGATTAAAGAAGTGTTCATGCTCATGAGTAAGCGTTGAAGAAACCCAGTCGTGTTGTAGGCTGAGAATCTCCAAAGCCAGCTGCAGGTGTAACCATGCCAAAATCACCAGCAAGCCTGCTGCCTCCATAGAAGAGGTGCCACGGGGTGCTCCACGGTGTTTCAGCGGGAGGGTGGCTGTGCTGTAGCCGTGACCCCCGGGCAGGTTTGCACCTCCTCTTCTTGCACAGAGCAGATACCGAAATGTCACAACTTCAACGTGAGCTGGAAGCACTCTGTTGGCTGGAAGAGCCAAAATGGTTTGGGTAGCTACTTCTGTGTCCTTGATGCAGCAAGCTTATATGGGGCTCTGCAACACTTGCTTTTATTAATAGCCTGGATGTCCTGAGCATTTTTCTTTTTTGGTTCTCACGAGTTATTTTCACTGCACAGCTTCCCATGATCACTCAATTTTGGGAGCTGATTAGACCAACTGGTGGGATAAATCCCCGCAGATGAAAAAAACCAAAACCAACCCACACCCAGAGAATCAAGAGTGTTTCTATAAAAAGTTAGGAACATGTGCGTGGCATTGTGGGTACAAACAAGACTCAGCACGTATCTGCCTTTCCTTTGCTGAGAAAAGCTCATTCGGTTACGTGGAACATTAAATAAAGAAGATGCTGGTTGTGCATCACGTGCCACTTTTGATGGTACTGGCCCTTTGACTAGCCCTGCCCTGTGCAAGCACTCAAGGTATTACTCAATGAGGGTAAGGGAATTACATTTCCATGCTAGTTCTGTTCTCCTGTTTGTAATGAAGTACTAGGGATCAGATCTGTCTGTGACTTGCTTTTGCATGACAATCTGCCCTCTTCTAATACTTTGAACATCCTAGGAAAGCCATTGTTCAGGGACAGAAAGTCCTCTCAGACGCAAGGAGTGCTGGACGGATGGGGAAAAGCCTTTGGGGTAAATGGGTTTATTCCTACAGCCTGCCTAGGCAGAGATGTCAGGTTGCACGGCTACAGCAGTGATGTTAAACACCTTGGTCCTGTAAAAATCAATAGCAAAACCTTCTTGGATCCTGGACTCTATCCAGGCTGTGGAAACAGCAAATTGTGCAGAAAAAGCTAGCATTAGAAAAGAGCTTCCAAAGGCCTTTGGGGTTTGTTTCCTCCAACAACGAGGTATCAAGGGAGCTTGCAGGGTGGATTTAAGCAACTGCAGTGGCACTTGGACAAAACAGGGGTCTTCGTGAAGGTCCAACACAAACTACCGGGGCATACAGGGACACGTGCATCGAGCTCTGCGGAGGTATAACCCTACTCACACACCCTCCTCTCGCACAGGTACCGGCAGGGCCAGTTTTTATATATACAAGCAACTATGTTTGTACGTGCAGACAAAGTCCCATATCCACTAAAACACGGAAGCCACCCTAAGGAGGATGTATCGTACACATCTCTGGGGGATGTGCATGCCATGTTATTCATAGCAGCCCACACTGAAGGACAACTCCTTTTGCTATGAAATGAGACGCTCAGGAGTGTGCTCCTTAACTCACTGTGTAGGTAGCACCACATAATCATCAACTACATGACGGCAGACTATTTCCCCCTCCCACATTCAGTTCCTATTCTGGATCGTGATCACTCACTGAATGAGAACTCAGGATTTCATTTTACACCCCTCCATTTGCCTTTTTATTGTACCATACTCAGACTCTGCTCTGAAGACAGGCCCATTAATATTCTCGGGGATTTTTGTTTGATCTTTGTCTGTGTATTGACAGGGTGAACACTAACAGCACAGGAAGAAAGTCTTCTTGCCTCCAACTCAGGTATTTGGACACAAACCTGCCAGCTGCCAAAGTCTTACTCAGTTCCTGGCTTGGACTCGCTTAAAGCATATAAAATCTTCTGGGAATTTCTCCTGTAAAATCCATATGAGCATATGCAAATTACTTCCCTCCGCAGAGGTTTGACATTGCATAACCTAGAGGTACTAGGCTGACAGACAGACCTGGCACCACCATATTTCATAATTTCCAGCAGTATGAATATTAGAGATATTCTAGAAGAAGCTTGCCAGAATTTTAACTGGGGAAAACCATGAAATTTTCACTACCTTTGCTTTCAGAAATGTCTGAACTTCTCTAAATAATAAAAAAAAATTTAGCTGGAGGTAGAAGCTGCCAGCATGAGACATGTCAGGCTGGTGGCTGAGGCCAAAGCAAGTGGGAAGCAAATGGTGGGTACCTGCAGGCAACTTAACTCAGCCTTGCTGTATGAGAGATAAGGGCCACCTGATGGCACCTCCAAAGCAGCTATGGATCCTGTCGTCACAGAACACCTGGGACACACGGTGGACACCCCCACATTTTGGTGTCAGAGCACTGAGTCTGTGGGCAAGTAGCACACCTGGTCTGATGTATTGAAGAAAAGTAGTGTAGAAAGCAAATCTGTCTAGTGTCTTATCTGCTAGGCTATGCTTTCTCCCTGACATATATGACCATAGACCATATATGCATCCTTACATGTGATGTGTGTGTGGGCCTCTGTGAGAAAGACAGGAGAGACCTGATCTACAACAGCATCCAAAGCTAATGCTGTTGAAAAGACAGGGAACTGGAAGATACTCTCTTCGCAGTCACTAACAATATGGATGTTTTAGCACCATCCTCCACATAGCTAAGATAAAAATAACCTTTCTATAAATGTACCACTGTATTCTGAGGTCAAATAAGACTCCCAATAAAATCACTCCAAGGCATTTGGAAAACAATTTACTATTTATCTCACTAAAGAAAGCCAGTCCCTAGTTTTTCCTTGTCTTTTCTCACTAGGGCCCTAAAGCCCCTGGAGGATACCTATTTCGATAAATTGCATAACAAATTACAGTTCAGGGCTGTACATCTCCGTTGCAGAGTGTGGAAGCAGCGTAAGGCCGCCTGTTTTCATGAGCTATTTTGAGATGCGGCGGACAGCCATGGCTTTCTCAGAATCCATCAGCGTCGCAGTAAATGTTTGTTCCTAAGCATGCACACGTACACCCACCACCGCACGTCTCTCATTGACCCGATGGTTCTCACGTATTCCCCCCAAACAGACATTTCCCCTCACACCAGAGGGTGACCAAAAAGGTGTTCCACTTGAGAAGGTCTGATAGCAAAAGGAAAGAATTCAGCTCATCCCCATGGTGGGCTTCCAGCTTTGATCCCCTTGATAACCACTGCATCTGGTGACCATCTGTGCTTAAAAATGGCTTCCCAGGAAGAAATGCATAGGCTCGGCATGGGGAGGTCGGTTATTTTTAACCGAAACCCATTCCACCTTGGTGTCTCAGGAAAACAAGCATGTTCAGCAGAATCGGTCCTTTAGAGTCAACGTGTGATATCACAATGTAATGTTACTTTTGGCAAACAAACCAGTATCATCTACTTGCCCAGGCTCATCCACGTACAGCATGGCTGCCAAGGGAAAACAGGATGAAGAAAGGATGACACATTACTAATCTCTAACCATGCATGTTCAAAGTGCAAATGGAAAGAATGAACACCCTTGACACTACACTCCCCTGTTTATCACCGGAATAAATGAAGCCCCGGCTGTGACCGGGTAACTTTCCCCATAGCATGAGTATGCTTCTGTCCTAGGCAGAGGGTCAAGGAGAGAGCTGTGACTCCAAACCTCTTCAGCTCCAGAGCTTCTTGGCTAGGACTGTCAATCACAGCAGTGCCAGGGACGCGGGGACACTAAAACTGGGCTGTATCAGATGACCAGCGACGCCCACTGCAAGGCAAGAGAGAGCAAGGGCTCGGTGTCTGGACTGCCTACTGTTCAAGAAGACCTAAATGAAATAAAACCCAGGAACCCGTAGAATGCAAACCCTTCCCTCATCCTTTCTTCCCCCTGCCTGGTCAAGGGCAAGTGGGAAGAAAGGGGAAGCACTGCTCCGTCTTCATCTCTCTGCTCTGGTCAACACTCTGCCTTGTCTTTGAGACGGTGGAGCTAGGATGCTGCTTTGCGTTTGGTGCCACACGCCTTGTGCAGATTATCCTGCGTAAACACTGCAAATCTTGACTTTGCACTGCTGAGATGTGCGTACACGCCTGAGTCATGGCTTCAATGTGATTGACAGCCCTCTGCTCCAGAAGCCTCCAGAGAGCTTAAGCTGTGGGAGTTTTCTAAGCAAGGATGTTATGTAAGTGGAGAGCTATTTTTGTTCAAAGTTTAGTTCTGTACTCTACGAGACTAAAAATATATGCACACAAAGCTAAAGAACACATTTCCAAAACTCATTAAACAGCCATGCCCTTTCTCCCATGATCCTTTTCCTGGTGGTGGCATCTGCCAAAGGTTTTACGTGCACTGCGGAGAGCAAGGCTTCTCCTTTGTAACCAGCCTCCTCCTCTGCCTTCATCATCCTCCAAGACCACAGTGCAGCACTCAGGACACCGCAAGCACTTCTGCCACAAAGAAATGGGGTAGCAACGCTGGAACAGAAAACAAGGTTACCTTAAGGTGGCCACAGACAACTGCTGCAGCTCTGAAACCAGACCGTGTTCAGCACCTGGGGCAGCCCTTACCTGCCGGCTGCAAAGTCCTTTTTGCAAAGCAATGGCATTGTGACCCCAAAGGATGAGGAGGAAAGATGTCCTGCCAGGCAGGTAAGGGCAGCACAAGAGGTTTTGAGCTTCTGGGAGAGGAAAGACAGCTACCTGGCTAACAGCTGCTTTATTTTAGCAGAAGTCAGCACTAGAAGGAAGCAAGTCCCCCCCAGGTTCATACTCTGATCTTGGAGCAGCAAGTAGAGATGACCTGGCAATGCAGCATCATCACTTCTCTGCTCTGCCTGGAATTTTCTGAGTGATCTTGGGTCAGTGCCTTAGGCACAGATTCACAGAGGTCTACAGAAAAGCCTTCAGGAGACAGCCAAACAGCAAAAGTCAGCATGCCTTGGTTCCTCCCTCTGTAAAATTCAGATAGCAGCAGAGCCCTACCTCCCCCAGTGTCAGCATTATACATTTCTTGTTGGCTGGGAGGTGATCAAGGGGATGGGAACAGGAGCCAAAATGAATAGGGTATAGCTCAGGCACAAGCTAAGCCTTTGATTCTGTCCCGTGAAACTTTTAGACTGAATAAATCAGGCCTGTTACCATTTAGATGCTTTGAAAAAAACCCCACTGAACTTCTAGGAGATTGTCTACCATTAGTTAAAGACTTCAGACAGTTAAATGATACTTGCTAATTCTGGTGCTCCGCTAGGCCCAGACATCTATCCCTGCTGGCAGCTCTAATGAGGACTTTGGTCTGCACAAGAAATGGTTATTCATCATCAGATCTCCTTGCCCCTTATGTAAATGTTCTGCTTCATCTCAGAAGAAAGGAAAAGAAAGAAAGAAAGAAAAAAAAGCTATAAATAAAAAGTAAGTAGCTATTTTTGGAAAAGAATTTTCTTCCTGGTGTATGTGTCTCTGTGAGTGTGTAAACAATT